>NC_137193.1:53324500-53479500 GCF_960531495.2 Zeus faber | reverse complement strand
TCCAGGTGTTTTGTTTTAAACATCAAAATATGTTTTCTCCATCAGTCGACACAGTGGTAACAATGAGGTTGCGGTGGACTTTCATTGAGAACATTTGTAGTTGTCTGTGAGCATAATGTAGAAATGGCAGCCAGTCTATAAATATATATACGGGGGTGGACATAATCATGTGAATACCACTTTAAATAACACTATATTAATGTCAAGGGCCTACTCAGTTGGAGGGAAAGTCTTTGGCTTCAGAACAAGTGCAATCCTTCTTAGAATGGAAAATCATGCCATCCCTCAAAAAGACAAAAGGTGCAGTTCTTTAATTGGTGAAGGAGGTCTAAATCTACGTCACGCTCTTCGCTCCTGAACTTCCCATAAAGGTTCATTGATGTTTGAGGTCAGATGATTGGGGTGGTGTTGGTGGTGGTGGTGGTGGCGGTTGACTGTATCCTTGTGTTCAAGAAAACATTCATATATATCTTCTTGAAATATGAGAACATCGTGAAGAAACAGTGTTTGCGCCAAAAGGTGCAGTTGGTCTTGTCAAACGGCCTCATGGTCCTTCGCCGGTGTGTGACCATTCAAACCCAACCTTTCCCTCAAGATGGCAGACCCAAAAATGTGTGATAGTTGGCAGCAGAGCTTATGGGTTGAAGCATCTTTGACTTCTCCAAATGTGATCCCATCTGGATGGAGGTAACGGGGTGACATGGCATGAGACCACACTAGTTGAATACTGCTCAGGGGTCCAGGTTTTGTGCTCCTTCCTCACACTGGTTCCTTCTGCATTGGCCTCGGACACAAGCGGTTTCCACACTTTTGGAGCCATACTTTTTGCGGCATTTCTCCGCCATCCTGCCAAGTGTCCGGTCCAGTAACAGCTGGCTGCCAAAATAATGTGTGAATCATGTCTCCCCCTGGTGGTGAGAAAGTGTTCAAGCACATGCACAGGAATCGCAGCAAACCTGTGTCTTTGTGGCAAAGCTATGGAGTTGGAAAGAAAGAAGAAGGAACCATATTACACCATTTACTTCTGACAAAATATTAAAAATAAATATAAATCAAGCATTTGTCGAATAACTCTTGATTTCTCTTTCAGCCTCCAATTTACAAATACAAATATAAAGACCTGAGAATTGACACAAATTATTATTTTTATTATTATTGTTATTATTATTATTGTTATTATTGTTGTTAGTGTTGTTATTAATATTTATATTAGTAGTTGTATTGTTATTCATATTATTGTTATCATTATTACTGTCTTTATTGTTATTAATAGTATTATTGTTATTATTGTTGTATGTATTGTTATTAATATTTATATTAGTAGTTGTATTGTTATTCATATTATTGTTATCATCATTACTGTCTGTATTGTTATTAATAGTATTATTGTTATGATTATTATTGTTATTATTCTTATTGTTAATATAACTATTATTATTATTATGTTATTGTTGTTATTATTATTGTTAGTATTGTAATTAATATAATCATTGTTATTATAATTATTATTATTGTTGTCAACATCATTAATTAATTAATTATTTCACCTTTTTTTTAAACGTATTTTGAAATTTGTGAATTTCACCAATTCCAATCGCCTAAAAGTTTGGACAATTGAAACAATATTAGTCCACGTTGATTAAAAAACTAAAACAGTAGCTCGTAGCGCGTATTGCGAATCGACTCCATCTTCGTGCTGCGCACATTGCGCCACCTCGTGGTGAGTACACACAAGTGCGCATGTGCGGCAGTAGAAAAAAGAAATGGCGTCCTCCATGAGCGTCGATCCCGGTAGGACGAGGACTTGTTTCTTCAATTAATTTACCGGACAAGATACTCATATCAGAGACACGGGAGGGAAACAGTGAAAGGTAAAAAAACCCAAAAAACTGCCGATATACAACTAAACTGCAAGATAAACATTTTTTTCTAGTTGTGACCGATGGCTGTTGGTGTCATGACGCGGACCTCACTGTCAGCGCGTCATCAACATGTCCGACCTCCAGACGAGTCCCACTCCCTTCACATCAGCAAGTCTTGAATTCCTCCCGGTGAAAGTGTTTATTTATTCATTTTTATTTCTCTTCAACCCATTAGCTGAGGTGTTTAGTTTATTCCAGTGGTTCTCAACGTGGGGTCCGGGGACTCCCCAGGGGTCCCCAGCAAAATGATTAATAGTTCAACTTCACTGTTATTTAAGAGATGACGAATGTACAATAACGACCGTTTTGATCCTGGTTTCACTGTCGTCGCCCTCACTACAGTATAGACCGGCGTGGAGGTTTGGACTAAATCGTGTAAAATCTTCTCCGATTGGGGTCCCAGAGGCACGGGGTCCGTGTCCTTTATCAAATTGAGAGTCCTTGATTGGAAATGGGTTGAGAAGGAATCCTTGACCTACCCCGCCTGCAGGAGACATGTCCAGGCTGGCTGTGGTGTGCGGAGGCTCCAGGGGCATCGGCAGAGCCGTGTCCGTCCTGCTGGCGTCCAGGGGCTGTAAGGTGGCCGTGGTGTCCAGGAACAGAGACGCTGCCCAGGCCACAGTGGCTTCTCTGGATGGGGGTATATGAACACACAAACACACACACGTACACAATTGTACACACACGTACACACACACGTACACGTACACACACGCACACCTCATTGTGTCGCTCTTTATCTCCACTTGCAGTGCAGTTTTGCTTTGCATAGCTTGTTTATTCATTGTTCCATTAACAAAACATGTCTGTAAAGTTTTGCCAAAAGACTAGTGTCATTGAGATGGCTGAGAAAACAGCAGACAATTCTACTGAATACACTCCAGTACAAATCAACATTTACACCTTGAAAATGTGGAAAAATATTGAGGTGGATATGTCTTTTCATGCTTATTGCAAAAGAAAATATTTGCACTTATGCCTCCAAGCAATTCCCCAAGAGTATGAGCACACACACACACACACACACCCACACACACACACAATCACAATCATACACGCACATTAACTCATTGAGACAATAATTAACAAATAAAGGGTTTTAAGAAGAACTGTGGAGCACTTATTGCTTCCCTGATGTCATTCTCTCACTGACGGATGCATTTGCTGTCCAGCTGATCACACAGCGTTTAGCTGCGATGTTTCCCAGGAGCAGGATGTACAGAGGACGTTCGAGACCATCCACAAGAACCAGGGAAACATCTCCTACCTGGTAAACGCGGCGGGCATTAACAGGTGTGTGTGTGTGTGTGTGTGTGTGTGTGTGTGTGTGTGTGTGTGTGTGTGTGTGTGTGTGTGTGTGTGTGTGTGTGTGTGTGTGTGTGTGTGTGTGTGTGATGTCCAACCTAGGCTGAATGTGTGTCTTCTTCACAGAGACTCTCTCTTACTGAGGACGAAGGCAGAGGACATGGTGGCTCTGCTTCACACCAACCTGCTGGGGACCATGCTGACCTGCAAGGCCGCGTTACGCAGCTTGCTCCACAGCCCGGGAGCCGCCATCGTCAACATAGGTACAATGAAGTGTTGCTGTTATTGTCCATAGAACACGGTTTTTACCTAATTCAGTCCTGGAATGCCTTGAAAATATCGCCCCACTTGGTAGATGACAATGAGATACACTGCTCAAAAAAATAAAGGGAACACATAATCATTACAATGTAACTCCAAGTCAATCACACTTCTGGGATATCAACCTGTCCACTTAGGAAGCAACACTGATTGTGAATCCATTTAACCTGCGGTTGTGCAAATGGAACAGACAACAGGTGGAAATGAGAGGCAATGAGCAAGACAACCCCTATAATGGAATGGTTCTGCAGGTGGTGGCCACAGACCATTTCCCTGTCCTCATCTTTTCTGGCTGATTTTTGGTCACTTTTGCATTTTGCCAGTGGCCTCACCACTAGCGGTAGCATGAGGCAATGTCTGCAACCCACACAAGCTCAGGTAGTGCAGCTCATCCAGGATGGCACATCAATGCGCACTGTGGCAAGAAGGTTTGCTGTGTCTCCCAGCACCGTGTCAAGAGCAGCTGGATGGGAGAGAAGGCGTGCAAGCCAATCAACCTCATCTCATTGTCTGATAACTCAGTCAGATGCAGGATTGACCAGATGGCAGAGAATGTGAGCTGATAACAAGTGTACAAGAGTCGTTTTTATGCCCTCCAACCGGATGAATTAACAGACATCACAAATCTGTCAAACCTGCTTGCCTATATAAGGTATAAAAACAATGGAGAGATAAAAGAAGAGTTCCTGTTATGAAAATCTTTCCCTACTTGTCAACTGCTGAGGCCATTTTTGACATTCTGAACGCGTTTATAGTTTCAAACAGGATCGATTGGTCCAAATGTGTAGGAGTGAGCGCTGATGGGGCCCATGCGATGCTGGGCCAGCACAGTGGAGTCATCACCCGGGTGGAAGCTGTGGCTCCACTCGTAGCAGCACTGGCTGTAAATAAAATTATGCAGATCTAAAGCCTGTTCTCGATGAGGCCGTCAGAGTCAACTTCATCAAAAGCCGCCCACTACAATAGCCTTTGTTTCCCGTTTTATGTGACGAGATGGGCAGTGACCATAAGCAGCTTCTGTTACACACCAAAGTCCGGTGGCTCTCAAGGGGGAGGTACTGATGCAAATCTTTGAATTGCGTGATGAGGTGAAGGTGTTTTTCCTCGACACCTCGATTTTGAGTGGCTAGCTAAATTGGGATACCTGGCCAACATTTTCAGCCACTTAATTGGACTCCACCTCAGTCTCCAAGGAAAAGCAGTGACGAGTTCAATGTCCAGAAAAAAATAGAAGTGACCGTAAGAAAAATGGAGATGTGGGCCATGCGAGTTGACCAAACAAGTCACACTTTGACTCGTTTGAGAATCTGTCCGATTTTTTGACAAAGGAAGAAATGAGGCTTCCCGTCACCGTGATGAATCATGTTAAAGAGCACCTGCACGGTTTGAGGACCAAGCTGCGCAAATACTTCCCCATCCCAGATGTGCAGTGCAGCTGGATCGAAAAAAAACCCTTCGCCAGCCACAGTGATGAGACGCTCGCAGGCCTGAGCGCAAAAGAGAAGGACTATCTTGTGGATCTCTCCTGTGAGAGCGCATTAAAACTGGCTTTCTCACAGAAGTACCTGACAAACCTTTTGGCTTGATGTGATGCTTCTGAGTATCCGGATCTGTCCAACAGAGCTGCGCGGTTTCTGATGCCTCTCCCGCCGACGTATCTGTGTGAGACTGGCTTTTCAGCGCTTGTGGCATCGAAGACGAAATACAGGAATAAACTGGATGTTGACATCAAGCATTTGGTGTCTGCCATGCAACATCAGTGTGTGTGTGTGTGTGTGATTTTTATTATATTTTTTTCCATTATATTTTTTATTTTGTATTCTTTTACATTTTTTTATTAAGACTACATGTGGAAAAAAAAACCATCCTGTCTGTGTTGGTTTTTTGAGTGCAGGTTCTGTGGTGGGCCATAAGGGGAACGCTGGCCAGTGTGTGTACAGTGCCAGTAAGGCAGGTCTGGAGGGGTTCACTCGCTCCCTGGCCAAAGAGGTCGCTTCACGCGACGTCAGGGTCAATCTGCTGGCTCCAGGTTACCACCTCCTTCACATACTTTGCTTTCCTTGCCCTTCTGTTACGACAACTCAAATTGTTTTCTCCACCCACGTTTGCACTGCCCCCTCATGATTTTGTGTCATCCCTTCTGTCCATGTCATAACGATGTCCCACATTTACTGCAGGCTTCATCCGTACTGACATGACTGCTGGGCTGAAGGAGGAGCAGTTGCGTACGATTCCCCTGGGGAGGTTTGGAGAACCGGAGGAGGTAGCCAAGGCCGTCCTGTTCCTCCTGGAGTCTCCCTACATCACAGGACAGGTCCTGGTGGTGGATGGAGGCCTGCAGCTTGCTATGTAGACAGTGAGGGACACCTTAACATGAGTGATTCTCCACCTTTTTCATATCAGGGACCCTCAATTTCAGGCACGTGCAGGGGGGGGCGAGCACCCGCCCCATGGTGCCCTTTTTATCAGGCACGTTTTTTTTAATAAGTGTGAATTGGCATCGAGGTAGCAGATTGTCTGGGTAAGATATACATATTCATGAGGAACGTGTCCACGGCGCCCGTGATGAGCGCACAGCGGAACACAGATCATGGGGCCGCCCCGATACGCACCATTGCAGGCGCGCTGGTCTGTCCTCGGCTGTTCCACTCCGTTTCCTTATGGAACGAAACTAAATCCTTGTGGAACGAAACAAAACATTGTGCGTAATGGGAACACTCAGTCACTCTCTCACAACCCCCCATGTGGGTCCATGTGCCTTATCTTTTTTTTTGTTTTGATTAGCTGTCCCTATAAACATCCCCACACAGGCCTGCTCAATTTCATACACATTAGACCACGGACACCACTTGAGAAGATTTATTTTTTTATTTTTTTGGATTCCATTTCCGTACCTGTCTATAAAGTACTATAGGTAGAGAGATAGTGAAACTAGAATCAAGTCATTATTGTATATCCTTTAATGCTGCTAAAGTCTTGTAAATGAAATATTACATTAAAGTTTAACTATCAATCATTTTGTCAAGTATGCTTTTACACAGACAATTATGAAAAAAAATGAAACCAAGTTTCAATGTTGTTTCCATTCATTTTAATTTCAGTTCCCTTTGGATTATCTGATTTTAGTATCAGTTCAGTTAAGAGAAAATTCAGTTTAAGTTTAACTATTTAATTGACAATGTATACTTTGCATGGACCAGGGCATGTGTGTGTGTGTGTGTTTCTTTTGAGGAACTCCCTGCCAAAGAAAGACTGTAAATCAAACAATTACTCTGCTTTGACTGTGAAATGTATTTACAGATGGAAAATAGCAATAAACAAATCCCTTCAAATTTGCATACTGTGTATATAGGTGTGTGTAGTTTATCATCCTGGTACTTTTCACACACTATCTGAACATACTATGGTTTCAGACATACTAAAGATGTTAATATACTAGGCTAGTCTGGCGTTTCAGATGCAGCGTCGGTCTCTTCCTTATTAAACAGTTAATCAAAAACAAATTTTCCTTCCTTGACAGTGAGAAATGTGTGCTCGTTCTCCCTAATTTCCCTCCAGGGATCAATAAAGTGTGATCTTATATTCTCTGCTGCTCAGCATTCAAACATGCACAACTGGAAGAACCTGAAATTTCCCTGCTCAATGGAGGATGATTTCCTCCAGGTCTTATGTCCACAGTACACTGCTGTCTGAGAGACCATGTGATGCTCTTAAGTGCTTCATGGGTGGTGGAGGGACTCAAGCCAGCGGGTTTCTTGGAAAGCAAATCACTGAGAAGGCGGACATTTCTCCAAGTGGACAAAACTGCAGTATGTATGCAGTACATTTATCTTTACATGACCCCTGACACTGCGTTGACGCCTCTTCAGTTGTCAGCTGTATTGCTGTGCATTTTTTACCCTGAAGACCAGTGACCTCCATGCATGAGCTTTACCTTCTCGGGAGAGGTAGTACCCTAGAACGTAAGTAGAGATGATTGCAGCGCCCTGAACACAAACACGCACACATGCCCTGTGTCTGACTCGGTGTGCATAAGAAACCCTGACTCACTGAGACCCATAGAACACTGAGTGCACTGAGTACACTGAGTGTACGCGGTCAAAGGTTGGACGTGAAGACGCTGCTGGGGTAAGAGAAGGCTTCACGTACGTCAGAGATAGGGGCTGGTGCTGATCGAAGGTCAGATATGGTCGGGGTAATAAACATTTAAAAAAATGTCTTTCCTTTGCTTTCTTTGACTTGTCATCTGGTTAATGTTTTATTATATTGTATACTACTGCAACCTTTAATCACTATCATGTGCTTCATAGAGCTTGAGTCACATCATTGACGTACATCTGAAGATATGTTTATTACAAGGATCAAAAGTAAAGGACCATAATATAACATGTGGGAGGAATTTAAAGACACGTTTAAGAGTTGAGAGTTTTATGAAATAATACCAGGTGTGAACAAGGTGTTAAGGTCTTGAACAATGAGCCCATTTTAAAGCCAGCCTTTTCATAGGCCTCCATCGTCTACCTGTCATGTCCCTTATACACCCCCTTATACATTTATAACCTATGCAGAAATTGTGACGGTATAATCACAACATACTGACTTACTTGATTAATGCTAGTACTCATACTACCCATTTTAACATGGTGTGTGGGAGGGAGGGCCTCCTTTGTCATTTATTTCATCATTTGTAGCGCGTGTATTCATTTACATTTATTTATTTTGAGTGTCTCCTTGGTTGTCTTGGGTCTCAGGGCTGGGCCCGAATAAACCAAGAATTGTATTTCACTAGACAATCCACTTTCAATTCAGTTTTGTTAATCTGTAATTACAGTTTCCATGTTGGATTATACAGAGACGAGAATTGAGAATTGAATAATATGTCATGCGTTTTTCCCAGTGTCGTAGCTCATCGTTGGCCCCATTAAAGCTTCTTTTAATGGATTTGGGCACTTGATATGCATCTTCAATCTCTTAAGTATCATAACTATGTCACTTTATATTGTATATGTCACTTTATATTTTTAAGCCACTCCATGGGGACTTACTGACTAAATTACCTTTCTTTTTTATTTAATCTTCTAAAAAGGTAATCTGCCTGGGTTTGTTTATGTTAAACTGAGTTTATCCTTCCTACTAACTGACAGGTGTGTCTGGCCCGCTACACGGAGGGCGAGTTTCTTCCTAATGCAATTTCCGGTCCTGTACATCAACACCATCATCTTGGGATGACTCCCTCCCCTGCCTGGAACGCAAGGCAGAGTGTGAGCAAACACGCCGCCTGACACAGCAAGCCAAGAGGGAAGATCAAGTTTAAGCTTTAATGTTCTATGCGGCTACTGTGGCTTTATTTGAAATTGTCATGCTGAGCTAAAAGAGTAAGTCCTGCACCACCATTGCATGAAGGTGATCACCAATCACCTTCATGGGAACCTCACCACTATGTGGCTGTCTTAATCCCTCACTGGCCCAAAGACAGAAGCCATTCCATAGAGATACATTGCATTCTCTCCCTGACGCCATAATTTGGCCCTCTTCCTCTCCAGCAGGTGCTGGTTCCTTTTTTGTGGACAAAAAGGATAAAACACTCCACCCCTCTATAGACTGTCGTTGTCTAAATGAAATCATGGTTAAGAAGTTACCCCCTACCTCCCTGTCTCATGGACGGGCCACCCTGCCTATACTGTTATGTGGCTTGGATTTTCTTTGAAGTGGAAGGGGTCTCCAGTCCTTTGTCCACTGGGTGGGCTATGGTCCGGAGGAGAGGTGCTGCCAGGAACGTCTTGGAGCCCGTCCTCATCACCGACTTCCACCGTCAGCATCCTGGTCAGCATGCTCTCTATTTCTATTTCTCCATTATCTCTATTTCCTGCTGTCTCCTTTTTTGCTGCTGTAACAATGTAAACTTCCCCGTTGTGGGACTAAGAAGGGTTTATCTTATGTTAGCAAGTGGATCTCCGGGAGGTGGATCTCCAGGAGCCGCCACTGGAGACGGGGGGCATAGCCGACCCTTTCTGCTCAGATCAGCCCCAAGCCAAACCCCTGTCTGCTCTTAGTCCTTCCCCCTCTCTATTACACTCTGGTCTATTTAAATTGGCTTTTTCTGTTCCCAGTTTGTATTACGCCTGTCATTCTGAAGTCTGCTGCCAGCCTAGTTTTGCTTGTCGATTTGATAACTCATAGCATACCGCTGAACAAAATGTGTTCTGGCCTTCAACCAGCAATATGTGTGTACAGTCCCATTGCGGCATTAGTACATTCATTTTTAGTGCCTTGCTCAAACATTGACTTAACCGTCTTAGGTTGATAATCCAACACACACATCACACCGCCCTGGCCCTTCAATTACATCCTGCTTTCAAGGATGTAGTGTGCATATGCGTGTGCGTGTCCCTCCTCAGGCTCTTGGTGTGACCACCTGTACAAGTCAAAATGTGTGGAGTAACGTGTTTCACTGTATCCATGTTTCTGGTTGCAGCTTCGCTGGGTAAGTCAAGTCAACATCTGCTAAGTTCGTATGTTAAGCGGGGGGATTTATTTCTTTAAAGATTTGCCAACATTCCTTGTATAATATGTCGAAAACATTGGGAACCTGGCTTCTGGCTTCTTAGACAACCATACACCTTTCTTTGTTTCTTTGGAATAGTTTTACACTTTGAAGCTCAACCTCAACTAAACTAAATCTTAGATTTAATGTGTATGACCTTGCACAGACCATAAAATATTTGACAGAAATGTTTTGTTTTTTTCTAAAATAGCTGAAGCTGAAGCTTACCGATACGTTGTATGAGTGGTATCATTTTAGCCATACAGATTTATTCTGCAGTTCTTTCTGGCCTTTATTAAGTATAAGTAAATTGAATTCTGTGTAATAATCATATACATATTAGAAGATGTTTGTCTATGTACTGAAAGTGAATTGGACCACAAAAATGGATAAATGGATGTGAGATAAAGATATAAGTAAAAGAGCTTGAGGTAAAGGTCATGGCTGGGCGGGACGTCAAGCAAATATTTGATCAGTAAAGCTGTGTTGAATCTGAGCTACAGCACTTGTTTAGTGTGGTAACAAACAAACTTTGCATACACAGCAAGGTACGAGCTGCAGTTCGTACCAATTTGGTGTCTCCTCTGCAAAATAAAACACTGATATAACGGAACATCAATGGATTAATATGCACTCTCTTTCTCAAGCCCTAATAAAACATCTCGTCTGCGTTTCCCAAACACACAGGATTTACTTATATCAGTATTAACCGATCAAACGTCTACATTCTAAAATTTAGTCATTTCTCATCCCAAGTCTTTTCTTTTAGATTGTAACAGTATGGACACAGTCCCTGGCTATTCACTCTTTAGATGAGCTTTTTTTGTATAACGCTGGTGATTATTCCACTGTGTATTGCAGTGTGTAAGCTCTGCATTGAAAAAATACAGCATGTGTAAATTATAAGATGTTCATCTGAATCCTCAGCCGGTTGTTTGTTTCTTTCCAGGCAACATGACAACTCGTGGTGCCTCAACATCAAAAACAATCCATACAATTCCACCCAGGTCAAATGTCTCCTCCACTACCCACCAAGTCAGCTTTACTACAGCACCTAACTTCACTGGTTCCTTCCCAACATCTCAAACATCAGATCCAACAAACACTAGCTTTGCCACCAAGACTCTACTAGACTACACTACAACAGATATGAAGCAGACATCAAATGCCACAACTCCCCATGGATCTACACCTTCAACACCTACAATATCTTCAACACCTTTTGTCAATGCCCCCACCACCCGAGGACATGTTAACATCACGACAGGTGTGTATCCCAACCTGTAGTAGCGACTCACACTCACAAGGGCTGAAATGTGAAATGTTCACATGGAACCACAAATGAAAATCAAACAAAATTAGATTAAACTTCTTTTTCCATTTGGTTGAACAGCTCTCCCACATGGCGGTGGTAAAGACCTGCCGTCCAACACAGGCCTCATAGCGATTCTCTGCATATTCTTCATTGTAATTGGCCTGATGTTATTGGTGCTCGTCGTCAAGGCTGTTGGCGCACACAGGTCCAACTTTGAGAGGCTTGAGGAAGTACCACTGGTAGGTTGAGCATATGTCAGTCAAACCCAACTTTCAAATCCTTGAGTTCAGAGATTTTGGATGTGGGAAGTTCCCGGGGAAGTGAAAGTCTTTGGAGTCTTAGTCTCATCTTGACTCTCAATAGATTTACCCTCAATAATTCCTTGTATAATGCTTGCTTTGTTTCACAAGAACGTTGTGTTTTGATCTAATCCACACTTTTCAAAATTATTTTCCAGAATTTTGTCGTTTCTCTGTATGTGTCTCTTTTTATTTTTGCCAAACAATATTTCTGGTTCACGCAGATTGATCCGAGGAGCAGTTGTCGGGACTTTGTAGTCATTTGAAAAATTATAACTGATATGAAAGTGAAATCCACGATGGAATCCTTCTGCAGATATCTGCTATCTTGGATTTAAAATCAATTTCAGGGAACTTCAGAGGTGAAATGAAGGGTCTCTGCTTTATACAACTGAAGAGATACAGCAAAGAGTGTACACAACGCAAACAAACAGCAAACAGTTTTAACAACTGGACAATGATGATGTCTTTGTTTCTAAGCTTAAATCTGACCTGGGCAACATCAGTTTTATGTTAGAATGAATGCAGCACGTACTGCAGTGTTTTACTCCTTTGGAAAAAAATAAACGAAGACAAACATGTTGTTTTGTTTATCTTTCAGGGGAAGGTGAATGAAGACTCTCCATTTGCACAATACTCAAAGTAACGAGGAAGAATTATTCACCAAACCCATCATGAACAATTATTGAAGGCATGTACAGTCCCTGTTTTGTAAAATATATTATTTTACAAAATAATCTTATTTAAAAAAAAGGTAAGGTAAAATAATATACACATGTTTTTATTTGTAATGCACTAATTTAGCCTTGTTAAAAATATCCATATACACTTGTTGATTCTCTTATATTAGTGTCATTATAATGAGCCTAATTCCAAGTGTTGTTGGTAAACTGGGACCTCTATTCTGGCACTTATTCGGGGTTGTTGTAAATGTGTAAAAGTGGCATTAAAGTGATTAATTAATTCAAGCACATTAGTAATAGTAATGAGTCATATGGTTTTAAAAAACAAACACTTGGACAGAAAGTACCTGTACCTGATATTTTCTCACCCTAGGTTTCGACAGATAACAGACCTTCGTTCGTATAATTCAAAATTGTTTGTATGAAGACCGTTATATATTATTTATCTATTAACATTTATGTAAAAAGGATTTTGCCATCATTTTGGTGCACTTTGGTACATAAGTTACAGTAAAATAATTACCAAATATTAATAACATTATCAATGACAAAACGACATAGCACATGTGGTTAACACCAGAACACACGTGAAATTGTTTATTGGTGGACTTTACAAAAGGTACAATTGTTATACATTTTTGTAAGCAGTGATTTGCTGGATGGCTCTATAAAGTGTGAATTTATAGATGTCTGCATTAACCTTGTTATTAAATATTTATAGGGCAACAACCTAATATTCCTCCAGTTTATATCACTAATAAACGGGTTCCAATAAGAAATAACTTGGAAACGATGCTGCATTCCATCGAAAGCCGGAGCTTGGAAAACTCACTTTCCCTGCTTTGTAAATGGGCAAATGAACGGCGTTTCAAGCCGGTATTTCGGGACAGATCGCTCCGGCCCGGGATGACGGAGACACGGTCGACGGTTTAAAAAAAAAAACGCTCCCCTCGCATGGGGTTTTTTGTTCGAACGCGCGTTTCAATGCGTTCTAAAACAAAAAAAAAAACGCCCTGCTGTTCCACGTTAACGTGCGTTTTGACCGCGGGCGTCCGGGTTTTCCCAGTCCGCCGGGGCTGCAACCGAACGCGGCGCACTCGCCCGGGGGAAGAAGCACGCGCGGCGCATTGTTTACATCGGCGACGATTTCCGGGCCACGTGATTCCGCCGCCCACGTCACTCGCCCCTGCAGGCGGCGTGGGGCGCCCTGAAGTTGCGCTGCAATAAAAATGCAGCGCGATAAATACACGGCCACGCGGGGAGGCCGCCCCAGAGCTGCAGCTGGGTGAGGGGAGACTAACTAGGTGAGTGCACAGGTTGTTGTTGTTTTTTGTTTGTTTGTTTTGGGAGGGGGGGGGGTGTAAATGAGTTGTTGTTTTGTTTTTTGTTTGTTTGTTTTGTTTTTTGTTTTTTATTGAAACAATGACTCGGTTCGTTCTTGAAGTTGTCTCGCAGCCTTTTCTAAATAGCGTAATAAAATTGAATACGTTCAACACAGCCCGAGGCTGCGCGTTCGGACACGCGCATGCGCACTGTTGGCCTCGGGGCGCTCCGGGAAGTTTCGTTTTCGAAGTCACGGTGGGGAGTCTCAAAAAGAAAGCCCAACAATCGCGGAAAGCCCAACTGCGGCGGCGGGGGGGCAAAGTGGACGACGTGCCAAATGGACGCGTTCCAAAACACGGGGGCAACGGCGGGCCAAAATGAACGCGCTCCACGTTGAACGTGTTGACAAAACAATGTGCTGTTATGATCGGTCCCTTCGGGTGGCAGCAGAGTTCCAGCCAGGACGCTGTTGTGAAATAATTGCGGCGCCACATAATAGATTCGAGATTCAAGATTGGAGATTTTTTTATTTTGTCACATACATATACATACTTTCATACATATATGCAGTGAAAAGTAATGCAACGCACCCGGTGACAGCACACAATATGTCCTAGGGGAAAAAAAAAACAAAAGTAAAAAATTCCTTTCTAATAGGCCGACTAACTCGAGATTCAAGAGGTTTATTCGTCACATGCATATAAACCTCTTGAATCTTGAATCTATTACGTAGTTCCGCAATTATTTTTTCTATATTTACGTGTTTTAGTTGTAAAGGGTGGCTTGTTGCGTTCAATTAGGAGCCCACTTTGTTTGATCTCGTTTTAATTACAAACGGACCTACTGCTGTAGCCTGGTGTTTGGGAGTTTCACTTTGATTGGGGAACATTTATTGTTTTTGAAATAACTAATAAAAATAACATGAAATATATTATGAAATAACGTAAAAATTGTTGTCCATTGCCTACTGTAGTCGAGTCAAACCCAACGGCATATTTAGAAATTTGGCTTCTCAAAGGTCTATTTTATACGCAACTACTTTCCTATGTCTTATTGAAACCGTGTCGACTGGAACGCTTATTTAAACCTGTGTCGTTGTTGTCTGCGCCTTCGGTCCCGTCGAGGTGCATCGACGCGCCGGGTTGAAGTGACTCCTCCGGCCGCTATTTTAGCGTCACGTGGAACCGAAGTGGGTGGCGCGCAGGCGATACGTCCCCATTTCACCCAACGCACTGTATCATACGTAGATGTACGTAATGACATCCGTAATTGTTCTATTAACATGCAAATATATGCCGAATTGCTGCAGTATTATTGGCGGTGCAAATTAGGTGTTCATTTTGGCCGTCTACCATGTTACGTCACGCCTTTGTTCACGCAACAGAACGTTGCACTTTCTTATGGATCATTGATTTCAGTTATTATTTTTCGTTTCTTAAGTTAATGAGCGCCAATGTCCTGGAGAAATTGTTCTCGTCGAAGGGTTTGTATTCAAAGTCTTCTGATAAACTAAAGGAAGATTTTTCGCAAAATCACAACATGATTATGCAGATATGACAATAAAGAATATAATCTAATATCTATGCCCCTGATAATTAACAATTGTATAATTATCTTTTCGTTTTTGTTCAGATTTTTATTTTTATCAATCTTCTTGGCGTTTTTTGGGCTAGAAGTATGCTCCCGCAGTACATACAGCCACGGTTGAGGCCTCGTTGGAACCGGGACGTTTCAGAAGTCTCGTGAAAACTGTGAAATTAGTGAAAAACTGTTGTAAATTTACCGTAAGTTGAATAAAATTCAGTGCGACTTGATTAGTTTCAGGAGCGGGGTGCTTTGTGTCATCATCATCATAAGCGATATAAGTCCAAGCTTCATCTCTTGGGAGTCATTTACATCCAGCGACCTAAGCCCTTTGTACTGTATAGCGTTTGCTACATGTAGACGGACAACTTGAGCTGATGCTGCGTTTAAAGGAAACTCTGAAAACTGTTACTCATGCACCGAAAACGAATCGCTCACAAAAAGCTAAGAACCTTTGGAGGAACCATCCCTTTCTTTTGTGTGCGCACTGCATGGTCCAGTAACGATGCATATATGTATGAGCATATGTATACGTATATGACAAACAAACCCCTTGAAACTTAAATCTTTTGTGTCCGAACTGCATGGTCCAGCAACGATTGTAATTGTTAAAACACCGTTCTTGAGGGCCAATCAAACGAAACGTCAAAGACGAACATTCAGTGACGTAAGTCTGTGGTAATTGGACAAAACATGAAAAATAAATCTGAGGATCGGAGGGACCCACGATCACGGCAGGTTTTCCTCAGTGCAACTCGACCAAGTCGCATCGCCGGTCAGTAAAGGAGTGGACAGAACATCCATCCTTTGAGGTGACTCACACTGGTGTTAAAGAAAACTCCAAACGAATATCAGAAAACCTTGAGAAAAGTTATGAAACAAGGAATGAAAAATACTTTGCGGCGTTCAACGTAAACTCTGAAAAAATTGTAACTCGTGCTGCGTCTCACAGAATCCTGAAAACTGTAATACTTACCTAACATGATTAAACTGGACCCCGTGTATTTGCTGCCGGCGGCTATAAGCCGGACGCGCACTAAAATGACAATTTGTGCACTAGATGGCGCCCATGCACAGCATTCAAATCCCTCCACTCGTATCACCTATGAGAGTAGATATAATCTGTTTGTTTTGCAAATATTTACAGAACCATGTGTGTTGGATTGTCATTTCTGTAGATGTCATCAAAGGGGAGGGGGGGTGTCCAAGCAAGTGGTCAATTATTTTGTATTTTATATCTATCTAATGTGGCGCTACGTCACCTTTTTGAAGTCTAACTATTCCTATTAAATGCTCTTACTTTTACTATAAAACTTAAATGTTTGAAAAAATGCTGCAGTGTTCCATTACAAAAAAAAAGACGTTGTGAAGTGAACTTGATGTACTACAAAATGAAACAACACTAAAATGTGAGAGCGAAATCCCAGGCATTGCAACATTGGCCTCGCAAATGTGAAAATATACAAAGGCAGTTTTGATTCTGCAGAATATGAAATATTTGGCTTACAACTTCATGCAGTGTAGCCTTTGGCATTGCTGTCAGTATACATTCTTGGAAAATGCACACAACCCATTAAGGTGCAGTGTGTAGAATTTAGTCCAAGTTCAAGTTCAAGAGATTATTTGTCACAAAGATATACATACGGTCATTTCCACATCATCGTCTGACCAGCGATTGGCACTCGTCACCAGGTCCCCGGGCGCGTCCACGAATGCTGCCCACTGCTCCTGGCTCTGCCCCCGGAGGAAGGACAAGCCAAGGACGGGTTAAATGCAGAGGCCTCATTTCTCCGGCCACCATCCAAAGCATGTGCATGTGTGTGTGTGTGCGTGTGTTGTAGTGTGGTGTGCTGTGTGACAATTAAAGATTCTTAATTCATTCAGTATGTTTTGATTAGTATATAATCCCATGAAAATAAGAATCATGTTTTGTAACCTTTGAATGAGCTGCTTATATCTACATAGGGAGAGGGTACGCGTCCATGGAGGCCTACCATGTTGCACCGCTATGTCTCTATGGTAGCCCAGAACTTTCAAACCATACACTGGTTCTAGAGAGGGCCTTTTGCATTTTTCACATTTTTTTCCACATATTTTCATGCTTCCTGAAGGCCAACATAGCTTCTCCCACATCATTGGAAAGGGAGGGGTGAGGGGAGATGACGGGTGGGGAAATTCAATTTGTTGCAATCTGCAAGTTCACTGCTAGATGCCACTAAATTCTGCACACTGCACCTTTAATAATTCTACTCTTAGGCCGACAGCAGCCAACGCGGTTCCACTGAGGAGCTTGGAGTTGTGGCTGAGTTCCGCAGGGGTGGACTGATAATCTGGCATACCGCGCATTTTCCTGTTGGGGGTTATCAGTTGACACAGTTGCTGATTGCTGCGTTTAACCGGTTTAGTTTTTAACAAGGCTCGCTCCTCTTTAACCCTGAGATGTGCGTCATATGGACACTGACATGAAAGAAACCTCTGGTGTTTGCTTCATGACTGCTGATAAAATATGATAACATGTATCAAGTTCTGCTATTAAACAGGCCAAGTGACGATCATTGTCAATCATTTAGACACGGATTGTAATCATAGAGTACGTTATGTCTGTATTTTGGCACCGTGAGCTTTGTCGATGGACCATTGCGTTAAAACTGTCCTGGTTCGAGAGCTTACTTTGATCAAAAAAATATCTAATTACAGCACAGATTCAATGTATAATTGGTTAAAGATATGAATGTAATGCATATTATTTGTGTATGTATTTATGTATTATTTATGTATATTTATGTATGTGGAGTTATTCACATGCTGTGTATGTAACTTGTGTATCTTAGTAAATACATAGAATAATTAACAATTGTAATTTATGCCCATACCAATAACATATCGTGTACATCGAACCACATTTGTATATTCTGTATGTTTTTATATATTTGACTATTATTGTTTTGTATATTTTGGTTCTATGTGTATATTTGGCAATTTATATTTTATTTTTTACCTTAGTTTTTATTCAATTTTATTTTATATTATTTTTGTTTTAATTACAATATTTTCTCAGACTGTCAAGCTTTTTGAAAATGCAGATTGAAGATATACGCACCAATAGTCGCCATGACAAATTCCTCGTACATGTATACGTTTTGATTCAGATTGGTGTGGATAAAGCTCCACCTGCTCTCGAAGACTTGGGATCAAAGTCCGGCAGCGGCAGCAGAAAGTGATGAAGGGCATTTCAACACAAACACTCTCCTCTGTTTTTCTGTTTCAGGTGCAGTCTCAACACATCCACTTATCCAAATGTACAAGTTTGAGGTAAATAAGACCCATTCTCCCCTCTTTTTGTCCTCTCCTCCATTCCCTCCTCTCCTGTCAATCCTTTACCCCCCCCCCCCCCCCCACACACACACGGTGGATGCACATGCAAATAGACAAAACACATGCAAATTAAGTAAAACACAACCACAATAACAGAAAACACAAACCCATTAACAGAAAACACAACCACATTAACAGAAAACACAACCACATTAACAGAAAACTCAAACCCATTACAGAAAAACAACTGCAGAACCACATTACAGGAAGTGAGCCACATGATTACGGAACCGCACCGGATGCACTGATTTATCTGCAATAAAAAATATATGTATATAATAATATCATCTAATTTATTAGTTGTGTCTGTGTCTAATTATATATAAGAATTTATACAAGTAACAACCTGGATCCGCAACGATCACAGACCAATCGCCACACGAGACCACCATGTCCAAATCCTCCATCTGCTTCCTCCATGCAATGAATAAATTGAAAAAAACACATTTTATATCAATCCACAGTTTTTATTAAAGCCATTTAAGTGTGATGCTCCAGAGAAAACAGCTTCTACCGGTTACGTGATAGTGGGGTGAATTTCGCAAACGTTTTGAACTTTTGTGTTGTTTTAGAATGTTTTAGATAAGAATAAAATAAAACAAACAAAAACTACATTATGTCTCCAACAGTGTTATTTAATCATATCTTTGATTTTACACCTGGCATTAATATGCGTCTTGGGTGATCCGATCACAAGTGGACAGCTCTAAGAACATCTGTTTACACCTGGCATTAATATGCGTCTTGGGTGATCCGATCACAAGTGGACAGCTCTAAGAACATCTGTTTACACCTGGCATTAATATGCGTCTTGGGTGATCCGATCACAAGTGGACAGCTCTAAGAACCTCTGTTTACACCTGGCATTAATATGCGTCTTGGGTGATCCGATCACAAGTGGACAGCTCTTAGAACCTCTGTTTACACCTGGCATTAATATGCGTCTTGGGTGATCCGATCACTAGTGGACAGCTCTAAGACCATCTGTTTACACCTGGCATTTATATGTCTCCTGGGTGATCCGACCACAAGTGGACAGCTCTAAGTACGTCTGTTTACACCTGGCGTTAGAATGTGTCTCTTCATGTGCTCGAGTGATTGGAACCCACTTCCTCGCTCTATACACAAATAAACACGCACATCATTTCCGTTTGCAAAGACCAAATTGCGAAGACCTGGAAATCACAATCAAAACAATAAAGACTGAAATTTCTGTGCCGTGTGTTCTGTACGCAGCGCAGGATTTATTTTGTCTCCTGATTTTCTCACTTGTATGGAAAATTAAAAACATAAACGCTGCGTCGTACACGGCGACGCCACGGATCGGGACAGTGGAGAGGGAGCAATCTGGGTCCACTGCACTGCACTGTTTAGACAGCAGTGTAGACAAATATATTTATTTTCGTTTGTTTCCTATTTGGATGAAACACATTTTTTAAACACACTGAGTTAAGGGACTGCCCCGATCACTGCATAATGGAGCGGGAGCCTCTCCGGTCCACTGCGTGTTTCCGTTCCCATGTCTCCGGCCCAAACAAATAAAAACTGTGTTTTTATTTTAGATCTATTCGTTTCTGTTGGTTTCCTACTTGTATGTAAAGCCATTTTTAAACACAACTAAAGGACTGTCTTGATCATTGCGTAATGGAATGAACAAAATAAAAAAACTGTGTGTCCCATGCCAGTGCCGTGCCACATACGTCTCCCCGTTGCATTCCTTGCTATGGGACTTAAGTCGTAAAACTGGGTGTTTTTGTATAAATACTTTCCTTCTAAATAATAAATCCTGCACTGCTGCAACGGTGAGACTTTCCCAACCAGACTTTAATATGACACCTTTGGTGCGCGAATGAGTACGTATCTCTATTTATTTTCTAGCCTCATCTCTACAACAAACTGCTGTTATCAACCCCCGTCGTCTGTGTCTCTGTGCTGGAGGTCCCTGAAAATGGCACCTGGGGGCCGTATGGTGGCAAATCTGCCACACTGGCACCTGAGCAGGGACTCTCCAGCACGGGTTAGGGACAGAGAAGGGCCGCCCGAAGACGCCCTGGCCACCAGTGGTTCGACGGGCGGCCCCAGCACCAACCCTCTCCCAACTGGCAGCAGCAGCACCTGGGGGGTCCGGCGGAGCACTGGGGCAGAAGCAGCGCAGCAACCACCACAGATAACCGCTGGCAGCTAGCTTCTCCACCCAGCAGGCATTGCTGGGACCATCCAGCAGCCCAGCAGCCAGACCAACCCCCTCTCCACTGGCAGCGGCAGCACCTGGGGGGTCCGGTGGAGGACCGGGGGAGAAGCAGCGCAGCAACCACCACAGGTAACCGCTGGCAGCTAGCTTCTCCGCCCAGCAGCCACCCCGAGGACCATCCAGCAGCCAGGCCACCCCTCCAAGCAGCCCCCGCAGCAGCCAAGTCCGGCTATGCCGTCACTGGCAGCCCGAGGCCCCACGCTCCGGAAGGGAGGAGGGGGCAATCGGCTTTAGGGGGGAGTAGGCTTTGGCCAAGAATTCTTCCTGGCCTCAGTGTGGTGTTGGGGGTATGTGGTGGATGGGGTGGCTTGAGCAGCCACACCCGATGCTCGTTGGTTGGGCTTACGAGCATCGGGTTAAAAACCCCATCCTCACACCCATTCAGGATGGGAGCCCTTTGTCATGACATGTGTCCATCTGCTCCTGGCTAATTCCACCTAGCCTCATCTCTACAATTAACTGGTGTTAACAAGCCCCCGTCATATGTGTCTCTGTGCCAGAGGTCCCTGAGAACGCCACTTGGGTGGCGTATGGTGGCAAGTCTGCCACACTGGAATCTGAGCAGGGACTCTCCAGCACGGGGAAGGGACACAGAAGGGCCGCCCGAAGACGCGGCCCCAGCACCGACCCTCTCCCAACTGGCAGCAGCAGCTTCTAGGGGGTCCGGCGGAGCACCGGGGGAGAAGCAGCGCAGCAACCACCACAGGTAACCGCTGGCAGCTAGCTTCTCCACCCAGCGGGCCACCCCGAGGACAATCCAGCCGGCATGGGAGCCCTTTGTCATGTTCCCTCTGCTCCTGGCTAATTCCACCTAGCCTCATCTCTACAACCCCCCCCCCCCCCCCCCCCCGGTTGTCTGTGTCTCTGTGCCGGGGGTCCCTGAAAACGCCACTTTGGTGGTGAATCTGCCACAGGTGCATTTACAACAATCATTAGTGATGGGCTCTTGTGATCGGCGAATGTTATGCCAGGTGTAAACAGGGTCTTTATAAACAGAAAGTGCATCAAAAACAGCCTGTAGTTTGTCATAGTGACACAAAGAGTGAAGGTCAAACACAGGCGACCTGCTTCCAAAACTCAGTGAAATTTAGAAAAAATCTGTTTTAAGCAACAAAACACACTTTGGCTCGGCTGCAGATGTTTTTCTCAAATTGGACACGTGCACAAAAATGATGGGTGGGAGTGAAAATCAATTTCAGATGCCATATGAATGTGACAGTCAACCAAAGCATTTTGAAACATGTTTTGATACATATTGCTAATTGTCTTAGTTTTATTCTGTGAGTGTTACAGATAACCTTCACTGTTTTCTTTGTATTTGAATAACGTAATGGCCATACACCTGAATGCTGTTAGTTTGGCTTTACAATGTGTCTGTCCGGGCTGTACATGGATTAAACTCTGCATCAGGGTTTTGTTTTGTTCTAATAAAGATGCTGGCAACACTGAAAGACATCTAAATAATCTGTTGACATATGGTAGAGGTGTTTGTTCAACTCAGGATTGATCTGAAAAAATTAGGGCTTCACATGATTCTTTTTGTCCTGATCAGTGGCAGTAATTTGATTAGCATATATAAATAAATGCTGACACTGAAAGCCTCCTCTCCATTCGTTCTAAATGCTATCCATTTGAATGATTAATTTTTTTTGTGAGTGAGAGCGCTCAGTCAAGAGCCCTCCCAACGGGGAGCAAGGCCGCTCCTCTTACTCATGATTACACAAAAACAATCCTAATTATAATGTTATCAATAATTTAATAGATTTTTTGAACAGTTTTTTTGCTCCAAATTATGGTAATGCAGTAATATGACCTTTTGAAACAAGCATTTGTAACCAGGAAAGCATTTTGTTTCTAAAATTCTCCACATCAACACGCACCCTGGCACAACAGCAAATTTCACACTCGAAATGCACCAAACTACGAAAAGACCCCATATATTCTCTATGTAATATGCATATGTTGATTTGGTGCAGTGTTTATATATTTGTGTGTTTGTGTTATATAAAGACACTGACACATTCCGCCAGAAATAGAGACTATATAGCTCTCTCTCACACACACACACACACACACACACACACACACACACATACACACACACACACACACACAGTACTGATATCAAAATGGGGTCTGAGTAAATACACCTGGATAGTGAGGGCCCATGTTTCTGATGCAGCTCTTAACCAACAAATAGTCAATTCAGAAAACTGCACCTCACAAGTATAGTAAAACAAACACACACACAAGCACAGACACTCGACACAAGCATACACACTCTCCTAAACGTACCAATCATTCGCTGTTGTGTAAAACTAACACTGAAGAAGCCAATCATAAAATAAAATGTACACACACAGATGCACGGGCCACACCCACAAAGAAAACACATTCCAGGGTCAGAGAAAACATAAAACCATATCAAACACATGTGCACGCAGACAGTCACTTCTCTCAGATGTTTAATAAGATGTAATTAATCACTCTCAATTAGAAAAGCATGAAGCGTGTCCACTTCCCTCAGCTCATGGAGGGTAATGATGCTCTGTCATCTTATCTCACTGATGACATTGCCTGGTTGCTTTGGTAAACACTGTGTGTGTGTGTGTGTGTGTGTGTGTGTGTGTGTGTGTGTGTGTGTGTGTGTGTGTGTGTGTGTGTGTGTGTGTGTGTGTGTGTGTGTGTGTGTGACGCACTAATCCTCACCAGGACAAATTCATTGTATATGAAAATGCACTTGCCGGAATTATATTTATGTGTGTATGTTTGGGGAGGGGTATAATTTGTTTAGTGTGTGTGTATGTGTGTGTGTGTGCATGCACTAATCCTCATCAGGACAAATTCGTTGTACGTATATGAAAATGCACTTGCCGGAATTATATTTATATGTGTATGTTTTGGGGGGGGTATACTTTGTTTAATGTGTGTGTCTGTGTGCATGTAGTCATGAGGGTGAGTGTGTTTGTCTGTGTGTGTGCCTGGTGTGCGAGGCAGATGGAGGCGCAGTGTGCTGTAGGAGGGTGGTGCTGCAGGTTCTTGCCAGCGTGCTGCTCTGTGCGGCTGGAGCGCAGCGGCTCAACCGCTATTCACAGACTCCACAGCCAATCTGGACATCAAGTGCTGGTTCCTCTTATCTTCTAGTGGTCCAACGATGAGGCTGCCGAGCGCGTCAGGATTTGGGTTTTTGTTAAGATGTATAGTAAACATGGGGGACGGCAGGGAGCCCCGCCTCCTGGAGCTCTGCTGTCGGAAGAGAACAGACAGTTTCTCACCATGACGCTCACTCTCTGGTGACTTTAGCTAACCCTCCCAACACCTGTCAACATTTCTGGGACTTCTTTTGGCTGGAACAAGCGTCGCTGTGCCTCTCTGCCAGGTCATTGGAAGTTTGGGAGAGCCGAGGGTTGTCTGCTGGTTGACAAGGCCTTTAGTTAGACTGTGCCGTTGAAATGGGTCCAAAAATGTATCCGATATTTATTTGACTTCTGACTGCCAGAACAGTGCATTTATTACTATCTATCTATCTATCTATCTATCTATCTAAAAAAATGCTTTGTAGTGTAACATCATTGAGTAGTTTGACTACCTTGATACTACCCTCCGTCTAAGCTTGGAACATTCTGTTTAATTCAGAACATAAAACCAGGCTCACTGTCACCACCAACAAGCATCAACCTACTATATTTAAGCGAGAATATACAGTAATAGAATAAATATCTATTGCTGGGTTTATCACTTTTGATAGTTGTTTTTCATATCCCACACAACACTTCCTAGCAACCTGGCTGCAGAGGGCACTTTCAGGTAGGAGCCAGGCCACATCCCCAAAATGAATTTTGTGGATGACCCCTTTTTTTTCTTTTTGCCACAGAAGAAAATTTTGCAATTTTCTGCTCCAGTAGATATTGCATAATTTGATGTTATTGGAGTTTGATTTGTACAGCAGACATTTACACCGATCAGCCACAACATTAAAACCACTGACAAGAGAAGTGAATATCAGTGGTCATCTCGTTCCAATGGCACCTGTCAAGAGATATACTGGGATATACAGTATAAGGCAGCAAGTGAACAGTCAGTTCTTGAAGTTGATGTGTTGGAAGCAGAAAAAATGGGCAAGCGTAAGGATGTCAGTGACTACTACCTACCAAAAGTGGTCCAAGGAAGGACAACCAGTGAACCGGTGACATTGATGCACATGGGGAACAAAGTCTAGCCCATCTGGTCCGATCCCACAGAAGAGCTACTGTAGCACAAATTGCTGAAAAAGTTAATACTGCTATGATAGAAAGGTGTCATAACACACAGTGTATGGTAGCTTGCTGCATATGGGGCTGCGTAGCAGCAGACCGGTCAGAGTGCTCATGCTGACCCCTTCCCACCGCAGAAAGTGCATAAAATAGGCAGCGGCGGCAGTGTGATGCTCTGGGAAATGTTCTGCTGGGAAACCTTGGGTCCTGGCATTCATGTGGATGTTACTTTGACACATAGCGCCTACCTAAACATTGTTGCAGACCAAGTACACCCCTTCATGGCAACGGTATTCCCTAAAGGCGGTGGCCTCTTTCAGCAGGATAATGTGTGATGCCACACTGCAAAAAATGTTCAGGAATTGTTTGAGGAACATGGCAAAGAGTTCAAGGTGTTGACTTGGCCTCCAAATTCCCCAGATCTCAATCCGATGGAGCATCTGTGACATGTGCTGGAACAACAAGTCTGATCCATGGAGGCCCCACTTCGCAACTTCCAGGAACTTAAAGGATCTGCTACTGACGTCTTGGTGCCAGATACCACAGGACACAGGATACCGTCTTTATTAAGATGTCCTATGGAGTCCATGCCTCGACGGGTCAGAGCTGTTTTGGTGGAATTAGGGGGAACTACAAAATATTAGGCAGGTGGTTTTTATGTTATGGCTGATCGGTGTAATAGAAAGCTTGTTCTCCCACGGCAGAGCTCCCCTGATAATTGCATCAATTAGTGGAGCTGGCGTTCTCATCACTTATTCAAGTCAACTTCACTCAGGGTTATGTTAACCATGTCTGCTCGTGTCTTGGCCTAAAGCCCTCATTAGTCTATTTAGTCTGTTTTTCTTAGCTCATTAGCTCTATTTGTCTCTCCTGTTTTTCACTCCTTCATTTACTTCGGCCAAAAAGTAGGTCTTCTTCTGTGTGTTTGTTTGTGAACAAAAAGTCGCCTGATAGACTTTAATCTAACTCTGTCGTCTGGTTTACATTCTTTGGAGGAATACATTTTTAATTTTGGCTTATAGCTTGTAGCTTATAATGAATGGTGATACAAAAAGGGGGAATGAATGGCTTTATCCAGTAGGAGGCTCCAAAGCCTGCGAAAAGTACTTTTCTTTATTGTAGGGGTTGTATTGAGTTATTGTTAAAGGGAAAAATAATTTCTATTCTGTTATCAACATTGCATTCTTGTACATTATCACAATTTGGCTCTTGGTCTGAGTCACTTCCTCTGTTGTCTTGTCTCTTTTCTCTGGTTCTTCCATCGGCTTCAAGTTCAAGAGATTCAGCTATGGCATCTGCATCTCTCTGTGTCCTCTGTTATGGTTGTGTAAAGAGTAGAATTTGGACCTTGACTATTTTCGGTGGAAGAAGTAAAGCAAAGTAAAGTAGAAGAATGTCGGACACAGAACTTGTTAAAACTTGAGTAAACATTGACGCATCTTTTACAAGATGGGGGATGAACAAATTGTTGTAGTCAGGTAGTCAAGGGCTCTGCTAGTGAAAGAAAATAACAGATAAAATATTCAAGATATAATTGTTTTTCCATATTTCCACTTCGCTTTATAATTGTGACATATGACATTTAAGGACAATTATGTAAAAACACAAAGTCTATCGGATACAGTTTGATTGAGATCATGTAAACAATCATATCTGAAGAACAAATACGTAGGGCATGTCAAAAACGTCCTTTTTGGAATTACTTCTTGGTGGTTTCAACATAGTCCTTGCGTTTTTTTTAATGTTTTGTAATTTTTTTTTATAATTAAGTAGCGTGTGGAATCTCCCCAGAATTTAAATTGTACATTATATGTATGTAGCTTTATTAGGGAACTGTGCCTCCTTGGCTTTTCTTTTCAGTAGGGGTTTACTCTTCCAAGTGATACCTAGTTTGTTTTCTCACTCTCTCCCTCTTTTTTATCTTTATTTCTATATCTATTTCCTACGTTACCTCTCCTCTCTTTAAATGTTCACTTTATGTATACCCCATGTTGGTTTGTTTTCATTTCCGCAATCATTTGTATTCTATCCAATGTTGCACTCTCTCTCTCTCTCTCTCTCTCTCTCTCTCTCTCTCTCTCTCTCTCTCTCTGCAAAATCATGCAGTCCCCAGCCTCATCAGACCCGAATCCAGCCTGTTCTGTATGCGGCCCAGACTGTATCCTCAGAGCAGAAATTCTAAAATCGCGTTATGTTTCCTCTGCTGCACTGTACTGGTACCATGTCAACTATGACGCTGCATCAGCGAGGTACACCTGAAATTACAAGCTTTTGGTAGAGGAGTGAAGGGGTGCAATTACGGGTCAGGGTTGTCATGGATGTAGTATGTCTGTTTTGTAACGTGTCTGTGCCAAATTGGAAAGAAAAACAGGCAACGTTGGGAAAAACCCACCGTGACGTTCTTCAGTCTGTGCAGTCCGTCTCATTCGGATTCAGTGCAGCGTCTGAGGCATTCTGTAAGTAGGAGTTAAGAGCACACGCTGTCTGTCTGTTGCCTCACGCACAGCTCTCCCCTTCCATCTGACACGGGAAGCAAAGGATCAGCCACCAATCTCACCAAACATCACTCGAATACACCTCTGCAATGGCCGTGATCAAAAACTGCCAGACAGGGTGCAGACACCATGAATATTAAGCGGAATGCAGAATTTATATTTTCTGAGAGTTATAGAGTGTTAAACATCCGTCTTCAAATGTTGTTTTTCTCAATTTGGACGGCGTAATACTACTCTAATGCTCGCAAAAGTGGTGACAAAGATATTGAAATAACTGTCAGAGATCATCAAATATCGCAATACTTCTGCCTTGGTTCCTGTTTTGTGGCCTGCAGCCAGAGAGAGCTGTCCAACACTCTGACACCTAACACGTGTGAAGCAAGAAATCCGATTGCCTGCCGCTAGCAGGCTGCGCCCCAGGTGTGACCAGCCAGCCGCATAAGTCAATGTCGCCCGCTGGCTCATTCTCGCTTGTCTCTGCAAACGCCCACTAAGCACCCTGCTAAACTCCACTGGGTGCCCACATCGGTTTGGAACAGGCTCTCTGTGATTCTTAAACTCTGATGAAAATGCACATACATCAATATCTAAACACCTTTCAATGTGTAGATGTGTGGGTCTTGGTTCCAAAGTCAGGCCAATAGTTTGTCTTGTTGAGCTGGAGCCGTGTGATGTATTTAGCGTGTCCGTCTCCCTCGCTGTCACCTTTCCGCTGATTTGATCCATCAGACGCCTGTTTGGCTTGATCCAACCTGCCATACAGACAAAGCTGCTGTATCTGTGCCTGTCCCCTTCATCTTTGTAATTCATCACATGATGAATCAAGGAATCCACTAAAAGAATATTTGTGGAAAATAGCCTGGACGGATGGGTAGATGAATAGATAGATGAATTTGGCAGCTATCACGGTAACCTTTTCTCTCTCTGTCTCTGTCCAGAGACGTCGGGAATCTCTCCCTGCCATCCACTATGCCGTGCGGAGACGTTTCTCTGGCCCCATTCTGCTGCCTCCGTTGTCACGACGACACTCCAGCCAAGATTACCAATGGGACCATCGGCGCCTGATTATCCAGCAGAACCTGCCGCTGACCAAACTGGAAGCTCTGTACCACCGGGCTCTGGTCAGCCTGGACGAGCCAGATTACCCCAGGTCAGTTCCATACGAGCCTCCTGGTCACCACAGGTAACGCACTGTCTGAAAGGCCTGCAGTCTCTTTATTTCTTTCTTTCTTTCTTTCTTTCTTTCTTTTCAGGTCACACACATATTACAGTACATATGCTGTATAGAACATGTATTGTACATTTACTGTATACAGAGAAAGTATTTGCAGATTCAAAACCCCCCAAACAAATGTCAGTATTATTTCCAAACATTATCGCATATGTAAGGTTTTATCTTGATATTTCTTACAAGCACATTACCGATTATTGTCCCATCTCTAATACAGATCAGCTTAGTTCCTGTTTGACTGAGAGAATGTCGTTGCAGATAGTGTGTGTGTGTGTGTGTGTGTGTGTGTGAGAGAATATTTTTGGACTATCTTTGAAAAACGTGTGACATTGTCAGAATAACGTCTTCACCAACAACCAACTGATAATTGTCATTAACGTTTGGGCTGTATGTTTGTGTGTGGGTGTGTTTGCCTATGTCCTGTGTGCACACACACACTCAGACACAATCAAATAGAGGAATCAGTGATGGACTTGTGTACAAAGGCACACAGACACTCGCACAAACAGGTTTTGATTCAGCTGTGAATCACACATGTATGATCACAAATTCAGAAGCCCACATTTATACACATGCATACATACCCGTATACATGTATGTACAGTGAAAATATCAAATATACAGTAAAAAATAGTAGTACTGTAGTTGTGGTGGTAGAACTAGTGGTAGTAGATACATTTTTCTCCATTAGGCATCTAATGTGCTTCAAGTGTCAAAAAGGCTTTTAGCTTCCTTTTAGTATGTGATGAGTTTGCCTAGGTATTAGGTGTTGTTTTAGATGAAATAAAAGCAGAGTGCTCAGATCATGAATTTAAAAGGCAAAGAACATTATTAAACACAAATTAAATTAATTGATTAATTGGAAAAAAAAGGTTAAGAGACAATAAAAATAAATACAATATGATAATAAAAAATATAAATAAAAGGTTCAAAAATAAAAAAGGGGTGACATCACATAAAAGCAGATCTAGAAAAATGGGTTTGAGAAGTGATTTAAAAGAAGTCACTGGCAGCTGAATCTCCTCAGGCAGGTCGTTCCAAAGCTGAGGGGCCCTGACAGAAAAGGAACAGTCACCATTAGTTTTAAGTCAAGACTTTGGAACAGCCAGAAGGGCCCCGCCTGAGGCTCTAAGACTTTGCACTGGCTCATATGGGGTCAACATATCTGTTATGTAGCTTGGAGTCAGACCCAGGTGCTCTTTAAAAGTGATCAGTAAAATCTTAAAACCGGTTCTGAACCCAACAGGGAGCCAACGGACAGAAACCACGATTGTGGTGATGTGATGTCTTTTGGAACTGGTAAGAAGCTTAGCTGCTGCGTTCTGAACTAGATTGAGGTGAGAGAGTGACTTTTTGTTGACACTTGGTCGTGGCACTATTTGGTTACTGTATGTGATAGCTGGGTGAGCGATGGGTGGCTGGGATTTGGTGTCTCGTTTGGTGTTCACACAGGAGGCAGAAAAAAAGATTGTAGAACTACACCCTTTTTCACTTTGTTTTGGTAAAAATTGGAAAATGGAATTTTGAAACATTTTCTAAAATTATTTAAAATTATCAGCTGTTCTGTAAGAAATTACCTATCACGTCATTCAAGTATGACCTGGATCTATGCCAAATATGGCGTCACTTTTACAATTTATTTTATGTCTGTTAAATTCACTAAAGTGAACTTCCCTAAACAAAAATTACATGTTTAGTTAGAAGTGGGAGTGAGGTGGGGTCGCGCTGTTGCCTTGTAGCACCAAAAACCTGCATTGGTTTGGGTCCTCTGTGTTCACATCCTCCCTGTGTTCCTCCCAACTCATCACACATCCTCGCTGTGTTCCTCCCAACTCCACAGGCTAGGCTAATGGAACACACTAAATGACCTGTAGGTGTGAATGGTGTGACTTACAATGCACCAGTGTGCGTGTCGGATGATGTTATAATTACGATGTATTGTGTTTTGGAAATTAACTTATTTGCAACACATCCGCAAAGCTTTTGATCCAAATTTTAATTTTCACCCCACCTTTTCACACCCTCTCTTTAACTGCAGACTGGTTCTGTAACAGACCCCCGTAGCAGACTGAGCTCTGGCTGAGGATGTCCACATGATGTCTCACAATACTGCCACAAAGAAGACCCGGCAATATCCCGGCTTTGCTTTTTTACACTGAACCAACCAAACAAAGGCGGCGTAATGCGGCCCCCGTCTGTGATTTTAGATAGCAATCCGGTTTTCTGTACTCAGAGGTGTGATCATGGGCATGACACAGCGCCGGCCATTATTGTGACATATAACATGCGGGTCAGGCAGCGGACATTGGTGATCTGGAGTGATCAATAGCTGATCAACTGGTTTCCACTGGCAATAGAAGCCATTATTTTATATCCAGTATTAATTATTCATATTTAATTATATTATTATACAAGTAATTACCTGGAGCCACAACGTAATCACTGGACCATCCACGCCACCCGAGACATCACATCCAAATCTATGGAATGCCAAACGACTCATTTATTGCCTTGTTTTTTCGTGTTACCAGCCATGTTTCATTTAAAAAAACGGCATACAGGATGGGCAAACATATCACTTCATTTTATGTTTCTCCAATACTGACAATTCTTTATTTTAAGCAACGGATGGCAAGTCTAGTTACATAGTTTTTTATTTTATTTTTTATTTTGATAAGCTCCCCCATTTTAATCCAAAAAAATTGTTTGCCCGGCCCCTCTATCGATATCATGTATATTAAATATGAAAAGTTAGAGAGGTTTGAAATGTTTGGCACGCCCACAAAAGCTAGAGGCACAGAAACCCTGTCGCCGGCAGTGTGACCATAAAGCCTGCTTCGTAGTTGCCGCAGCCACAGGCCCTGGTTAGGCCTTCGCACATGGGGGCGCAGCCTCGCGTGCCACCCGCGCAGAGAAGTTCTGTCAAATGTTCAGCATTTTATTACAGAGGAACTTACTGAACCTTCCCATTCCGTTCAAGAACGGAGTCACAATTTGTAGTTATTCTCCCTCATTGCAAGACTCTCTAAAAATACGCTGCACATAGATACCAATAAAAATGTTCCCTTTTTTTATATCATATTAACGACCCTGTTAATTTACAATAAAATCACCAAACCTGAGTGAGTTGTTTGTGTATGCTATTTTGTCTCTCCATCAAAAAGTAATTGGTAGGCTTTGAATTTCGCATTTGAATTGTGCTGCGGATCAGTGTTGTCTAACATATCAGAAATTAAACAGCAAAACGCTGATCTCACCTTGCTGCCAATGCATTTCCACGGAACGCCCCTCACACCAAGTTAACAAAATGTCGTAATCGTGCGACCTAGCAGCTGCCCGCTGCTCCTGGCCGCCCCCCAGAGGAAAGACAAGCCGGGATGGGTTAAATTTGAGGCATCTGTGTTTTGGTCACCGTCGCCACATAAGTGCATGTGTGGTGTGTGTGCTGTGTGATATATAAAGAATCTTCTTCTTCTTCAATTAGAATGCCTCTGAAATTCTTCGTAATGTTTACACCGACAATTTGCACAAACTCACGACTATATATCCAAATATCCTGCACTGACTACAATAGATATACATACATTTAACACTTTCTATTTTAATTGTATTGATCCTTACTGGTTACTAAGATCCTTCCCTCGGGGCTTCTCTGTCATGTTTACAGCAGTTCTTTCAGTTTCCCCTGGTGGTTTGTGCACAGGGCCCCCTGTCAACGCAGCTGTATGCTCATGCTCTCTGGCACATGAGCCACACGGCTCGCTTGTGGCAACTATAAAGACCGGTGTGACCACATGTCATCGAAACGTCACACCCCTGTTTTGGCATGCCGGCTGTCCCTTTCACGCAGACGTTGTTTTGGCCTGGTCTTGACTACCTCCCCTGCCGGCTCAGCGACGGATCAACAATGCCACCCCATTGGAGGGGAATAACAGAATAATGGCGCAACATTCCCGCCTTGAACAGGCTGTGTAAAAGGGGCTTGACTGTTGATAATAAACAACCACGGAGTTTGACAGTTAGCTGCTGACCCCCTCCAGTTCCTACGAGGACACTTAGTGGGCTGCGGACCTATGGTTTTTATTTAGTATTATTATTATTTTTGATAACAATAGCAATAAAACATAAAATCCATAAATAAATGTTGTAAAATAAATACATTCGAAGAAGGCATGATGTTGATGCTCAGAGGCTTTTTCAAAAATATGGATTGATGGTATTTATTTTAGGTGCGTTCGCAGCTCGTGCGCTGACGTCATGCAGCTCAGCGTTGGCTGATTGGACTCACCCCGTTCCGTGCTTTCTAGGCTCGGCTCCTCGGCGCCTTTATAAAGACTGCGAGCTGCTGGACGCTCCTACGCCAACACCGATTGGAAGGGCGCCGCTCTCCGCCGGAGCGTTGCAGACATATGTCACCAATTTCATGAAAGGGGAGCCAGGAAGAAGTGACTCTGTGCGTTTGGCTTGAAAAAGTTTGTTTTCTTTGTCGTTCTTTGTAAAAAAAAAACAACACCAAAAAAAAGGAAAAAAAAGAAAGAGGAAAACAAATTTCCTATGAACGAAAACTGTTCTTTAAAAAAAAAAAAAAAAAATTGATCGTGGAGAGAAAAACTGCTCCCGGGACGGTGAAGAGGTGACGGACAATTTCTCATTTCAGCACCACAGCGAGTGGACAGCTTCCATGTCCGACGAGACGAGCTGAGCAGACCCGAAACAGAGTTCCACTTTCTAGACTTCACCCTTTCTTCAAGACCGTGGAGATGGAGTGCACCACCCTCAGCAGGGAGGGAGCGGGTCTCGCAAAACCCCCCAAACATCTGTGGCGACAGCCGAGAACTCACATCCGCATCAAGCAGCGCTTCAACTCGGACACGGAGCGCTACCTGTGCAGGAACAGGACGCTGGAGAAGCTGCGACCCGGGCTCAAAAAACCACGCATGTCGTGGCCCTCTTCTTTGAAACGGTAACAAGGTCCATGGATCGTATCATTCTTACAAACACACGCTCTTAAAAGTAATTAAATATTCTTACATTTGATGTTCTTGCACTTAGTGCAATTGTTCTGCATCAGAGTCAACATTTCTAATGTTATAAATCCCTAAAGCTTATACCTGAACCCAATATTTCCCTTTCCTTCATACTGACCTAGAGAGAGAAAATCCTTGCGCTTGTCTCAAGTTCTGTAGAAAAAGTAATGTTTGGATTTAGTACAGTACCTAATCACTTACATTGACATCTGTAGCCTAGAGGAAACGGTTACAATAACAGTTGATAGAACCATGTTGTTCATAATCGAACCTATTTCTACCTAATTTTTACCTCTGCCCTGCATCAAATAAATAAATAATAAATAAATAAATATATTAAGAAATGTAATTGTGTTTGTCTAAGAACAATGAATCCACTTAGATGAGGGAAGACTGTGTGGTTTCTCTCTATAGTCAATGTCCAGTATAGCAGAAACGATGCCAGGGATCAGAGTCCCATTTCCTGTGTAGATAGTTCAGTGAGAGGAACATCCATTAGATTGTTTGTTACCAAAAATCTGTTTCACATTATTCAAAGCTGATTCCTCATGCTTATACATTGTCAATTATTTTACATCTGAGCAAACTCTGTTTCTGTGTCATAAGTAGGCAAGGTGTTCAACTGTTGATTGTTTCCTTTGCTTACAAAGCTGTTAGATACACACTACCCATGCAAGCAGTAACTTCACTTGCCTGACAAATGTCAGACCCTAAAAGAGTCATGCCTTACGTCGTCACTGAAAATGTCGTGGTCTTTATACAATTTGGTTTGAACACATTAGAATGAGTCAAGTGAGAGAAAAATCCCATGGTACAACAAAAATTGAGGGAGGGAGAGAGTGATGGACTCTCTCCAGCAGCTGGACATAATAGGCTAATAATAGCTGCTTAGTCAATCGAGAGAAGCAGGGAATATCCAGGTAGCCAAAATAGTAAGAATTGAGATAATAAAAATAGATTCAAGATTCAAGAGGTTTATTCGTCACATACATATACATACTTTACATACATACTGTATATGCAATGAAATGTCAATGCAACGCACCCGGTGATTACACACAATATGTCCTAGGCTGAAGTACCTACCTAAGAATTTCTACTAGACCAACTAACTGATTCCTAAAACGTAATGCAGTAAGTCGAGTACTATAGAGATCGGAGTGCCGGCGCAGGCGACCGTAATGGGCGGCGCCACTATCGCCTAGATGTAAATTTGCCTGATACTTTCTAACTAAAGCTCCCTTTTTACCATTGGGCTGATCTATAAACAACCTGATGTGCTAAGCAGTTAGGCCGCCAGAATGTGCAACGCATGTGCTATTTTTAGCCATGAGACCACATCTACTGTAGGAGACCATGGAGACCATGTTTAAACGTTGTCTAGATGCTGTCTTTAATACCTACCTTTAATATGCTCAATGTCTTTTACTTTGAAATGGAGGAAATACCAAATTATAGCTTATCGGAAACTGCTAGAATCTGTTTGTACTCCATATTGCACAGATACTTCCTGTTCGCTTCACTTCTTGTTTCTATTGGCCCAGCGAGTATTATGTCACGGCGCACTGAACTTTTGCACTCTACACATTAAACTTGTACTCTACACATTGAACTTGACCTGGATGTATGTGGTTTTGCATACATCGTGCGCAGAAATCCTGCAGAAATTGTGTCAATTGAACATCCAAAACATTGACACCAACTGCCCTCTTCAAGACACTTTATCTTAATATCACTTTATTAACTTTCACAGTAGTAGTAGAAGATCAGATCCTGTGTGTTGTGTCACTGAGCGTAGGTTGCTGTGTCCCCACTTTGTTTGCAACTGTCCTTTTGTGTATGTGTGTGTGTCTTTGATTCTTGCTTAATTTGTCACTACAGTGTTCATACAGTATCTCTTGTGTATATGCGTGTGCGTTAGAAAGTAATTTTACGACCTGAAGAGGAGAGATGTAGTCTCTGACAACTCTGAAAAGATAGATTATTTGTCCTTACCTGAACACGAACAGCAGGAGAACATTATTTCTTGTGAGTGCTGCACATGTTATGACTCAGGTCCTCTCCACATTGACAGCTGTGGGTTGGGTGTATTGATGCCGCCTGTTTTGATTACCTGCTGACATTGAGGGAAGGCGGTGCAGAAAGGCAGTGGTTGAAAGGTAATTAGAGCTAGAGGTAGGAGTCAGCACTGTGAAGGAGCTGACTTGACGGCCACTGACAACGTACCATCGCTGCTCTCAACTTACAGCAACTGCTTTTACTGTAGCTTCTGCTGACCCAAAATGCTACCTCAGTCTCCCTACATGAGTCAGATTTTTAGAGGTGACTTTGGTGACCTTCTGTTTAACTCACACGTGACAAAACTGCAGTGCAAATGCATAACTTGCATAGAAAGCTGAAACTAGGTTTATAGTGAGGAAAACCACAGCAGAACCACAGGTGTCTCTGCATGTCGTGTGAATTACACGTCTATGTCACTGTAAGCTGTTCTACAGATATCCATTGTGTAAACATCATTTAAACAGCATAATCTTTCTTTTAAATCTCATTTCAAGCATTTGGAGTGTTTTCTATTTGAAGGTTAGTTGAAAGGGATGGACAGATAATGCAAGATTGTCTCCTCTACCTAAAACAACCCAATTTTCTTTTGCTACAAATTTAAAGCCAAAGTGAGATTCTTTCTATTTTTTCATCATTCTTACATCCTGACAAAAAAAACAGAATTTACTATATTGAGAGGAAAGAAATAGGAACATATAGATGTTTGTTCGGCTGAATAGTGACTCTTTAGTCGACAGCATTAACTGTGATTCGGCATCTACACTTCTTTATCATAACTAGAAACATGTGAACCGGGCCTATACCTTGGGTACCAAATGTCAACAATTAGGCTTATACAATATTGGCTGCATGATACAGGCCCTTTCCCTCTTGAAGACTCAGAGGCCTAGTGAGATGTCTGCTCTAGGACGGCATTTTGTTTTGCCCAAATGGTGTTAATGGGCTGATGTTAATGAAAGGGACAAGATGGTGATGCTGAGGTCACAGCCACATGGCTGCGTTGAGGCACTGGGCTTTTCTTCCCTTTCATTCGGGACAGTTTATTTTCACTAGATGGCCATGCTTGGTTTTTCAACTTTGTTGTCATTCAGGTCTTCGTAGTCATTCATATTCACATTCATATTCTTACATTTCCAGGGTTGAAGGGGGTAAGCTACATTGTCTTTCAAAATATTATCCCCAGTCCCCGCAGCCATGAAAACATATTAGGCTATGAATTGTCTTCCAATAATGTCGTGTTGGTGAATGAATGTCATTCTTAGTTGGACAGCAGCACAGAGGCCAAGCATTGTTTCTTTACCTCGCTTTGTCTTTGTGTGCGATGAAGCACCACAATCAAAATGCAAATCAGTTCATGTAATATTATTATTTTTTGGGAAAAATCACCACGAGTGCCACCGATGGAGCCTAGCCTGTTTGTTCCCATGCTGTTTGGGACCTGAGTAGCTTCGGGCGAAAATTATGTAATGTCAAAATGAATATTTAAAGATGTGTATGTGCAAAGCATTTTGTTTTGACTATAACTTAGAATTACATTTGCAATTGTTTCAAGAGAATAAGTTCTAGAACTTTGTCAAATAGGTCAAATATTTATTTGGGAATGAAATGTAAAACTTAAACAAGATTAAACCCATTTAAAATGAGTGTCACCTATCAGTTTTGCTTAAAGCTGTTGTTGCTGTTTTTACCCATAATGCTAATTTATTATTCTGATAAATTGGTTTAATGTTGTGTTACGGTGGAATTTCCCTTTAAGTTGCTGAAAACACAAGTTTCAAATGCAAATATAGTGACATGAGACATTAATTCTTTATTGTTAAAATCGACAATAAACAACCTGATGTTAGAACACAGTGAATGCAGTACTCTATATTAATGTTACTTTATATTATAATAAATGGAAGCAGCCTTTAAAGACACAGCATATTTTCATATCAAAACAAATTGATATTATTAACTTTGGTCCATCACACAGAAAATTTGTCCCAAAGTAAGAGTGAGGAATTAGTTCTCCTTGGCTAACTCTCTTCTCCCCTTCTGAAACTAACAGGCTGTTGCAGCTGCCCTGTGGCCAAGTAATATTCGTACAGAATTAATGGTTTAATAATTTTCCCGGCACTCCAATTGCCTATGGCAGAAACGGCTCACTCATTTCTCTGCAACCCAGAGCGCTGCCTGCCTGATAAAGTTGTTTGTTGATTTGAACCAGGAAGTAATGTTGTGATATTATCTTCTGCTTTGATTAAATTGATTCGTCACTCTTATAGCTCCCCCAATAAAATAAACAACGTTATTGTTATTTAGACCTCAGTCTTCAAAGTAAAATGGAATAGAAAGTTCTCTTTCGTAATTTGGGAAAGAAAATATACTCCTTAAATAGTCACTTTTAATCACTTCCACTGTCATATTTCAAATAAGGCAAAGCAGCATATTATATTTAAATGCTAATAATGATAAGTATTGTAATAATGCATTTTGATTGTATAGCACTTCTCTCAATACTCTAGACATTTTACATTAAAACCACATTGGATAAAACACCAATGCATACATCTAAAATGACAGTAATTAAAGAGGTAAAATACAGCACATTGTGGTTAAAATAAATAAAAAATAGACATACATTTTATTGAAAATTTTCAAACAGGGTTCCACTGATGCAGTTTTTGCTTTCATTTATGAGTGATATACAGTACTACTTACTTGATCTTGATATAATTTCCATACTTCTTTCATACATTTGGGTGTTTGACTCACACACTTTAATTAAATGAATAGGCAGGTAGGGATTCAGTGCCAATCTCAACAGTATACTTCAACAGGACTCTTTACTTTCAGGCTGGGAGATAAAGAAAGGAGCTTTGGGCGCAGGTTGTGAGATTCAGGCTGGTTTACGGTGACCTTTTGGTAAAACAGAAGGACATGGTGGTTGAAGCGACAGATAATCAAAGGCCGGACATCCTGGTGTGTGACTTCTGACTTCCAGGGAGATTCTCATCCAAGCTCTTAACCATCGACGGGATCCAGCGCACAGCTGTCCAATCTGCTCTCCACTGCAAAGTGGTGTGAAATCACACCATGTAGCGGGGTTCCCGTGCATGTGGCGCTTGGGGGTTTAAGAAGAGAGATGAATAAGGCAGGGCTCGTGGTAAGCCGTATGAATAATCAAACAATGCACGGTAAAAAGTGATGCAAAGAAGCGCAGCCCTGCCGTTGACTGGCCTTATGTCTTCGAGTCTAACACACTTGCTTTTGTTTCATTGCTCTTTATGCACTGAATGGCAGGGCTTTAAGACAAGTGGTTCATGTTGAAGCTAGGGCACCTCCATATCAATAATTTGACGATTCCCTGGGGGTCACTGTGGGTGCTTTACGCATAAGACGTATTTGAGAAACAGTCATTAGTAATGTGGATATTATCACCAATCTATGACGTCCAGAAAAAAATCAATATTAATTATATTGTTATATCATGATAAACAAAATCCCAGACAATATCTAATCTTGTATCACAATATCGATATTATATTGTTACATAACCCATCTCTAGTTCATGTACATATAAGCAAGTCTGAATGTACTGCAATTTCTACATAGATAGGTTAAACCAGTGGTGGCAAGATCAGGAGCTGAAAGAAAGAACAGAAATAACTTCATATTTCCAGATAAATAGGAGGTAAGGTAAGATAGAGGGAGGATTCTGAGTCAGAAGCAAGCAGAGCACACACACACACACACACACACGCACACGCACACGCATACATCTTGGTGTGGGAGGGTTTTGAAAACATAAAGAGGCTGGTGGCACTGTGAACATACTATATACACCAATCAACCACAACATTAAAACCATCACTAATAACCACTAATATTGTGAATGCCCCCCTTGTGCCGCCAAAACAGCTGGACCTGTCGAGGCATGGACTCCACAAGACCTCTGAAGGTGTCCTGTGGTATCTGGCACCAAGACGTTAGCAGCAGATCCTTTAATCCTGCAAGTTGTGAGGTGGGGCCCCCATGGATCAGGCTTGTTGTTCCAGCACATCCCACAGATGCTCGAGCTGATTTGTCCCTAACCCCAACCATCCACATGATGTAGAAGAAAACATGATCCATCAGACCAGACCAACTTCTTCCATTGCTCCATGGTGCAGTTCTGATGCTCATGTGCCCATTGTAGGTGCTTTAAGTGGTGGACAGGAGTCAGCATGGGCACTCTGACCGGTCTGCTGCTACGCAGCCCCATATGCAGCAAGCTGTGATGCACTGTGTGTTCTGACACCTTCTATCATAGCCAGCATGAACTTTTTCAGAAATTTGTGCTGCAGTAGCTCTTCTGTGGGATCAGAGCAGATGGTCTAGCCTTCGCTCCCCATGTGCATCAATGAGGCCATGGGCGCCCATGACCCTGTCGTCGGTTCCCCGGTTGTCCTTCCTTGGATCGCTTTTGGTAGATTTAACCACTGCATACCCCACAAGCACCCCACAAGACCTGCTGTTTTGGAGATTCTCTGACCCAGTTGTCTAGCCATCACAATTTGGCCCTTGTCAAAGTTGCTCAGATCCTTACGCTTGCCCATTTTTCCTGCTTCCAACGCATTAACTTCAAGAACTGACTGTTCACTTGCTGCCTAATATATTCCACCCCTTGACAGGTGCCACTGGAACGAAATGAGCAATATTATTCACTTAAACTGTCAGTGGTTTTAATGTTGTGGCTTATCCAAAATCCAAATTTAGACCGTTCTCAAGCCAGAAATATTCACAAATCCTGGTGTTCGTCGGACACTATAAAACAATATATGAGTGATCTTGCTCTTGGGGATTGTTGGCGATCAAATTACTCACATTTTAGAGAATACACTTATTATTTACCAGCCCACAAAAGTTTCTCTAGAATCAACCTTTTCTTGACAAGTTAACTCCGCACTGTCCAAAATCACTAATCCAGAAATCCACCCTGTTGTTATTTCCCATCACGGGCCGATTAGTTTCAACCTAAATGAAACAAACTGGAACCCTCGCAGCAGGTGGCGGTTTAACACCTCACCTTTGACAGATAAGGAATTTAACCATTTATTTTCCAGAGAATTGACTTCCTTCATTGAACTGAATGACTCCCCAGAAATATCACCATCCTTACTTTGGAAAACAGCTAAGACAGTTCTAAGAGGTAGTATTATTTCATTCTCCACTCACAAGAAATAGAAAGCACAAGAATGCCAAAATAAACTCGAACAGCGACTAAAGGTGTTTGCACTCCCAACAAGCCCACTCATCGTCTGAGCAAATCCAAAGTGAGATCCAGACAAATACATCCCAACTTGATACTGTCATCCATCAAAAGACACAATTCCTTATGCAAAGAACAAGAGCAAAATATTTTGAATTCGATGACAAATCAGTTAAAATTCTTGCCAATCAATTGAAATGTGATAGGGAAAAATCACTTATTACAGCCTTAAATCAGCTGGATCAGATGGCTACCCAGTGGAATTTTATAAACACTTCTGGCCACTTATCTCCCCATTATTCATCAGAATGGTTACAAAGGTCAAGTCAACCTCCACCATGCTTCCGTACATGAATACTGCTCTCATTTCTGTTTTGCTCAAACCCTATAAGGACCCAACCCTCACCTCCAGTTATAGACCCATAAGCCTTATAAATTGCAACCTTAAGATTAAAAGTAAAACACTAACCAACAGAATTGAAAAAATAATTTAATTTATAATTCACCCAGACAAAACAGACTTTGTCAAAGGCAGATACTCATCCAGCAATATGCATCATTTATTCAGTCTCATCAGCATATCTCAAAGGAACAACTTAAATACTATTATTGCCTCTTTGGATGCCGAACAGCATTTGACAGTTAATTGGACATACAGTATCTTTTTTCAATCCTCAACAAATTTGGCTTTGGAGAGTCACTCATTCAATGGATCAGAATCCTCTACAACTCTCCATCTGCTTCTGTCATCACCAATGGTTACACTTCACAGCATTTCACTCTACAACGCGGCACAAGACAAGGATGTCCGCTCTCCCCTTTACTATTCGCCATCTCTATTGAATCCCTCGCGGCGGCCATCCGTCAAAATAGTTATATTGTAGGCATACAAACAGGAAACTCTGTTCACAAAATCAGTTTGTATGCAAACGATATCTTGTTGTACATATGGAACCCAATATCATCCCTACCGGAGGTGTTCAATCTTATATCTAAATTCTCAACTATCTCAGACTATTTAATGATTTGGACTAAAACCACAGTCTTACCACTCAGTGGGGGGGACTGTAATGCTGCAACCCAGAAACTTCACTTAACTATCACAACAGGCAATATTAGATACCTTGGTATTGATATCTCCACCGATCTATCAGATTTGTTTACCCTTAACTTCACTCCATTGCTCAAATCCATTGAAGAAGACCTCATTCGATGGAACAACCTACCCATATCACTTCTTGATAGGATAGCAGCAGTGAAAATGAATATACTTGTAAAAATAAACTTTGTATTTTCAATGACCCCAGTGCAACAAACAGTACATTGGTTGAATACTCTAGACTCAATAGTCAACAAATTTTATTGGAAATACAAGAAACCGAGAATTAAACTAGCAACACTACAGAAAAACAAAGACTGTGGAGGCCTAGCAGCCCCAAACTTTATATACTACTCTCTAGCAAACCATCTTCAATTTATAATTAAATGGTTACAACCAGAGCAACAATTGGCCCATGGATGGCGAGACATCTGAATGTCAGGAGTTATCATTATCGGATCTCCCATTCCTTACTGAATCGATAAGGAAACATAATTGCTTTAAAAAATAATTTATTGCAACAACTCTGTCAGCCTGGTGGAAATTCCTCAAACTCAGCGGTCACACTCTATGTCCAAACAAATTCACGCCAATCTGGCACAACACAGATTTCCTGGTTAAAAACAAACCAATAATCTTTAGGTCTTGGAAAAGACAAGGAATTACTCATCTGGAACACATTTTTGAAAACAATTTGCTTATATCCTTCCCAACCTTAACCCAAAAGTATAATATCGGTGGCCACAGCTTCCTTCAATTCCTTCAATTACAGCAGTCTCTGAAAGTTAAAATCGAATTGACGAACAACATCCTACAACCACCTCAAATGATTGAACATCTCACTCATATCGGTCACTAAAAAAAATCCCTTTTCCACTATATACAAACTTTTATTAAAAACCGATGACACCTTATCTTTACCTACAATGAAATGGCAAAGAGACCTTGCTGTCCCCACTGATTTCAACTTGTGGAAGCTTATTTGCAACGACACCTTTTCTATGACCCGCAACATAATACCGACCTCCAAAATGCAACTCATCCAATATAAGATATTGCACAGAGCCCATATCATGGAACACAAAATGTTTAAAATGGGTTTTGTGGAAAACTGTTCCCTTGACTACTTTCATACCTTCTGGCTCTGCCCACCTATCCTAGCATTCTGGACCAACATCACCAAGAAGCTACCAACCCTTCTGGGTCGCAGCATTCCAGTCTCCCCGTCTATATGTCTTCTTGGTAACCACTCCTCAGTCGACCCACCACTGAAACACCACCGACCCATTTTGATCACCTTAACAATTGCGAAAAAAACAATATTACTCAATTGGAAAAAGAGAGATAATCTCACCACATCCCAATGGTTGCAGTTATTAATAGATAACATCTCAAGGGAAAAACTATTGGCAATATCCAAAAACAATGTTGATTCATTTAATGAAATATGGGCTACTTTTATCACTGACATAACTCCATCATTTAATACTTGAGTCTTCCTGAGTCGGTGCAATGTCGTGGTGCTTTGGGGCATGTGGGGTTCCTCCTGGTCTGCCGGGGCTCTGCGGTTGGGTGGACTCCCGGGCAGCTCTGGGGACATCCGTGGTGCGTGGGCCTATGTTCATGGGGGATCCCGCCATGGCGGACCGCTCTACACCCTTGGCTGATCGCTGTAGGTTGGCTGCCACCAGGTACGGGAGGTGGGCGCACTGGGGCACGGTTAGGTCCGGGGGGAGGAGCGTGGTTGCTCCCCGGCCTGCTGCGCCCCTGGATCGATGATCTGGTCACAACTCGCCTATCTCTCCCAGTGCCAAAACTCATACTCAGCACATACACCACACAATAGACCGAGGGCTTGCGGGATGGGCGGGGTGCAGGCTATTTGGGTGGGGATGTGGCGGGCAGCTGCCATCTTGCCTGTCACGCTTCTGCCCAAGTGTGCTTCTCATCCGTCCCAAAATTTGAATCCCACTCACATTAGCTTAGAACACATACACTCGCACACCAATCCTACTCCGAACAACACTCCAGGGTCTGCAGGGCAGGAGGGGTGCGAGTGATTCGGGTTCGACTTGCCTGAAGGACTCACACCCCTAACCCCACAATTTTAACTGCAATTACCAGCAGCACACATTGAGCACTGGGGTTTTCCAGGGTGGCCGGTCGCTGGTGGGTCGGTGTGGGGGCGTGGTTGGTCGGGGGGGCGGTCGGGTGGGCCCCCCCTCCCGGTGGCTTGGGATGTGCTGCGTCACTGTGGGGCCGGGAACCGGGCCTGCGGTCCGTGCCTTGCGCCCGTGGTCCGGGTTCTGTGCCAGCGGCTGCGTCTTGTGCCTGCACCTGGGGGTTGGTTATATGTGTGCGCCCCTGGGGTGCGGGGTCTCCTCGTGCTCCCTGGGACTGGGTCATGCTCCTCGGGGCTGGGCGTGGGAGTTGCTCCACAGCCCTCTGGCTTCTCTGAGGGACAGCCATAGGGTGTCTACAGGGCTGCGAAGTTCGAGGGGCCTTCGGGCTTCCGCTGCTTGGAGGCGCCGCAACATAATACCGACCTTCTACACCAGTACCAATGGGGATAAGTCATGTACACTCACCGGTGGACATCTTACACACACACACACACATACACACACACACACACACACACACACACACACACACACACACACACACACACACACACACACAAACACATACAGGCGTTCTCATCAAACACGCACACACCACCATACCTGCTTTGTGTGCACCCCAGCACCCTCCTGGTTGCATTCCTCTCCTTTCCTCCCTCATTTACTGCAATAATTATGACAGGAAGTGGCCACGTGACTAGTTGTAGCTCCAGTTTTGCTGAACCTAATTCATTATTTTTCAATACATGTTGTTATCCAATGTTTATGTTTTTGTGTAAATGTTGTTTGTTTCTATGTTTATTTGTCTCACCCGTGGTGATTCTCCCCCTCTGGGAGTAGTGATCAGTTGTTTATAGACCCAAACATGATAAATAGTTCTCCAAAGAGGGGGGTCCGTGGTGGTTCTCTATAACCAAATACTGTGCTCTTGTCATTCTACAAGTCATCCACCGGACAGAGTTATTGCAGCAGTTCTTGATGATTCAAGAATTTAATAAAGAGTTGCAGGTTGAGAACTTGAACTCCACTTGCAGAATAACTCTGTCCTGGATGCAATGGCATACAAATACTCTGTGTTGTATGCCCAGCATGCTGACAGCACAGGTTAAAAAATAAAAAAATGTTGTGGCTTATCGATGTACTATATGCAGTATATCACTCTAGATAGAGAGGGCAGACTATACATATCATCCTTTAGATGGATGCCAGACCACACATATGACTGATATCTGTTGCTGCTAGGCATTAAAGAAGCACTATGTAACTTTTGGTATTTGGGATTTGGCACCCCTACAGTTTCTTAATGCAGTCTATGCCGTTGTCGTAAAAGGGGAGCCGCGGGGAGAGAGGGCGCCCGGACCAAGGGAGGGACGGGGCCCCCTGCTACCGGTGTAGGTACCAGATGTGCTCAGCAGATCAGCTGTCACGCTCGAGTCAGAGGGTGAAACAAACCCCTTGGCGCACCACTGGCCTGCCTCATCTGCGCCGTCGGGGAGGAGGAGAATGGCTACGTTTTGTATGAGCATTATTACCGGACATTTTGACTGGCAAGTTTATAATTTATCATTTATAGTTTTTTTTTCTTAATCAATTTTACCAGGCAAAAAAAAGGGGTAATTACCGGAGCCAAACATCAAGGAAGTGACGTAGTGCTATAAAGCTTAGCGCATTTTTCCCGCGGTTTCGTACCCGAACACAGAAGTTACGTACTGCAAGAAAAGGAATTTGGGGGAGTGGGTGGGAATGAAAGAGCCATTCTCCATATTACAAGTTAGTATACCATCAAAATGATTTCAAGCTATTATTTTCAGGTAAAAAGTATCACAGTGTTGCTTTAAACCACATCAACAAAACACTTGCGCAGCTTGTCATTTTTAGATACATTTGAAAATGTCACTTGTTTATTTTGTGTAAAGATCATAATTACTCTATATCCGAGTGGTACTAGCACTCCCTCAACAGACAGAAACACTACTTTAATGATGCATTGTATGTAATGGTTTCAGTTGACCACTAATATGAGAGCTAAGGATAAAATGATCTGTTTTAGAGGCAATCAACAAAGAAACGTCTCAACTTGACAAATGAGATCTGGAGCAATCCTGTCCCTTCCCGAGCCGAGTACACCACTTCCTGCGGCGTAGGAAATGGCTACTAATGGTTACTGCAGCATGACGCCCCTAAAATCTCATGTAACATAAAAGTTGAAATAAGAGCTCTTTTTCATCTTTCATGACATATTTCTAGGGCTGTCCATGGAAGAAAATGTAATTCTATTTAGCGGTGCAGTCATAATTTTTTATTTAATATTTGAACTATGTTTTAAGTGATTGTTCTGATTTCAAGAAACATGCCCTCTGTGTTTTGCTCAGCTTGGAATTACTTTTTCTCAAAGAAATGTTACATTTTCAGATAGCTCTGGAAGCCAATGCTCACGCCATCCACTTATGAGTCTTATTGCCGAGCTTTGACGAAACAGGCCTCTCAGATAGGTCATTTCGGAAACGTGTTGTCAATGGCTGAGTATTCTTGGGCCTCTTTTCTGGAATTGCTTGTTCTTTTCTCTCATTTTTGATTTCTGTTCTGGTCCTCTCCCTTATAAGCACTTTCATGTGGACATGCACACACACAGACACACACACACACACACACACACACACACACACACACACACACACACACACACACACCTTGAGTCTTTCGGTCTATTGTCAATTTGTGGACCTAGCCTCTCGAGAGGAACAAATCAAACATCAAACTCACCACAAAGAAATCTAAATGAATGGTAGCCATGAAAGAGCAAGTTAATCAGCTTTTGTGTCGGCAGCGTACATGTTGGTCCAAACAGATTGAAACCAGCTTCAGTCCGACAAGGACATCGATTACGGCCCTGCTAATGGGCTCTCACAACATTAGACAATTTGACGCATCCCGCAGAAATGCTGTTTACCCAGCAAAAATCATGACCACTTAAAACATTAATGCCTCATCGAAAGGAGGGGAAAAAACAACATAATTCTGTGCCTCGGGCGCGTTTTATGGTTAGTGCTATCATGGTGCTTAGAGGAAAAGATAAAGAAGCCTTCACTGACTATAAGCTTCCAGGAATAATGGTGAAGGGAAACCAGGACAGAGAACTTCTTCACTGTTTGCTCTACAGCTTTACAACTGTACAACTGTTTGCTTTACAGTTAAACTGGAAGTATTCTCTGATGACTTTTAATGGTCATATTTATTAGTGAGGACAAAGAGAAAAAAAATCCGTTTGACAGACATTTCTCGTGCGGTGCAAGAAAGCAAGCAGCAGATCAATGCCAGGTACCTAGTATGGAGACCTTTAACACTAATCAATTGTAAAACTGAGAGTTGCACAAAAACAAATGTAGAAACTATCCTCATGTGTCACAGGTGTCAGTTGGAGAAAAACAACAAGAACTTTTCAAATGTTAAACAATTCCATTGCCCAACATTAAAGGGGACCTATTATGCTCCTTTTCAACAAATTATTATAGGTCTCTGAGGTCCACAAAACATGTCTTGGATTTTCTTTTGCTGAAAATACCACACAGGTTATGCATTCTAGCCATTCTTACATGCCTCTTTACCTGTCTAACATGCCTACCTTTACCTTTACCTGTTCCAAAGCAGGCTGTTTTTTTTGTCCGAGGAGCCACCCTCCGAGGGCCCTAGGTCTGTGAGCCAATGGGCTTTGAGCTTTACTCCGGGTTCTGTTCTGTTCTGTTTGTACTTTCACTGATTTCACTTCATCACTCCACCAAAATCTGTTTCTGAACAAATATGAGATGAGAAATAAGCAATACAGTTGCTGAATCTTCACTAATATTAGATCTACAAGGCCTCATTTAAATTTGAGTTCCGCCTTTTGTTGCCGTGCGCCAAGCTTGTTGAAGACACGGAGACAATGCACTGGGACATTTTTCATGTAAACGTTGGAAAATACAATTAAATAAATAAATACGTCTACAATAAAAACACACTCATTTTATTGGTTTGTTTGGAGAAATGCACTGCAGATCACGCACCGCAGCCTACAGTCTATCTACCACATATTCTTTCAAATTTATTTTTGAAAGAAACACACAGCAGAATTATTTTATAAATTCTTACATTTCCTTTGTCTACAGTTTCTTCACGGACAGTTAATCTGGACGGCTTGATTCATGACATGTTTTCTGAATTAGACAGCTCACAAAAAACGTCCTGAGTTGTTATATTTCAAAGTTTGTTTGTTAGTAGGCCCAATCAGAGACCCAAATATACGTGCACAAGCACTGAAAAAGCGAGTTTTTCATCTTAGCTCCCCTATTCGATAAATCTGTAGCAGGCTCGCTAATCGGGTTCAGCGGAACCAGGAAAGCAGACGCAGGCCGGGGTGGAACAAAATGCTCATGTGCATCAAATAATAACAATACTAAATAATGACGTTGACAATAATGCTCAGAGGTTCTTCCGGCGCCGGATACCGCGTGCTCTTGCTCTGAGTGCGCTCACATGGGTTCTCTGCTTCTGTGTCTCCTGCTGGAAGATAAACACATACATTAAGAAACTTCACCCAGCCCAGTCTGACCAATCAGCGTCTATGGATCTGATTCGGTAGACTCTGAACGTTTTGCAAATTACATTCTAAAGGCTAGGGTTGTTTTAATGTTTTGACCTTATAGTGACAGCCTCTGTCACTGTATGCTGTCTCCCCGGCTCCTTATCTAGAGAGAGAACCAAAGTGTGACCTTTAGGGTGAAATGTTACAACGCAGACTCCTCTGGCATCTTCCAAAGGCTTGGCCGTTGTTCCTCTCATTTACAGCCTTGTTGTTTTTTCACTCTCTCAGTACAAAGTATTTTTTCCAATTTGGCCAGAGCCAAACATGTGATTGAGTGTGCTGCATTGCTCAGATGAGGATTTAAACTTGCTCTATTAAAGGCTTGCCATCTTAATCAAATGTCACTTTAAACCTGCATGAAGTGATATTTCTACCAATTAAATTAAATCAGAAGACGTCCTGTAATGTGAGGGATTGGCAGTTTTCACCCTGAGAATCATCTCCCCAATCTACTGTTTTCTTTTTGATGGTCCTTCAGAGCTAACTGGTTATTCTCCCCCTGCTCTAAAACCAAACTCGATGGTGAGAACTCCATGGCACTGCTACCTGTTTAGATCAAAATTGTGGATTTGAAATGTTAACAAGGCCAACACAGCAAAGACAACAAGGTGTGGTATAGTACCTCCTAGCTAGACATGACAAGTTATTACGCTGTCTTTCCCTTGTGCAAGTGTTTCCCAATCGATTCGTTCTCAGCGATTCTGTTTTTTGTTACTGTTAGGAGACATAAAATCATTTCTTGGAAGAGAGCGCAAGGGAGGGGAGGAAAAATGTCTTAATTTCTTTGCATCATTTGTCATTTCCTCAAACACATCCTTAAAACAAATATGCTGTAGCTTCAATTAGTCATGGAAATGCCTTGTTTCATTAGCGGAAAAAAGTGAGTACACTTCCTATCACTCCTTTTTTTCATGATCGGTTCTACAGCACATATTGCTGTAGCAGGGAAGCAAATGCACTTATAGTGAATGCAGATTATCTGCTCTGCTCATTGGTTTTGTTGCTACTGCTACTGGAAATAGAAATAGGTTGCACAGGATTTTTTTGGGGTGCAAATGTCTGCACCCTGCATCACTGTTTTTCACACTTCATGATGCAAACACATTCTGGTGTGACTTCACATCATTAGATGGTGCTGAGAGTAAAACTGGGGTAGACATATGCAGCTGGCAACGCAGATTGGAGTCAATGCAAGATCGTTATGTTATTTAAATATCAGTGTGTGATGGACGCTCCCAAGAACACAAATTAGGTTGAACCTTTTCAAAGTTTGCAATTATCCTTTTAAACATTGACATCCAAAGTTCAAACACATAATAATGACACATACATTTGGTTTCATATAACGTGCAAATTTTATTGATGGGATTTAATTTTGTTACCACTGTCACTGCTGGATCTGTACCTCCTGTACTGCGCATGTGCAGTCTATCACTTTACGGCAATGGAGACGCATGTGTTTAAGCAACGATTGTCAACTTAATTTCTGTCATATACAGTATATCTTATGTTTCATAAATATATATCAATTTGTTTTTAGAAATGTAGGTACGCCTTTTTGTCATTGTCATATGTGTGTGTGTGTGTGTGTATATATGTATGTATGTCTAACATTTAAATAATAATAAAAATATATATAATACAATTTTCGATTTTTATTAAAAGATAAATAAAAGAAGGCTATAACAACGAGGTACAACTTTTCTTTTCTTGGCTAGTAGCAGAGAACAGCAGAATGGCTGTATTAAACATTAACAATAATCAAAACTTTTTTACATTTATGAAAACAATATTCTTCTTGAGGTAGAGCCTCCGAGATTGTCACACATTCACATCTGTACTTTCATAAAAATATTATATATTATTGTCTGATGCTATCCGATATTTCCTTATATGTTTTTGCTTTGTTTTGATATTCCCCTGTGGTCATATTAAAGTATTAGACTTTAAATAAGAAATTAAAGAAGAAGGGCAAAGAGAAGGTTTATGAATGTGGTGAGGGAGGACATGCAAGGGGTTGGTGTAAGGGAGGAAGATGCGCAGAACAGAAGGTATTGGAGGCATATGATCCGCTGTGGCAACCCCTAACGTGAGCGGCCAAAAGCAGAAGAAGAAATAAGAAATTATTATTATTATTATTATTATTATTATTATTATATTATAATTTTATTATTATTATTATTATTATTATTATTATTATTATTATTATTATTATTGTTATTATTATTATTATTGTTATTATACACTTTTTGATCATTGTAATTCAATGCATTTAATAAAAAATTCAAATGTATTTAAGTATTTCAATGATAAAAAAAACAAACAATCACAGGCACCCAATCGCTGGAGCGCGCATCCTCGGTGCCGTCGGAGAGAGAGACAGATGTGCAAATTCCGCCCCGATCGCAGGCGTCTCTGCGCTCCCAATTAACTCACATTGTCGTATATCATGATTGGGGGGGACAACTCTCTGTTTTTCTTAGGAAGGGGGAGTCCGGACCCCCCTGTCCCCCACATGATTTCCGCCTCTGGTGGTTTGATTGGTTTAACTGTGATATTTTGGCGGCGTTAAACGTCGGTAGCAAGAGAGGAATGGTGCAGTGGGCTCCACTGTTGAAGGACCGGGGAGGTTGGAGGGTGGCAGATTGCAATCAATCGTACTGTGAGTGTAGAAGGGGTGAAGGTTTGGAGGGTGAGGCTGAGGAAGTTATGGAATTGTTTACAAATAGAAGACGGAAAAGGCTGGAGAGGAGAGAAAGTAGCAAAGCTTGGTTTTATTATTCAAGGAGAAGGGGGCTCCACAAAAAAAGTAACAACTAATCAGGGAGGCACAGTGGGAGACGGAGAAGGAGTGGAAAGTTGTAATGATGTTTGGGAGGGAGACAGGGCATTTTCACCCAGTGTGAATGACTCAAGCAATTGATAAAGAAATCTGAACAATCAGATTTGCCAATTTCCTTAACAACTGAAGAGTCCTTCTCGCTGCCACAAGTAAACAGCATCAAGACAAAATCCTCAAGATAGATACACTTGATGGTGTAAAGTTCAACAACACATATCCCTGGTATAGCGACTAAAAGGAGAGCTGTCATTTCAAATGTTCCTCTAGAAATGGCTAAGGAGGAAGTCAACAAAGAAATCAGAGGGGGGAAACTGCTAGATGTCAAAAGGCGGTGGACAAATAAAGGAGATGTAAAGAAGGACAGTCGGTCGATGTTGGTGCAATTTGAAAGCACACTTCCTAAAGGAGCTCAAAATGGGGGGTGTGCAGTCCAAATTAAAGAGGTACAGAAATACAAAGTATTCAGTAACATATCCTATGCAGAAGCTTCAAAGAGAGTAAATGTTAATTCAAAGAACAGTAACATATGAGGAGGGAGTGAGAGGTGAAGAAGGTGGAGCAAGTGGTGGCCCTAGGCCTTTACCCCAGAGACCAAGTTGGCATAGGATGCAGCAAGAAGACAGAACAGTTAGAGATCCAATAGTACAGTAGACTCAATGTTCCCATAAATGTAAAATAAAATAGGACTCCCAGACAAGTTTCATAGCTTTCATTTGTAAAATAATTATTGTGGCTACCAAGCAAGAGAAAAAAAAGTGATAGAATTAAGACAGTGGTGAATGCGGCAGAATAATTTTTGGGTATTATTTTGAATGAAGTTTATCATTTATCGTTTATTTTTATTTTTATAAATCTATTTTACCATGCAAAAAAGGGTAATTATGGGAGCCACACACCAAGGAAGTGATGTAGTGCCGTAAAGCGTAACAAACTTTCCCTGGGTTTCGTACCCGAAAACAGAGGTTACATAGTGCAAGAACAAGATTTATGGGGGTGGGGTGGGGATGAAAGAGGAGCTATTCTCCATATTACAAGTCAGTGCCCCATCAAAGTGATTTTGAAGTTGTTATTTTAAGGTAAAAAAGTTGCATTGCTTTAAAAAGTAACTCAAATCAAGAAAATGTAATAGACTACCAAAGGAAAAAAAAAAAGCTGTGACTCATAGAGTTATCAAATCCAGTAAAAAGAACACATGGAGGAAATACTGTTATACTAAAGGTAGACAACTTAATAATATAGCTAGAAATCATAGCTACTATATAACAGATAAAGAAAAGGTCAATATGTTGGGTAAGAGCTTTTTCCAACATACATTGTGGAAATCACTTGGACGAGATGCAAGAGGAAAGAGGAAGTACAATGTAAAAACCATGAAGTAATTAGAAAAACAGATAATAAAGACTCAACACTTGATGCTGAGCTGACTAAGAGTGAGTTACTAATACTACACGGCACTGGATACACAGCAACAGGACAAACTTAGTGATGCTATGTTCCATAATTTACCTGATCAAGGACTGAGTATCATCCTTGAACTATTTAATAAGATATGGAGAGAAGGATTGATGCCAAAAACTTAGTAGAGTGCACTCATTTAACCTTTTAGTAAACGAGGTGTAATGAACAATGCTGGGAATTATAAACCCATCGCATTAACTTCACACCTCTGCAAATGGATGGAAAATGTTTTGGTCCAAAGATTTAATTATTATATAGAACAGAGAGGACTAATTGCATCATACCAGAATGGATTCAGGAAATGTAGATCCTCTATGGATGCTGTTGTCTGCCTAAACCTTTTTTCTAAATTATTGTCATTATTATTAACCATCTCTAACCTTATACCTAAACTAAACCATCTCTAACCTTATACCTAAACGTAACCATCTCTAACCTTATGCCTAAACGTAACCATCTCTAACTTTATACCTAAACGTAACCATCTCTAACCTTAGGCCTAAACGTAACCATCTCTAACCTTATACCTAAACTAAACCATGTCTAACCTTATACCCAAACTTAACCATCTCTAACCTTATGCCTAAACTTAACCATCTCTAACCTTATACCTAAACTTAACCATCTCTAACCTTATACCCAAACTTAACCATCTCTAACCTTATACCTAAACTTAACCATCTCTAACCTTATACCTAAACTTAACCATCTCTAACCTTATACCTAAACTTAACCATCTCTAACCTTATGCCTAAACTTAACCATCTCTAACCTTATACCTAATCTTAACCATCTCTAACCTTATACCCAAACTTAACCATCTCTAACCTTATACCTAAACTTAACCATCTCTAGTTCCTTGTTTAATAGTATTGAGTGGTAAATCATTTTAGTTCCTGTTATTTCTTTCACCCTCTTGTGTGTATTTTGGTTTGACCTACAGTATATACTGTATGTTCTGTCCTGTTTTATTTGGGCAGATCAACCTGAAGAAGTAGAACATTTGGGCAAGTCCATTTGGTGTGTCTAGTTGTCCTGATGTTAACCCCTGTTTAAGTTATTTTTACCTCATTTTTGGTTTTATCATACGAAAGTTAATTTGTAAGTGTTTCCCCCTGTACTTGGTTTGCAACTATCTAAAGTTGAACATTTTTTAAGGTCCATAAATCCAAAACTTTGCCTCAATCTAACTGCGACTCCTGTGTCTGGCAGTTTGGTCCCTCACAATCAGTTAGTTTTCTTCATGGTGCTTTCAGTGGTTTTGCCAGATTAAATGGCGCATTTGGCCTCAAAAGGTCTCTGTTTGAGGCCAAAAGCACCTCTCTGTTCTAATTTGGACAACAAATCATTGTTGAGCTCTGGATAATAACCTCAGATACACCGACAAATAGTTGAACACATATTGGGGGAAACTTTTCAGTGTGTAGTCCCTGAGCATTGGATTTAATTGACGCGGTTATCGCGGTTTTGTGTATTGATCAAAGAATTTAAACTGTTGTCTTTAAAATTTGTCAGTCAGTTTTGATTGCACGGTGTACAGTATCGCTGATACATTTACACCAAAATTAGCGGATATACCCAGGTCTTTTAAACGTGGATAAACCTACTGAAAATAGCCGTTTGAAACTTTTCCCGTTGCCAGTGAGTGAGTATGCCTTTCTGTTTCTTTTCTGATGTGTCACGTTTGACGTCACAAACACGCCGGAAAGGGGGCGTGTCATGGCTCCAGTGTGATCGAGAAAAAAACTGTAGAAACAGCATGGAGCGCCCACGCCCGCACCGGCAGCGCCCGATGCTGGTCCGTCAGCGGCTGGAAGCGGCGACGCTCCTCCAGTTCGGAGACCGGCTTGGGGCGGTGGAGTGGAGTGACTCGGAGCCTGGTGCAGAGTGCGGGGGTTCTCCGCTGTGCTCCCCACAGAGCGATCCCCACACTCACAACATTTCATTATCCACCATGCTGGGCAAAAAAGTCACTAACTTCTGATTTTGATTTTGGATTCTAAATCAGATATGATATGATCGTATGATACAAGGAGATTCCTGTCTATTTATGCGCCAACGCTTTGAATTTAAACATCGCGCCGGTAAAAGGGTGAATATTAGCAGGTCGACCCGGGTGTCATGTTTTCATCACTGCAGATCGGAGCCGATCGGAGCCAGAGCCGATAAAAACTTGGGACTGTTGCAGTCATTTGTCTCGGGAAAGAAACCTTGGTGTAACGTTTCCCACTAATGACAAATGCCAGATGTTAGCGGGTGTTACCGGGTTTTTGGTGCAGAAGAGGGTATTAGTGAAATACTTAAAAAGGTATTTAACAATTCCTAAATCATTCAGTTGTGATTTTGTCACAGTTTCCCTGGCGCTGGAAATGTGATCAGCTGTTCTTAATTGCACAAATGGCCAAAGATCCTCGTTACTAACAATATCCACAAGGAGCTAGATGGCACCTAAGGAGGAAAAAGCAAAATTGTTCTCAGGGATTTCTTGAAGCGCTTTACAAATCATGATCATCCCTGATGAACCCTGACTGCTCCAGAGGGTTCTAGTGATCAGCATGGACTTCCCTGAACTGCTGATCGCTTTCATTTGGAGATCTTCTAGGAAAGCTAAATTCTACTTGGAATTGTATTGTTTTCTACCGTAATGACTCGGTTCTGTCCAGTTGCAGAGTCTATTTAAGCTGAATGTCTCCAGAACCAGGTCTCTGAGTGAAGGTACAGCTTCAACAGACCTCTGTTCCAGCAACAACATTGTGTTTACTGTGGAGGAGCTCCCCGTTGCCTAGGCGACACAACAGACCGCGGCAGACAGCCGGTGGGATTGTGATGAAGGCTGCCTTGGTGGAGCGCGTCTCCAGGGGTCAGAGGCTCCAGACATTCACCATCGGATCCGAGCAATTTTCTTTGTAGTACTGTCATGAAATTACATTAGGCGGCAAGTATTAAATTATCTATGACAATTATACGACGTAGGATTATTGTTCTGTTAACAAATAAATGCCTCACACAGAAACACAGGAACAGACGTTTTGTACTACTGTTTTTGTACTTGCATGCCGTGGCTTAGTTTTTGATAGAAGAGTACAGCAGAGTTTCACATATAGTAATATAAAATGTTATTGTGTAAATTTGTGCTTTCAGAATGTTTGTTTAGCTGTACAGGTATACTTGTCTTTTATTGGGGGAAATGAGTTATTGCGGCATCAACAATATTAGAATATATACAGAAGATATAAAAAAAAAAGTGGGTTTATCACAAACAGTATGGCACTGCAGAAAAATAGTTTATTTTGGGATAAAGTGCACCATAGTTTAGTGCAATATAATATAATATAATAATATATTATTGTATAGTGTAATATACTGGAGAATTGATTACTGATCATTGCTGCTGGGCTAAATAAAACTTTCCCTGGTTGTATTTGTTCATTGCTTCCTGGAATGGAAAACAGAATATATGATATTCTAAAATAAATAAATATATATATATATATATATAGTATATTTCAAACATTTACACAAACCCTTTTGCTGCTCTGTTAGTATCTAGCATCGTACTGTAATTACCTGTCAGCTCCGTCGTGAACTGAAAGTGCAGAATGCAATAAATTGACCGTGCTGGAAGACTCCGCCTCAAGCTTTTAAGATACAGTACGTGTACAGTGGGTTTGCGCCTGTGTTTAACCTGCCAGATGCTTAGTGCAGTGCTTGGTTTCTAGGTTAATAATGATGATGATCATCGAAGGGAACCAACACCATCAGTGATCCAACCCGACCGTACCGTCAAATCAGCCGCAAGCGCAAACACAGCATTTGAACAAATTACATCAAATACTTAATGTATTTTAAGAAGCGGGAAAATGAAGATGCCCTGTGGAGTATCTCTTCAGGCATGAAACAGATCTTCGCTCTTGGATTTCTAAAGGAAATCCTGGAATTAGTTTCTGAATGTCACTGCCTCCTCTGCCCCCATAAATTGGCTCAGATTTAATTAATCCATCTGGACAACTGTACTGGTGATAAACACTTGTTTACGTTCGCTGTGCTAATTCCTCTGGCAGAGCCCGGCATCCCTCCCTGTATGACATCTTGTTTCTTTTCTGTTGTTGGAACTCGGAATTAATTTGTTTCTTTCATTAAAAGTTTTTATTTTATTTTTTTATTTTACATTCATCTTATTCCCTTGTAAAAAGTCCAATATCGGTGCAGCCTTAAAATGGATTTCCAATTCCCAGATCAGCAGCATTAACAGGGAACTGCCATTAAGAATGCAACAGCCATGAGGGAAAAATTGCAGAGTAAAGTCACAATGCTGAGAAATGTAAGTAGCCAGAGGCTGCCGATGGATATGTGGAGGTGTGCTAGGGTGATAAAATGCATGCCTCAAGTAACATTAAAAGCTAACGCTGTTGAGTAATCTGCATAGTGAAAAGGTTGTCCTTAGTAGCCGGGCTGAATGTCAGAGTTCTTTATTTTTTGAAACTCTCAAACCTGAATACACTTACTTTTACTATTAAACATGCACATTTGGATCAGTCCAATATAAGATGAGATAATAACACCTTATTCATCCCTTTGCGGAAAATCAGGTGTTACAGCAGCAAAAGTTGAGGACACAATTTGACTTGAACTGTGTTCAAATTTTATGAAAATATAATGACCTATGTTGTTTACATTCCCCTCTTTTAAATTCCTCACTTATGTGGAAATTCACTCCAGAGTGCTTGAAGATTAGATTTGAAAAGAGGTGGGTGTAGGGGGATTCAGACCATGAATCCCTCATTGGTGCTCTGGGAAACTACTCACGATTCCAACCCTTCCACTCACTGTGCACACCAATGTGTAAATTTGAGGGTTTGAGAATCATAGTCTCTGTAAATACTAATACGCCGCTGTATTGCTCTGATTGCACTGTATTGTACTTACCGGAGGTCCACATTATAAGAACCACACTTTGGCTTTAATATGTTGTGTATGTGATGAATGAATATGAATATCACTTGTGTTAACTGGGATTTGGAAATTGTGCCCACCTTTCCTGGTCAGGGTTGTGGGGGGCTTGGAGCCTATACCACTTTATAATGGGTTTGAGGGAATGAGTCTCCAATAAAGTATATGCACCGATTAGCCACAACATTAAAACTACTGACAGGTGAAGTGAACAACAATGATCATCTGGTTCCAATGGCACCTGTCAAGGGGTGGGGTATATTAGGCAGCAAGTGAACAGTCAGTTGTTGAAGTTGATGTTGGAAGCAGGAAAAATGGGCAAGCGTAAGGATCTGAGCCACTTTGACAAGGGCCAAATTGTGATGGCTAGACAACTGGGTCAGAGAATCTCCAAAACGGCAGGTCTTGTGGGCTGTTCCTTCATGGCAACAGTATTTCCTGATGGCAGTGGCCTCTTTCAGCAGGATAATGTGTCATGCCACACTGCAACATTTTTTCTAGGAATGGTTTGAGGAACATGACAAAGATGTCAAGGTGCGGACTTGGCTTCTAAATTCCCCAGATATCAGGGAAGAAACTGTAGCACCTGGTCGAAAACCAGGTCTAATGGAGCTCATGCTTAATGTAAGCTTCAAATGTAATCGTGCAGCTGACACGTTTTTTCTGTTCAAATTACAGTACGTGCAGTCATGTTCGCATATTTTTTACTTACAATAATTGAGGATGTCTGACAATTGTTACCGATGAGAAAATTAATGACAGGAATTTTAGTTGAATGAGAATATACCATCCAAACATTCAACCACATCCAGATAGAGCTACAGCTTACTGAATTCCCGCTTCTCAAACACTGGAGGTACATGAATTAAATGTCGCATCTGCAACCATCGATATGAAATGTACAGCATGACCCCACGACCTTCAAGGTGTTGACTGGGCCTCTAAACTTAGAGCTTCTAGGTCGCCACAAACATTGTGGCCTAGTGGCAGCCATATTTCTCACAGTGAAGCATGAAACAGGAAACACCAATGTAAAGAAAAGCTAAATGGCCACCAGTTGTGTTCTCGGAAAGCAGAGTGCGCCGTTGAATTCAACGCCGTCACTGCTTCAACGCTGCTGTACTATAAATGTGTTGGTGGTTTTGAGAATAATAAAAAAAACACCAACCCTATGTCCTGACCAGTCATTCGTCTGAGCGTGTGTATGAATATGCATCGTGAGTGAAATAAAAAGCTCCATTAATTCTGGTATTAGTCATTTCTGAAAAGACGCAGCTTAGCCCCTTCAGCCTTCTTCCCCGTTGACTCATAACACTGGCAGTTTGGTGGATCAGACCCACGCAATCACTCGCCACCTCTTTGTGTTTTCAATTCATTAGCTTAATGATGTGAAGAACGGACGACTGCCATGAACCCCTACTAAGGTCAGGGGTTCAATTCCCTACCCTCAACTCACATGCAATACACGCACTCCATAACACCGGACTACACATTGAAAGAAAATGCCTCCACATGATGGATCTGCTTTTAACATCACTCTCATTCCCCTTTCCATTATTTTACTTCTCATTTCATTTTAGTGATTCGAGTTTGTGTCTCTTGTCTGTTTTAAGTATTAGAGCAAGTTTGTTGTTGTTAGTGTGTGTGTGTGTGTGTGTGTTGGCGTGGACTGGGTGGGTTCTCCTTTGTCAGGAATGAGGGAGCTGTGACAGCGCCATCTGCTGATTGGATTTGGCAGAACCTCCCGTAACAGCTGTGTCCTGTGGTGAGCTCATTCTCCTTGCTCCTGGCGACTCCGCCTATATTTGATTAGCACTTTGTTTGTGGGCCTGAACAGCCTGATCTATCTATCTATCTCCCCAGCCCTTATATTTCTCATAAAAGTTCATACTCGGTGGAAGTGAAAGAAACTCAGTGAGATATTCCTGAATGCCTCCCCCCCTGGGGATTTATAGTGTGTTCTCATATCTTATTTTTAAGGGTAAATCTATGACAACTATCGCGGGCATAAATAAACATTAGACTTCTTAAACAATAATGCTCTTTTGCATACAGCTACCAAAGGGGATATTTGGTGAAATGGTGTCACAACTCCAGGCCAAAGATGTTGTGGCCTGGATTTGCCCTGCCTTGCCTCGGTCAGTCATCATGAGGATATTATGTCTTCATTAACAAAGCAATATGAAGCCAATGTTCTCATTCAGGTTCATATTTGGTCATGTCGACTGCACAGAGATTACGGAGAGATGAAAACAGGATAATGTCTCCTTGTCAATCTGACCATATTCAGGCAGCTGCTGCTGCAAAGGGCCTGACCTTTCCATCATTGGGGGAATTGAATAATAATCTAAAGGTTGCTGGTTTGATCCCAGGCTCCTCCTGCTAGCATGCCGTAGTGTCCTTGAGCAAGACACTTTAGCCCTAATTGCTCCTGATGGCTGCGTTCATCGGTGTTTGAATAATTGTAAGTCGCTTTGGATAAAAGCGTCTGCAAAATGTAATGTAAATGCAATCATTGTCTCAAAGAAAAGGAAAAGGGATAGACTTGGGGAAATACATAAGCAAAGTGATTTCTCTGAGCTTATCTTAGCTGTAGCACGTAGCCACGCAATGACACTGATCCAGTGAATGTTTGGATACAAGCAGATCTGGGTTTTCAATCTGTGTACTTTGGCTAGATTCAAGGGGTCCTGTCTTGGGTAGAAGAGGTGAGGGTCACCGACCTTCTGTGGGTCAACGATGTGATTTCGCTTGCAGTTTTTATTTTTCCATCACCAATCATCCCCACAAGGGGGAAAAAAACACTATTGAGTTGAGATATCAGCGAAAGCCCATGTGATTTTCCAGCGCCCCTCTCGTCTTTATCTTCAGCTGTTTTTCCGAGACTTGGAGTGGGGACAAGCAGAAGGGAGATCCGGCCGAGCTCCAGCCTTTTAACACAGCACCTCTGGCATGCGTCTACGCAGGCGGAGCTGTAATCATTGCTAAACGTTTATGCATGGCTGCTCTGAGGAAGGAAGCGGATGTAAAGTAAACTAGCACTCTTGGGCCCTCGTGGCAATCCGCTTCTGGACAAAAAGAAGCTGAAGGCACCCCTAGCTCACACGTGCTGCTCTTCTAATTCAGCCCGGCCATATATAGTCAGGAGGAGGGGGGGCAGGGAACATTGCTGTGTAAACAGAGTTTACGGGTTGGGGAGGGCGCAGGCTCTTTGCACTTGTGTCCGTGTCCATCAACATTGATTGTAGGCGACCCTGCGAGATGAGAGGACTTCTGAAGCTGACGGAAAGCTGATATTGACCATATCCAGACTTCCTGAAAAAAAAAAAATTCTAAAGATGTAACTGTGACTTAAACTGGCACCAGAGTTTTTTTTTCTTTTTTGTTCTTGAGTTGTGCTGTTGGACTGAGAGAGAGAGCCCTGCAGGGCAGGACGGCTGAACACCATGAGTGAGACATTGTGGGATAGTGCGGTTGGCAGCCAGGCCGCTTCCTCAAGGATCCAACCCATGAAGCTGAAGCAGCTGTCCACGGTGGGCTCACCCAGCAGCTCGCCCAGGATGTCCCCCCACGGCTCTCCGGGAAACTCGCCCCGAAACTCCCCTCTGCTGTTCCGCAAGCTGATGATGCACCGCAGCATTGCCCTCCAGAGGCGCTTCACCCTGGCGCACACACCCAGGTACAGATCTTAAAACTCTAGAGGAAAGAAGAGTTACTTGATAACTATTTATTCACCCAGGATGGGTTTAGTGTAATGTGTTAAAAGTTATTTCTCCTTAGAGATCATATGACTTTTTTCCAACCTCAACCATGTCCAAACTTTTTCAGTGCAACCTTTTGCACTGACCGGCACTGCAGTGAATCAGTTTTGCTTTGGAATTATTATTATATATATTTTTTTTACACTAAAAGAAAACATTGAATAAACCGACACAACAACAGCTGAATTAGTATTGAAGTCGGGGCGGGGCACACAGTATTCCCACTCAGACCACACTGTGACCTAGTTAAAGGTGAATCTGTACTGCGCACTTTGTGTTGTTACAGAGTTGAAGAAAAAGGTTTCTCTCTTTGTTAAAGTGCCATAGAAGCTTTGCTTTTATGCATTAACAAATTGCTTGTCATGAGTCTTCTTTGGCAAACAGAGCCCTCTAGTCTGATGCGATGGTAACCCTGAAGTTGCTGAGGTTAATACATCTGTTGACGTCTGGGCCTGTGCTCTCACAGTGGAGCCTTCTGTTCGCTCCATGAAAGGGATGCTCTTGTCTTGAGCCTAAGGTCTCTTCAGCAGGCCAGTCACAGGTCAGACCGGTGCACTGTGCGGAGGCAGCGTCTCGCTGGCAGCCAGCCTCTGTGACCATGACCCCCTGGCAACTGTTCTGCCGTTGTGACGTCACAACATGTTTTCCTTGGTTTAGCAATATTTTGTTGTCCCGCTTGTTTGCTCCCCATGACTGCGAGCAGGCAGCATGTGTTCCAGCGACGTCAGAGCGCATGGAGCAGATTAAATCAGTCCGAGATGCGAGGCACCCGATATTTGAATTGATACATAAACAGATTAAAGTTATCGTCAAAGTCCCATGATCATGAGTAGTGATCCTGTGGCAGTGGCTTATTATTACCCATAGGCTTGTTTTTATTATTTGTTATTTCCAATATGTGTGATGATTTTATAGTATGACTTGATGGGGACATGAAGCTGTATTTCCAAACAGAGCCCATAGCAATCAAGAAGGAGCTGCTCTGTCAGGGCACTGACTGAAGAGAAGGCTTTTTATACACACAACCATGACCTGTGAATTGTTTGAGGAAACTTTTTTCCAAAATCCACTCGGTACCTGCTCTGACAGTAGGAGAGAATATAAACTTCTATTGAAATAAAATATATATATATTTGGTCTTTGCAGGTATTTTCCTCTGTTTGCTGAAAATGCGCCTTAATAACGGTGTGGCCGGTCGGTCACTTCCCATTGTGGAATGGAGAAGGCAGATGGGTTCAGCACCACTTAGCCGCGCATTTATTGGCAGGAGAGTGCCGGTTGACTTTATTTAATCAAACTGAGGGGCTCGCTGGCCAAAAGGATAAATAATAATAACAATAATAACAATAATAATAATTACAACAGGACAGAATAGTGCAGACGTTGGGCAAGGCATTCCATGTGCCTTCTCTGGGGCTGGGTCGTGGATGGCTGCCAGGCCCTGTACACTCATCCCTCACTGCAAGACAGACAAACATTAAGGAAACGTCCTTGCCCAAATCGGCCGATTCAGTGCAGGTGTGCGGCTGCGGGAAGGAAGCCATGCTGCCGTCTGCAGTCCGTGGCTTTACCACGGCCCTTGATCTGTCACAGACGGATATAACGGCTTGTCTTTGCAGAATTTCAAGTTCCACCACTTCTCGTTTACAGGACCTGAAGTACGCACACGTCGACCCAGTCAGTATTTTTATCAGCTGTCTATTTCAAAAAACATCCTGAAACAACCCGTTCACATTTGCAGCCAACCCCTACGTCATGTTGGGCTTCAGGAGAATTAGAACCGCCCCCCACCTGAGTAACTTATAAAAAACAAATCTTTTAAAAGAAAGTGTAATTTATCCCAACTGTCTGTGAAAAAACTGCAGACAGTTGAAGTGTAAGTATTTTAAAAGAAACTGCTGTGTTTCTTTGCAACAAAAAAAAAAGGTCTGACTCTAGGCTGCTGCATGCGAGCCGCTTTGCGGTTCTCCAAACAAAACCAATTAAAATAGTGTGTTTTTATTGTAATGATGTATTTATTTATTTTATTTTCTTTTCTCTTCTTTTCTGACATTTACATGAAACAAAAAATCCCCGTGTCCGAGATTCTCAGTGCGGTGTCCGCACGCTTGGAGCACGGTAACGAAAGTCGGAAGTTGTAGGTCTGTAGGATTCAGCAACTGGATTGCTTATTTCTCACCTAAAATTTGTTCAGAAACTGATTTTGGTGATTTTGGACTGATAAGGTGAAATCAGGAGTAAATACAACGAAACCTGTAAGCCATGCTCAAACCCCATTGGCTCAGGGCCTCGGGAGGGTGGCTCCTCCGACAAAAAAAACAGCCCGTTTTGGAACAGGATGTTATAGAGGTATGTTAGAATGGCTTTGGGGACCTTAGAGACCTACAGTATATTAACTTCTGTAAAAAGGAGCATAATACACTGTAGGTCCCCTTTAACATGCTGATTCGTGAACCTGAGGTGATCTTAAGACGCTGCTTGTCGCCCCCCTGAGCACAGATCTCCGAGCAGCGTTTTTGCAGTATCTGCTCATAATTAAGATTAAGGCTCAGGTTACTGAGTGACGGACGTCCAGGGTTCTATCTCTTGCTGCATATTTTTGGCTTGAGTTCATTGCGCTGCGTGAGTGACATGGGTCATAATGTGAAGAAAAAAAGAGTGCTCACCCAAATCGCTTATTTAATGGAACCTCTGGGCTTTTATTGCAAGTGTATTGCAGCTTCTTGTATTCATGTATTATATATAATATTTACTGTATTAATAATGCAATTGACAGAAGAACTGTGCACACCACACAGTTGAAAAAATAAGTAAAATAGCAGCCTTGATGCCACACTGTCCATGTCATCAGGAAGCAAAGCATTAAACAAAAGTAAACAGAGCTCCATTCAAATATCCCGGGCTGCACTTAAACATCACTGATGATAAATTGAATGTTTGTCCCACTCAGTGGTTTGTATACAATGAGGGTTTTTTTTCTGTGGATACTTTCCAAAAGAAACACATCAAGTCAAGTCAAGTCAAGTCACACTTTATTTATAAAGCCGGCAAGTATGTGACGATGTTTTGATTGCAAAATACTACAATATACTGTATACTATACTGTCTAGTGTCTATGTCACAAGATAATTATTGTGCGCAAAATCTTAAAAACCTATCTGATCGAGTTAAGCAGCATGTGCAAATGATGCTTAACTTTTTGATTCCCAAGTATCCTTCAAACAAAGTATAATTTTACTTTTCGCAACTTTTCTGGGTGAAAGGGATCGTCGTCTCTTTTTGGAAACCATCGTCTGTTGTTTGTCTCGTGGTGAAGATAGAGCTCTAATAAGGAGTGTTTTGTCAAAGAGGCCCCAGGGAATTCTCCTCCAAACACAGGCCGACTTGGTCAACTACTGTACACACATACAAACTCACAAACACACGCTCACACCAGTGTGTCCTACTGGGAAATGTTTTACAATCTGTTTCGGTGGCCTGGGCTCATGTGTCCGCCCTCACAATGTGGACAACGCTCTGGCGTCGGAGCGCGGACAGTTTGCGGGGAAGACGCGGGTCTGTGCTCGGAGCCAAAGTTGTGATTAGTCCAGTTCATCAATCAAATGACGCCAATGCGGCAAATCAGCTGTCCCACTTCAACACTGGCCCTTTTTTATCGATTCATAGGAGCCGTGGCTGTAGATTTTGTGAAACGGTCTCTGTCCTGCCCCCTGTGCTGTCTTTCTGTGTTCTCCCTGCCCGTCAATGATAGAAGGAGCTGACGGAGACGCATCAGCACTCTCCTTTTATTTGCGTTGATGGCGGTACACTTTGCTTGCATTGTGTTCTTCTGGGGGTTCACACTCGGGGGGGTCGGTTTCATTTTGTTTAATGTTTAATTTTCGCCATGGTCCCATTGACAGTTGCCTGTCCTCCAATGCCCCCCCGCCGGCACCGTTTCCAAACCACAGGCAGCCTCAGCAGATCGAAGGGCACACATTTGGCCTCTCGTCATGCTCTGGCAACGCTGTCTAATTGGAATGGAGATTCTCTCACACAGCTCTCCGTCCAGTGCCTTGGTTTCCAACCACTCTGTCGACAAAGCAAGCTGCAATATTGAAATAGATATCTCCTTTTAATTACTTTGTGCTGTCCAACCATTCAAACCATCATTGTTCAAGTCTATATGCATGGTCATGTTATCTTTGATTGGTAGCAAACTAAATGCTAAAATGGATTCAAGGTCCAAATGTCACACCAGGAAGTGCCTGGCGAACTCAGGAAATATTTGTGCTGCTACTCTGTATTCCCACAGGTGAAATGTTTGAACAGCTCCTTCCTTTCCATGATAAACAAACAAACAAACAAACAAACAAACAAACAAACAAACAAACTGCCTTTAAACAGACAAAATAAATACGATTACTTAGATCTTTAGTGGTGGGATGTTCAGAAGATCAGATTTTCTCTGATCAATACTCTGCTGTAATTATTTAGCCACAGGCGCAGCGGACTGCTGCACTGCACTCTGATGAATACATTTCATGGTAAATTCTATCAATGTCTCAAGGGTTTTACAGAGATTTCTTATTTCGCTTTGATCTCACATGGGCTTCGTCTTTTTTTGCACTAAAAAAAAAAACGAAGACAATAAACCCCTTTCAGCTGTAGAGATCCAGGGTGAAGTTAAAAAAAAAAAAAAGAAAAAAGTTGAGTTATGTTTTTCGTAATAACATTTGCACTTCAGCCCATCAAGGAAAAGTGATAAAGCCTACAAATACTGTAAGAAACCAAGGGGTGACGAATCTCATTAAACGGCCCACACTCAAAACAGCCCTGGACATCTCGTACGTGTGCTCTCTGGCTTCTCTTCTCTCCTCCGGGAGTTGGATGTGTGATGCAGTCTCATTGGTGATTGTGGTGTTTATTAGTTCGGATGCACGTCTCTCCCAGGGGTGTTCCGACCGAGCTGCTGACTTTTCACACAGAATGTAATAACTGTGAAAGTGTGAAATTTACCTTCACACAACTTTCTACCAACTGCTTCGCAGACATCTCAATTAATTTATTATTATTATTATTATTATTATTATTATTATTAATATTAATAATCAACAGAAGCTCCACTACCGTCTTTACAGTTGCTTCTCGCTTTGTTTTTTCTAATCTCTGGTCAACCTCTTTGTGCAGAGATTGCTGGGATCCAACCCTGATGTATTTCTGATAGAGCATTGGAGCTACAGTAAGTTCACCTCTACCAGCGGAGACATAGGGTTTATTTATACAATTCTGCACAAGGTTGTGGTGTGGCACCTCAAGGGCCCTGCCTCCCCACCCGTCCTGATCAGCGTGGACGCCTCGCTGTGGCTAACAATACTCTGCTGTAATTATTTGGCTACAGGGCCAGCAGAAGGAGGCCCAATCCAGCTCACGTGTCAATGAGGGCTGAGCCTAGCGGTCAGATGCAGCTTCTAAAACAACAAGCAGACAAGCAGCACCGCCAGAGACCTCCTTCAGACAAGTTCTGACACACCGGCAGAAAATGCTCTAACTCATTACATGTGTGTGCTGCGTTTTCTGTGCCAGGCAGCGTTTCACCGCTCCTTGCAAAGTTTTCAGCTGTTGCCGGACTTTGCTCAGTTCTCGATTGTTTGAAGGAAAGGATCTATTTCTATCTGGTAAATGAGCTCCTCAAAAGTTATTTTCAGCATTCCCATTTGATATCCAAGAAAAAAAACAGCCTTGATGGGCTCTCTTCTGCTCCCACAGGCACCTCTGGGGACTCTTCAATCTCCCACACTGCTGCAGTAAGAGGTCACTGCTCACTGGCTCTGCTCGCTGTCACAACAGCAGCTATCCTTTTGGAGTTCCCCTTTTCTAGCCACAGTGTGAATGACTGACAGAGACGCTGCAACCTTTTCTGCCTTTTCTTTTGTTATGTCACATTTTCATTGAGTCAACAACCAATTAGCATCAGAATGCACGCTGCGGGAGCATCGACAAGACGCCGGAGAATTATCTCCATTTGACTGCTGCACGTCCACTACGTTTCATTTGAGGAGACTGTTTGTGCAACGCACGCCGGCAGTTCCTGTTGGGACTTGCGCAAGGAGTAAAATAACTTCTACTACTACTACCTCCAGCATTCTTAACCCCCGATCTCCAGTTGTTGAGAGGGATTCTCTCTGTGAGTTTCTCAATGAGTGAGTAACCTTTCACCCAACCGACCTGATGTCTCCTCGCTGCCCCTGGAGCATGCGGCCACATGGAGCTGTCGTGGAACCAGCTGGAAGTCCACGGCACCAAAACGACCAGTGAGGTTTGAGTCCATGCCTACTGAGCGATAAGCAGAGCATGGATTTGTAGGCGCTCAGTTCAGTGTTTGTAGTTCAGCGACGTTGTGCATGACCTCGAGAGACCATGAACAAGGACTCCAGGCTTACGAGGAAGGCGGCGTCATTTGGAGTCGGACATGGGCGGAGACACTCGTGTTTGGGGTATGTCTCTTACCTGAACCCGTGTTTCACACGCTCTGAATGTAATTCTCAATAATGGTTACAGGGGAATCATACGTTAACACAGAGAAACGGTGATAGAGAGACAGTCCAAGTCACAAATGGCACAGAATTGTAATTTGTATGTCGTACAAATAAATACATTACTTAATGTCCTTAGAAAGCCTGCGTTGACAGGATAGTTGGGATTCATATCCCAAGGTATTGACTTTTCCCGACTGACAGTGGGAGGATAGTTTGGTAGTTATTGTGTAATTTGAGATTAGCTGTTGTCTTTCGTTTTTTTGTTTGTTGAGTTTTATTTCGCCAATAACTACCAAGAGGAAGCAGTCTTGTCGTTTTGTGGCATAGATCATCCATCGGACTTCCCTTTTTCTCCCAATGACATGTTAAAATGTGAAGCATGGTGTCATATACACTAACAGAAGCTCTCTTTGTAAAGAGCCGTGAGTATGGATTATGGGTGTGGTTATGTGGCTGTGGGTGTTTGTGTTGATGTAGTATTTAGACACTATTTGTTATAGCCATAAAGATAAAGCGTATCTGCCATTAGCTCATGTTGGCTTTGTATATCAGTCGTGTGTGTGTGTGTGTGTGTGTGTGTGTGTGTGTGTGTGTGTGTGTGTGTGCGCGCCCGCGAGTGCGAGAGAGAGAGAATTGCCGTGAGGCAGGGCTGGTGATGGGTGGCACCGTGCAGCATTAACCTCCGCAGCAAACAGCACACACAGTCATACTGAGGTCACCAGTGACTCAGTCTGTCATCCCAAATTCAAACACGACCACTGAGTCACCCCTGGTTTCTACTTAGAACCAGCCTCTGTAAATGAATAGATAGATAGGTAGATAGATAGATAGATAGATAGGTAGATAGATAGATAGATAGGTAGATAGATAGATAGATAGGTAGATAGGGAGATAGATAGGTAGATAGGTAGATAGGTAGGTAGAAATATTAACAAACAAATACTAACAAACTCAAAAATGTAATTTCCCCAAGCAATTTTTCCTCTGCTCCGCCTCCCTATGCTTTAAATGCCATTTCCATGAATTCTTGACATGAATGACGATTTTTCTGACATTATTGCATAATCATCAATGTGTGAGTGCAGTGATTATAAATAATAATAATAATAATAATAATAATAATAATTTCAAATGAAAGATGTAGTCTCGGCAAAAAGCTTGTTAAATCCTCTAAAAATAAATTATTTTATAAACATCAGCAGCAAATAAATATGCAATAAACAATTTCTCAATAAATATGAATACATTTTAATAGCAGCAAACATTTACTGTCCAAAAACACGATAAAAACTAAAAAAAGGCTGATAAAAGTACAGATGTAAGCATATTAAAAATATTGATTATTAAAAGCTAGTCTTGTATAAGAAGCAGAGCAGCTGTTCCAGTGCTCTGCCTCCTGTTGGTGAGACCTTTTCCCACACTTATTTTCAGATTTTTTGGGCAGTTTTTAAGGCTGTTTACATTTAATTAATGAATTAATCAAGAATTTCTTTACATATCATTCATAACATACTATGTTTTTGTGCTATTTTATTGCATACATATATTTGGTATGCAGAGTTGCCTTTTATTCTATAGATAGAATAAAGTTCTGGTTGTCACTGATAGATATTCCTGTATTTTAGAAAGGCGGGGTCAATATGATCTTCCATGAAATAGTGAAATAACTTTGTTATATTTCCCAAGGTGACACTAAAATTTCAAAAATTCAATACTAATTCAAAGAGTCTGCAAAATGCTCTACCCTTCCAACCCTGCACCTCTAATATCTTATCTTCTGCTTTCGGACTATATTTAACACTTTATTGATCCCGGGGGGGATTCAGGACGTGTTGCTAATCAGTTGCTTTGTCCCTCTTCTCGAATGCTGGAGATATCTCTTTTTTTTTTTTTTAACAAAGCTCTTCATATTGACCATCAGATTACCTTGGCTCACATGGCTAAAGTGGAGCGACGGGAGGCCATATTTAACTCATTATGGCCACAGCTGACTCGTTCGAAAGCAGGGATGATAACGGAGGCAACAATAACACAGCAGTGCCCCAAAATAATGCTCCTGAGCTCAGAATAGTCCCCAGCGCTGGCCGCTCAGCTGCACAGGACACGTGCCCCGCCAGCCTGCTACACTGATTACACACGCACGCACGCACGCACGCACTCCTCTACCATCAGTTTGGACATTGGCACCCCGCTCCCCACCACTGGTCCCAACGGATTGTTCCACCAGTTCATCACCTCTAGTTGCTCTGAGGTGATCGTGCTTGGACCTGGTTTGTTTTTATTTTCACTGGCAGTGGAAACACAGTTTTGAAATAATATTTCTGAAGAAACACAGCTCACCAGGCAGCAATGTCAAACAGAAAAACAGAACATTGTAAATTCAGTGTATATTTAGTTAGTCACTCTGACATTTATATTTCCTCCATTCTGTATGTGTGTTTCACTCTCTTTGTGTGTGTGTGTGTGTGTGTGTGTGTGTGTGTGTGTGTGTGTGTGTGTGTGTGTGTGTGTGTGTGTGTGTGTGTGTGTGATGTGTGATGTGTTGCTGCTGTTCTCTTTCACTGTATTCCTGTGCATAGAGCGCCCTCTTCTGGATATAAATCATATCACCAGCCCAGTGATTTGATTTATACCTGATCATGGAACAAGTTTGGCATGCCCTCGAGCAAGTGAGCAACACGAATCGGAAATTACGATGCGGATCTGGAACAAAGTGCCAGATTAAAGTTCAAAAAGACCACATTGTTGTATGTCTAGATGTTGAGAAGAATCATCTTTCCTATCTATCATCTGACATCACCAAAACTACTGTAATAGATTCCAGCAGGAATGACGCATCAGTCCAACCAGCATTCAGCAATTTTGCAGACTTTTGTCTACATCGCTCCATTTTTCGGTTGACACTGGCATGTATTATAGGTAGTGCGATATTAACACACAGGCCAACAAACAGCTGTTTTCCTGGGACTCCCGTCACATGAGGCCAACAAAAAAATTGAGGAGGCGCAATTTTGGGGGACATGCCCCTCCTTCACTGGCATTTAACAGGCACACTGTATTAGGTTGACATTAATGGGGGATTTGGGAAGACAAACCTTGGCGCTGCCTTTAGGATTGTTGTGGGTCAGGACAGGGTGGGGGCAGTTGGAGGAGAGTGGCAGGGCATGTCCATGTCCACGTTCTCTCTCTCTGTAGCATGTCAGGGACCCCCCTCCACACACACACACACACACACACACACACACACACACACACACACACACACACACATGCGTGCACACACACACACACGCGTCATAGTTTCCAGATTCTTGGCGCTACTCGCTCCACCGTTGACTAAGCAGTTCTATTTTCAGTCCCGACGGCCCATGCCTGTCGGAGGCAGGTGACCGATTTGTTCACTGATGCCACCCATTGCTAAGTGGCTCTACGTTAGAAAGCTAATCAAATGACGGAGCAGAGATCTGTTGTTTGCTTTGGAACTACTTTCTGACTAATATTATTTACACAAAGGGAAATTGTCCCCTGTTGATTACATATGTTGTGATATCTGTCTTCCTTCTGTAAGTAGTGTAGTAGCTCATGGTGTGATCATTGTGCAGCATAGATAACAGCGTGCAATTGAAAGAGTTCATGTCATTTATTTTCCTGCCACTTGCTTCACAGTTTGACGGTACTGCAGCGACAGTGACTATAGAAAAAGATTGAAACTGCTTCACCGGAATGCAAACGGTCGTTTCTCATGTATGTTTCGATGGAAGCACACACTTGAAGAATGCATCACCGCTCAGAATTATTAGCGCGCGATTTTCAGCAGGAGTCATTGCAGCAACTTCTCACAGCCACTGTAAGAAAGTCGAAATGGCTGAAGAGGCCTTCACACGCTCATTGTCCGAGGCGACGACATGTGAGATTGTCCTTACAAAGTATCAAGAGCAAGACCAGATAATTGATTATACGGTCTCTCAAAGCCATTAATGCTGCCACAAAACCTACACAAAGAGCAGAGAAGCCCTTGAATGGAAAAAAATACCCCATGACACATAGAGACACATACAGTAGGGTCCAGAAGAGTACAGTACTGTTTGAAAGCAGTAACAAGTATCATCGTTGAAACGTAATTTGTTTTCACACAGAGCTCCTTGTCCTCTGTGTTATTACAGGTCTGTAATGTTTCTTTAAAACAATTCTGTAAATCCATGTGACACTATCACTCCATCGTGGTAATTCATGTCTAAAATCACAGCTCCCTCGCAAAATAAAGGGCGTTTTGTGTGGGACGAACAAAAAATACCTTTGATATGAATATGCAGTGTGCATTACAAAAAAATAACCCCCTCTTTAAAATGTCTAACCCTGGAAAATTCAAAGGACACATGCTTTTTGAGGGGTGGCACATAATTAAGACGTTTGCAGACTAGATCCTCTGTATTTCAGAGACGTTAGATTGTGTTATTCAGAGATGTTGGGTGGATTTTTTATTATTTTTCACTAATTAACAGTTTGCTTGTAACATTTGACGGATCTATGCATGAGCCTATCAGAGAAATGCCGGAGTTGCAAAAACGGGCGACGCCTCACTTGTAAAAAAACAAAACAAACAAACAAAAAAAACAACGAATACTTCTCCTCTACACCGCGCTGCCAAGTCAAACAGCCGTTCTGTGGAAATTCAAATGGCACTGGAAAGCGTCCGGTTCTGTCTCCACATCCTGTGTTTTTTTTTATTATATATATTTTTTTTCTTCTTTTTTGGAAGGTAGGTTTGTGGTTTTTAGGGTTCCCTCCCCAACTGCCATGTGTCTCCCATCACGTCCCTCTGTGCAAGCCCTAAAAAAGCAGCAAATATTTACCTGCTGAGTTCAACAGCGTGAGCGAGTTCAGTGCTCGCTGTGGTGAGAGGTCGTCCCAGCCTCCAAATTAGAAGGTTCCCTGCTGCCTCTGGGGTCAAACATGGATTTATTTTTGCGGTTCAGCTTTAAGGAAGATGGAGCTTTACTTGAGGCTGAGGTTAGCGGTAGTTTGCTTTCATTTTAAAGGATATTCCCTTCAACCCTCGGGGAGGGGGTTTGTCGATTATTGTTACAGTTATTTTAGTTATTGCGACCTTTAACGCGGAACAGAAGTGTAGATGTGGCGCTTGAGACAGAGGACCCAAAACTGTTCCTGACCGTGAGCTCTGAATGGTTTTAAGATTAAAAAATTAAGTTTGACAATGCAAAATGTAAGAACTTTTATTGTATTTACCCTCATAAATCTCCAATATCAGACTCCGAATGTTTGAGAATTATTCAGGAGGGGGTAGAAGGATTATGTTGTGAAGAGGTGTTTCTAAAGGGTTTGAAGTGTGTGTGTGTGTGTGTGTGTGTGTGTGTGTGTCAGGGTGCCAGGATATGTCCTCAGGGTCCAAAAATTACTCTTGATGATGTCATCAAGAGTAATTTTCATCTGTAATTTTCAACCTGCAGACAGTGGTGGAGGTTTTAGGTTTGGAGTTAAGCTGCATGAGTTTGATGATAAGGTACAGTGGGTGTGAGGTGACTTATTTTAACCTTTTGCCTTTTAACTCATTTTAACCATGGCATTATGTTCAAACGCCATGAGTATTTAATTGGCTATGCTTGATGTTGGTGGTGGTGTGTGTGTGTGTGTGTGTGTGTGTGTGTGTGTGTGTGTGTGTGTGTGTGTGTGTGTGTGTGTGTGTGTGTGTGTGTGTGTGTGTGTGTGTGTGTGGAGCATCCCATCCTGTCTCCCACACATAGAAATGATGGGATAATGTGTGTGTGTGCGTAAAGATAACCTTAAATTAGAACAGAATTTAGAATATTGCAAGTAAAATCTATTCTGATAAGATAACCCCTCTCACGCGCGCACTCACACTGAGCCATGTGGTCAGCTGTCGGTGTGTGTGTGTGTGTGGGGGAGAGAGAGAGAGAGAGAGAGAGAGAGAGAGAGAGAGAGAGAGAGAGAGAGAGAGAGAGAGAGAGAGAGAGAGAGAGAGAGAGAGAGAGAGAGAGAGAGAGAGAGAGAGAGTGAAACCTTAGGGAAAATTTTCTTTCTCGGAGCAGTTTCTTGAAAAACACGCACAGCGGGTCTGTTCTCCCGGTCCTGGACGGAAACAGCCCGAAGGAGCCACGCGGACAGGAGAGCGACTGCAGAGGGAAGGGGGAAGAGGGAGAAAAGAGCGATTTACTCTCTTTATTTGGGAGAACAGAAGGAATGCTGGTGGAAAAGGTCCTTGGGGGATGCCTACCGATGTGCGGTCTCTCCCTGCACCGCTCGGTGGGAACCAGGATGAAGACCCGATGAAGACCGCGGCTCGGGAGCAATAATCACACGAGTAATAACATGAGTTTACCGACAAACTGTGCGGATCGCTCCTTCAAAGTGCGGAACGGGAATATCTGCGGATCTCCGTGCGCCGTCAACCGGCCGATTGACATTGTGCAGAAGCGCAGGCGGTAAATCATGGTTTCACTCCTTATGTGCATGCGTCCTTTTAAACGAGCACGTGTCCCGCTGCGAGGCACCTATTGACTTGTCTGTTGTCGTCGTGCCCTTAAAGGAATTAAAGTGCAAAACCGTAAGATTATTTCGTCTTTAGAAATCACAAATTTGATACTGTATTTAGCTGGCACTTCTTAGGAAACTGAACCTTCGCTGCATCTGCCTCATGCTTGTGCTCCCCTGTGTGCTGTTTCAATTGTTGGTGGCGGGGTCCGCCGCCTTCTTTCAAGTATTCAAGTATTCTCTGATCGGGCACACGGAAGAAGTGGAAGTCAGGCATGGGTGAATTTGATTAAGCAGTGCAGGTAGCAAGTACACTGTGGTCATAGTGAACTGTCGATGTGGATGAACATCCGACATTCAAAAAGAACAGCACCCCTGATTGAAGACATATCGCCACCACCTCAAATGACCAAAAAAAACAACCCACCAAAACAAGTCCGTCGATCGGAATAAGGCAGCATTTGAAAATAATTTGACCGTTTCAGAGCGAAGACCCGCAATGTCGGGACTTTTTGTAGTGTAATCCACCCAGCACAGACTATCTTGTGGATTTACTTTTTAATGCACTAAAAGTGAATTTCGAAGTAGAAAGTGTTCAATAAAACAGCCACCCTCTAGGAGTAGCAATATATATATATTGATTCTGGATTCTGCCACATGGGAGTTTACTGATGAAGACCCCAAAGTCTCAAATTTTCCTTTCTTTTTTTAATGTATATTTTGGCTGCATTTACTGCTCATGGTGAGTGGTGGGTGATGGTCTCATAGGCAGCACTGAGTCAGAGCCACTGCTCTGGCTGCTGCTGCTGGTCTTGGTAACTGGTTTGTGATAGTTAACCTACAGTAGAGTGTGTTTGCGCGCGTCTGTGTGTGTGTGGGTGTGTGTGTGTGTGTGTTTTTTGTCTGCCATCATCATGTACACTTTTGACAGACCTCTTTAAGGCTTTATGGCTCACTCACGCACACACACACACACACACACACACACACACACACACGCACACACACAGAGTCATAATGACTCCCATACAACTCCTGGACGTATGCTCACACTGGTGGATTCGCAGCAGAGAGTTATTCATAAAACGCAGGGTGTTTAATCATACGGTTGCTCTGTCCCTGAGCAGCCATGCTCCCCCGCTCGGCCTGGGCGTACAGATTTAAGAATCACACACAAGGAAATATGACTAACGTAGCAGCTGGCCTTACAACATCACGACGACAGCAAGATGTGCCGTTCAGATCAAAGGAGGTTTATAATGTCAGCGGCACCTATTTAAAAAAAAAAAAAAAAAAAAGACTTTCAAAGAGGAAAAGCTAATTATCACTAAGTCTGCAGAGTTTATAGGTGCTGGATAAATCTCCAGGTCGCATGACATACTTAAAAGACAGTGGAAAAGAAATGCCGCCGTCACCCTATAATCATCCAAATGCCTTTTAACTGTTATTCTGTGAAGTTTCCGTTAAAGCAGAAACCTCGCCATCGGTACGTTCATGCAGTACACTATTTTGACATTTATTGCGAAGTTTTTTCCCGGTGTGAATATCATAGTCAGACAGGACGCCAAATTTACCCCCTCGAATGATCTATATGATAATTAAATTATGTTAACATCTTATCCAATGTTATATACTTATTGGAATTGAGCATTTGATGTGTAAAATACACTTTTTCCAATCTGATTTCATATCATACATCATCTCCTCCGTGATCTGTGCACTCTTGACGTCACTGTCTAATCGCTGGTCTCTCCATTACACTTACTCCGCCTAAACATGCCAATGCCAGAGTTCCTGTTCAACGTCCAATGTACTGTATGCGGAGCCATGTGCAACTCAATCGAGAGTTTGACTTTAAATTTCAAGATAGATTTCGATCATTTTTTCAGTTTTAATTTAGGTGTTGAATAAGCGCAGCCCTGTGTCTGTTCCTCTGGAAACCAAATATTTATTTCTCTTTTTCAGCGCAATTTCCTTCAGCGCAAACAGTAATTCTTCTGTAAAGACGGCCCTTCCCAAGTGTCAAATGACCAAATAGCTTTTCACATTTATCAGCTCCCAACCCTCTCCGTCTCCAGGCGCCAAGCCCCCAAACTCAGTCCTGCCGTGAGGTGGTCCTACATGTTGGGTCACCCCGCGGGCCTCCGTCCGTTTCAACACACGCTGAGATGTGGCGCAAAGCGTGTACTGCCTTGGGTCCAAGGTCACTGGGACCCGCTGGTGCATTGTGACACATGACGCATGTGAACTCTGGCGAGATGAGGTTTGAACTAAGTCACTTTGGCAAATGGAAAATAATTGCCACTCCATGCATGACGCATGGAGTAAAATATCAAGTGGCAATTATTTTCTTCAGTTAACGTTCAGTCACGCTATTTGTCTGTCTTTGGCCCACACGTCTCTCTCCCAGGAACTGAAGAGCGGAATGAAATTCAACATTTTGTTCCGTTCTTTTCTCATGTATTCTCTTGCCGTATCGGATCGGTCGATCCTATCCAGAGGCCGTTGCGGTACACGACACGCTCCTCCAGCCGTTTAACCACATGGGACGTCCGTGTTCTTTGTCCAAATATTCAGTTTGCCTAGCACCCACCAGAATGTTTTTTGATGTTAGTTTGATAATACATCTCCCTACAGTATATACTCTCTTATTTGCCCAGAATGCATATCTGGCGTAGCGATGGGTGCGGGCTAATTGCAGGGCTGAGCGCTCGTCCACTGGGACCCCGCGTGGCTGTGGGACGAAGTCTGGGACAGAAATGCAAACCACAGCAGACGTCAGCAGGCCGCCCACTCACCCTCACCCTGGGCCTCAGTGGTCATGGACATGGCGCAAGCATGACTGTGGAAATGGTTTTCTGTGTGTGTGCGTGTGTGTGTGTGTATGGTGTGCTTATGCTACAACACTGATTTAGTGGCCGACTTAAAATGATTCCTCGTTTCTTTGAATCTATATCTCAAATTGTTGGAAATATCAATTACTTAATTTCCTCATTACTTAGACATTCCAAAATAGGGGTGGGAGTCTCTAGGCCCCCCATGATTCCATGGGGTGCCCAACAATATTTTTACTATAAAGTTGGTTTTTAGAGATTTTTAGAAATAGTTTGAGCTTTCATTCCTCATCTTCCATTCTTAATTCTGTTCTATGGTCACAGGCCAGGCTGTGTGTGTGTGTGTGTGTGTGTGTGTGTGTGTGTGTGTGTGTGTGTGTGTGTGTGTGTGTGTGTGTGTGTGTGTGTGTGTGTGTGTGTGTGTGTGTGTGTGTGTGGGACAGCGTCTGAGCTGCCGAGCGCTAATTTGAGGAGGTGATCCGCTTTGGCACACATCACAGTTTACAGAAAGCCACAAATTAAGAGGCCTAAGAAAACCATGGGAGGAACATGCATCAGAAGTGTGTGTGTGTGTGTGTGGGTGTGGGTGTGGGTGTGTTTCCCATTGGCTTCCATTACCTGTGGAGAGACGGCCCAATAAGGTTTTCCTTTCAGGGATCGATACAAGAGCCAATTCTACAACTCCACTGCTGGTAGCCTAATTATATGCAACAGTCACTGGTGTGTGCGTGCGTGTGCGTGTGCGTGTGTGTGTGTGTGTGTGTGTGTGTGTGTGTGTGTGTGTGTGAGGATGCGCCCCTCAGGGTCCAAAAATTACTCTTGATGATGTCATCAAGAAGTAATTTTCATCTCTATGATTGAAAAGTAAAACGTAACAGGTAGGAATATTCCGTTTATTATCATTATTATCAGTGGTATTAGTAGTAGTATTAATGGAAAAGGGGGAAAAAACAACTTGCAGAGAGTGGTGGAGGTTTTAGGTTTGGAGTTAAGCTGCATGAGTAGGTAGGTGTGTGAGGTGACTTATTTTAAACCTTTTATTCGTTCGTGTGTGTGTATCAGTTTAGTACTCATAATTGTGGGAATCTAAATGTACATATACGTACGTACTGACGACTTTATATTTAGTTACATTTTTTACATATACAGGTATGTGTGAACCTGGCCACAGGGTTTTGTGCCTTTTGGGGACACAGGAGCAAGGCTGTGGGTGTGATTCCTGGTCACTACCGCTGAGCAGGAGTTCCCACTGGTTTCTGCCCACTGAATTAACCCCCCTCCCACCACCGCTTCTCATGACTGTGATGCTGGTCCCTGTGTACCTTTTTACTGACTCTTTGGATTGTTCCCCAGCTGGATGGCTGGAGCTAATCACAGCCTACAGACACCGTGATCAATGCCACTGATCGATACCGGCTCCAGGGCCTAGAGGGGGTGAGTCAGCCGCTAGGTTGACATGTGTTAAAAAGTTTCCAACCCCGCTGTGCAAGATCGATCCTAGTTAGTTTAAATTGGCCCGTACACTTAGAAGCAACACCCTTTTGTTCGGCAAGCATTTTAATCATTATTTGAATCATATAATTTAATATAATACTATAATACTGCAATTGTTGTATCATTATTTAATACTGGCCATACCAATAATATCATTTATAATTACAGTGTTAATATTAATTGTCACGCAATATTTCTAATAATTACTTTGCATTCGCACTAAGGCGTTTGACTGCAATACAAGGGATTCAAAATGTTGCAGCTAGAGGGGGAGACCGTCATAGCCGAGAGGTCGGCCAAGATTTGGGAGGGCGAGCGAGCGTCTGTTGCCGGGCCTCAGGGATCGCAGATAAATAATTTGGCACAGGATCCCAGTCAGTCTCCCTCGCTCCTTCTGTCTACTTTTAACTAAGGCTCCTTTACTCGACTTCTAATCACATTCTTCGCTTCTATGTGTGGAAATAGCAGACAATAATGTCATTTCTCTGTTACACTTTTATTCATGAAACCCATCCGTCCGGCTCATAATGTTGACGTTTCCTCACAAACGTGTTCAAATCGGCAGTGCGTATAGTAAATGTTGCTGAGCTACTGGTTTAAAGCAGCACAAAGCGTGCAGGGAGGATGCTGAAATAGATTAGTACTTTTACCCACTTACCCCTGCACAGTCCCCCACTTCCCCCACCCACCCCCACTCCTCAACGCCACTTCTCCACCGTGTATTGATTTTTTTTCTATTATGGGTAGTGGGTGTAGTGAGGATCAAACCAGGGCAGGAAATTACTATTGCAGTTAAGTGTATCAAAGAAAAGACTACATTATATTTTATCATTATAATTTATGTATTTATTAATAATAACAACAACAAATTGGGTAATAGTGGAATAATTTAAGTAAATATAATTCAAGTTTATTTGAGAGAAATGTACAACTTTGGGTAATTGGAAATGGAATTTATTGTAGCTTATAATCTATTTTTATCACCTCCAGGAAATGTAGACGTAGTTGCCATTGGGACTGTTATTTCTGAAATATTGAAATATAATAGATAAATAATATTGTGTATAATTTCCAGGAATGTTTAGGATAAATATCAGAGTAATTTTGGATGGATTTTGAAAATAATCAAATCAAATAAGCACTATTTATCGCCTTCCGTCCGGAAAATTGTATGACACGTAAAATAAAGTATCGAAAACTTTATTTTCTCAAATCATTGACATTGCTTGAGGCACGAGATTTCTATAGCGGGGATATTCTCCCATACTGAGCACGCTGTTTTACCTGGAAGTGGATGGACCGCAATACAATATCCCAATTATTACAACTATTAACCTCCATGAGCATATATTTATATATTTTGGTTAAAATGTTTCCCCACTGCTATCACTAAGGAATGCTGTACACATGTGATGAGTTATTTCATGTTTGAAAATGTGTCCAGATGTGAACCAGCCTTAGCTTTATAAAGACAGTAGACGGGGAACGGCCAAACCTGCCCCATAAAAAGTGATTTTTTTTTTTTTTAACCCTTACGGAGGACTTGAAAGTATTTGGATCCTTTTCAACGTGCCTTATTTAAATGTATGCATCTATCTATCTGTCTGTCTGCCTGTCTGTCTGTCTGTCTGTCTATCTATCAATAGTCAGACTATAGATAGATAGATAGATAGATAGATAGTAGTTGTGCTTAGGGAGGCCAACTTCTTCTTTCAGTAGGTCAAAGGTTACGTTGAAAAATAATAAACACAGCAGCTGGCTTGACTTGGCTATATTTAGAGGAACATAAGCTGCTCTGAGATCAGATGTTGTTGTTGGAGATGTTGTTTTGGATCAGTTTGGAAGGCTCACAGACTGATTCTTGAGGAGGAGTTGGGTTGTAGTTTCTTATTCCTCTTATTCTTGGAGGCAGATTGTTTGGAGTCAGGCCTTGGTGAGCAGACTAGTTAAAGGAAAGCTCTTTTTTTTTTTTTTTTTTTACCTAAACCTTATTTCTCGATTATTGGGAGTCAATCCCTGGTGGTTGACATCAGCATATTTTCAATTGACCCTGTAATGATATTTTAACTAAGCTACTGCCAATCACACTCACCGAAGAACGTGGTCGGAAATGCCTAACTGTGTGGCATTTGGCTGCAGCTTTTCTCTCAATAATGAATCAATTTAAAAGATTCTCATTCCTGATTCAGATTCTGATCACTTGGACTGACTGGATAAGGGTGTGTTAAAAAAAAATAGCAGAGCCCTACATACAGATCATTAGTGCTTCAGAGCGCTGTGGAGTGTTGACCTCGGTGTATTTCTGCAACTTGCACTGGATTGCTCATGTTTTTGACAAAACTTTCAAAGTCCAGTCCAACCACAGTTCTTCCACCGATACAATGGTGGATTGTGAGCCTTGCTCAAGGGCACATCTGCAGTGTGGGAGAGTGGGGTGTTTGTCGTTAACATGCCTGCTTTCCCAGTCTTGGTGTCTACCGCTCCCTGTCTTTTTCACCGGCTGTCATAAAAAACACCCATAAACAAGACGAGGGCGACTGTGCCCCCAATATTGCATAAAAACAACACACGGAAGGAACTGTATAGAATGTTCTTCACCGGGTGGGAGTGGGAGCAGGCGTGGGGGGTTGTGCTTGATAAAACACAATAGGTTGAAGCAAGGAGCCCTGTGGGGCAGGGAGACTGGGCTTATACAATACAGGGAACATACACACACACATACACACTTCTACACATGGACACACTCAAGCTCATATAACCAAATCTATACAGTACTCCCTCCCTCTCTGTCACACACATTACACACACACACACACACACACACACACACACACATCCACACACACACACACACACACATCCACACACACACACACACACACGCACACATCCACACACACACACACACACACACACACACACACAGACTCTCAGACACACTGTAATTCATACACATGGACAAAATGTATACACACAAGTAAATACACAAGGGCCATGTTCAAACACACAAACACACACGCACACACACACACACACACACACCCATGCCTGTTTCTGTTCCCCTAAAACACTTTGTTTCTCCTCAACTCACATGCCTTCACTTGCTTTCCTCGAAACACCCCCCCCCCACACACACACATAACACTTAACTTAAGCCCCTCAGCTGTTTTCCAGCCTTGTCCTGCTCTGGTGAGTGAGGCCCCGGGACGTGACACGGGGTGGATCGCACTATGATAGTCAGGGGTCAGCTCGGGCCCCTCGCTCAGTTCCCACGGCATGAGCGTGTGTGTGTGTGTGTGTGTGTGTGTGTGGATATACAATAGGTGTGTAAGCATTTAAGTGTATGCGTGTGTGTGTGTGGTTGTGTGTTGGTGATTGCGGATGCATGTGTCCGTTTGTATTTGTACACAATCTGACCTTTGCCTCGGGCCTGTGTCATCACTCTCTCTCTCTCTCTCTTTCTCTTTTTCTGAGCCCAGAGGAGGATTCCTTAAAATCCCTCCTTCCTGGTTCCCATGAGCCCATCGCAGCTCAACAGCTGGTGGAAATTACAGGAGACGAGACACTGACAGGGCTTCACGCTGTAAAGCTCAGGGCACGCTGCCTCCAGGCCAAGCCGAGCCAGGGAAGATATCTGGGGGTTATTGTTTTGGAAAAATCAATGAATTACCCTCTCAATATCAATTCAGTATTGTGATATGGCACTAGATATATCGTCTGGGATTTTGATCGCAGGGCTTGAGGCTTCGTTACAGTAAAGTAGTAGAACTTTCTGAACTTCATAGGCTGTTCTAGCGGCTGTGATCCACGGCTCGCTTCATTATAACATCCACATTAGTAATGACTGTTTTTTCCAAATATTTCTTCTGTGTAAGAATCGTATGTCCTCCATAAAATATTATCAATTCGAGCAATATTGAAACTGATTGATCAGATAATACATGTTAGAGAGAGAGAGAGAGAGAGAGAGAGGAAATGAAAGTGAGACACAAAGAGTTGAAAACGATTCAATCTGAGAAGTTGGCCAATATGGTGTGTGTGTGTGTGTGTGTGTGTGGGGGGGGCACGGTATCCTCCATCCTGATCTCTCGTGTTTTGTGTGCGAAGTTAAGAAGCGGGGGGGTCGCTGTTTGCGTCAGAGAAGTTGGAGAACAATACAAGCGACAGAGGAGACAAACAGACAAACAGACAGACAGACAGACCGCAAGATCCTTGTTGCACTGCTACTGCCAGCAAAACACCTGTCTGTCTCTCTGCTCAAGCCTGTCTGTCTGTCATCTGTCCGTCTCAGCCTGTCTGTCATTCATTCGCATCTGTCCGATGGTCTTTTCTGTCTTTTGGCCGGTCTGTCGGTCTGTCTCAGTGTGTCTGTCTGTGTGTTATATTGGTTGTCTGATGGTCTTTTCTCTCTGTCTGTCATCTGTCTGTCTCAACCTGTCTGTCTGATATAGTGTCTCTTTTGGTTTATTCTGTCATTTGGGTTGTCTGTCTGTCTCAACCGGTCTGTTTTAATCTCTGTCTGTCAGATTGCCATTACAAACCTATGTCTCTGCTTTTGTATGCCTGTTTTCTTTCACTCTATGTACTGTATATCTATATGTCTGTCTGTCTATCTTTCTGTCTGTCTGTCGCAGTGTGTTGGCCTGTTGTCAGTGACACTGTGTGTGTGTGTGTGTGTGTGTGTGTGTGTGTGTGTGTGTGTGTGTGTGTGTGTGTGTGTGTGTGTGTGCGTGCGTGCGTGCGTGCGTGCGTGCTTGCGTGCGCATGGGTCACTAGGTTGTCACGGCAATAGGCTGCCTGTTTGTGTGTTTCTTTTCTAGACTTTTTTTTAGAGAGGCTGTTTTGTAGGATGAGAATTTGATCAAACATTCTGCTGAAGGTCAGAGGTGGAGGAGGGGAATTGTCATTAAAATATCTTCCCAAATAGAACGGAACTTTGGTGTGTGTGTGTGTGTGTGTGTGTGTGTGTGTGCGTGTGCGTGTGCGCGTGTGCGTGTATGTGTGTGTGTGTTTCAAACTCGCTGTTTGATCACAGGAATAAGGAGCCGTCCTCCTTATTTGTCTCCCTCGAGGACAAGGAGGATGTTTTGAGTTTGGTTTGCGTCAATGAACTTGTTTTTCTGTTAAACTTCTTATTATGTTAATTCACGTTACAGTATTATGTGTGCTTGGGATCATTGCTGAAACATTTCCAGGCTTCATTGTCTTTTTAATATCAGAGCAAAGTACAAAAAACTTCCACCGTTAAACGTTAAATAAATAGTTATCAGTAGCAAAAATGTGCAGTGGAATTAAATGGGGTTTTTTCTGCTGCTGTACTCATCTCTCCCAGTAGAGGGCGCTGTCTCCTAGTGTCAGGAAAGTCACATTTCCACTACAGTTTAATCTGAATGAATGCTGCTGATCACAGTCCGGTGTAATGATCAGCTGACCACTTTGGGAGAAGAGAAAATTGATAAGCGTGACATTTTTGGCTTGAAGTCTCAGGGCAGATCGAGGGCACTTTCATCCCAATGAAGACAGAATTTGTTTCTCTGCTATGAGCCCAGAAGTAGTTTGGCACAAGCATTAAGTGAATTCAGCAGCGGTAATTCAAGGCCGAAAGTTCAGGAAGTCATCAAATATTGTCCATTGTTTAGAAAGTCATTAGTTAAATTCCCACCTATGCTTTCTGCTTGTCGGAATTTCTTGTGACTTAAATCTGCGGGGGTCAATGAGTGGACGAAACGGCAAATAAAATGCAGAATATCATGACACACTGCAGCACGGCGCAGTGTGTCATGATATTCACAGTGCATCCAGTCCCTGCAGCAGGAAGCGGGGCAGAGCACCGCAAACTGCTGAGCTGTGATGTCAGAGGATGAGGGAGTATCTGTGTCTTCGCCGAGGGAGTGGGGGCGGGGGGAGGCTTCGAAACAGACTCCTTTGTGAGTCCCCGATACCCCCTTCCCCTATTCCCAAAGATCTATTTATAGCTACAAACGTCACTGGTCTCCTCTGATGGAGAGTCGTCACGACTCTGGGTGGAGGGGTGGTGGCGGGGGCGGCGGGGGGGGTCATTGTGGAGGTAAGCCCAGTTGCTGTACCCCCCCCCCCCCCCCCCATGCTGGGGAGCACCAATCAGGCGTGAAAGGCAAAACCCATCACCGTGTAGGAGAGAACCCCCTAAGGTGGATGTCTCTCTCTCTCCCTCTCTCTTTCTCGTTCACAAATTCCATCTCTCTCTCTCTCTCTCTCTCTCACTCTCCTTATCGCTCTGTATCCGTGTCTTCCTTTCTCTCCCCATCGCTCTAGCCATTTTGTTTTTTTATTGTCACTCCTCTCTCTCTCTGTCCCTCTCTCCCCTTTGTTAATCTCTTTTTTTATAACCCACCCTCTCTCTTTCCGTGCCCTACTCTCATCCTACCCTTTCTACCCCTCTCTCTCTCTCTCTCTCTCGCTCTCGCTCTCGCTCTCTCTCTCTCAGCGTGAATCGGGTCCGGCTTCATTCACTGCATCGATTACATAACAACCATTTCTCATTCATCAATTGCCGCCGCCGCTAGACTCCCGGAGGCCGACTGTGAGAAACGGAGCTAAAAATAGAGCTCGGTGCAGCCCTCGACTCTATTTCACCGCTCCGTTCTGTTGTTATGGCGGGAGGTTGGGGTGGCAGGGTGTGGGGGTCACAGGGGATGCGGGACTAGATTGCTTGCCCCCGAATCGATGCGGTTTCATTCAATCAGCCCCACTGTGCGGCATGGAGATATATATTCCGCCTAATGACCTGTTCCCTTCATTAACAACCATTGAAACCTACTCCACCTTTGAAGTGCCCTTGAGAACAGGGCGTTTTTTTTAAACACCTTGACATTCTCTGTGTTCAGCCATCACCTGTGCATCTATAATAGGACATTGAGGCTTCCCAATCGATAACCCCGGACAACCAAGACGTTCCCACTGTGACCCAACGAGAGTTGATTCAAGATGTCAGTTTGTCAGTGTGAGACGATGCTTTCTGGAGAACCCCCGACACGGCTGCTGCCATTGTCGTTTTCAGCCACGTACACGGATGCTCCTCTGCCCCTGCGTACTTATAATTCACGGTGCGAGTGAAGCGTGGGCTCGTCGGGGGGTTATGGGAGTGTTTGGAAAGCGCCGCTGATGTATGAAGTATGAAGTCAGCTGTGACATCACCGAGCTAAAGTCACGTGGGGGACGCGAGTGTGTGTGTGTGTGTGTGTGTGTGTGCGCGTGTCTTTGAAACGTCCTACGCAAAACTGTGGTAATCACAAGCTGCTTGCTCTTGATGTGTTTGTGGTTGATAAGGTCTACTGTGTTTGTTTGTGTGTGTGTGTGTGTGTGTGTGTGTGTGTGTGTGTGTGTGTGTGTGTGTGTGTGTGTGTGTGTGTGTGTGCGCGTGTGCATGTCACAGATGGTGGCAATTTGGCAATCCCAGATCAGGTGCTCAATATTGACCAAAGCTATTATTATCGTTCTATAGATGACCAATGCTATTATGGGATTCCTGCTTCAACGGGTAAAATCATTCTCCGACTGTGATGTCTTGGTCTGAAATGAATTAAATGAATTCTCCCCTCTCTCTCTCTCTCTCTCTTTCTCTCTCTCTCTCCCTTCCTCGTCCATCCCTCTCTCTCTCCGTCTCTCTGTCTTCCTCCCTCTAGTTTCGATGTGGAGAATGGCTTGTCGGTGGGGCGCAGTCCCCTGGACTCGCAGACCAGTCCGAGCTCTGGTCTGGTTCTGCAGGCCAACTTCCCGCACAGCCAGCGCCGCGAGTCCTTCCTCTACCGCTCTGACTCCGACTTCGACCTGTCGCCGAAGACCATGTCCCGAAACTCGTCCACCGCCAGCGACGTGTGAGTTCTCCTCTGCCATGGCCTCTTTCTAGCGGGGGCTCGGAGGGTCCAGAGCAACCACTCGAGACAGGGTTTCTCTCAACAGCTCGTCCATGACAAGGGCATAAACACTGGCTTTGTTATTAATACGGTGATCTTTTGAAAAAAACATCCGATTTTAGTATTGTTATTATACAGTAAATTACCGCATTGCCTTTGAGGTGTGGCTTTAAAGAGAGATCTTTTTTCTATAAGGTTTCAAGTGCTTTCCTTCCAGCGCCCAGAGGTGTACTTCACATTTAAATAATGCCACCTTTATTATATCCTATATAAATGATTTCATCACATTTATCTTTCAGTGGATTCAACCATATTAATTATTCCAACTGTCAACATGGCTACCAGTAAAGATATTTTTGTTTAAACCTGCTCTAAAAAAAGATAAAAGAATAATTGCAATGTGGAATATGGTGAAATCTAGCCTGGTCTAGTCAGTTCCAGTTCCATACAAAACTATTATGGAACTGGAATACCCTATAAAAGATGGATTTGAAGTAGGATGGTAACTTCCTTTTCTGCACATGTACACGACTTTGGAAATCTGTTTTCTAGAAGTCTCTTTTGAAACCTGACTTGTAGCTTGATGGCCGTGTAAACCGTCCCGGTGACCAACAGCTGTTGCTCCTTTGTTTTTTTAAGGGAGGAGGGATTGAAGCAATGGGAAGTCAGTTGGCTGCCCCGGTGAGACACAAGTGTGAAGACTGCTGTGCATTTCCCCCTTTTTTTAAATTTTCTTTCTTTTTGCTGTCCCCCCCCCCAACTCATGCACAAGGACACAAATTAACACATGCTCATCGAGTTGACCCTGCCTGAATGACACAACCTGAACCCCAACCCCTCCACCCCCCCGACACCACCACCACCACCACCATATTTGAAAAGCCAAACCGAAGTGTGAACCCAAGTGGATCTAAAGACCGATGGGTCCGTCGCCGCACAGAATCTAAACCGGTTCCCTAAATCTGTTCTTCAGACTGGTTCCAGTCTGCATGTGTAAACCTGCTGCTGGTGCCACTGGATCTCCCAGCACTGCATGTCACTGCTAACTCTCACCTTTCCCTCCCTCTTCACCCCCTTTCCTCCCCTTTTCCCCTTCCTGCCCCCCCCCCCTCTCCTTCTCTTTCCTTCGTCTTTTCCTCTCCTCCACTTCCTACGTCCTGTGTGTCACCTACTGGAGAGCCACACTAGGGCCTCAGGCCTGACGTTTCTCCACCGTCACCATTCGACCTCTGTACCGGAGAATGCTTTGGCCCTAATGTGTCCGCTACGTAACCATGACAACAAACTTTTTGTTTTTGACATCGTAATCACACGGTGCAGTCATTATGTTCCACGGCTTCCTCAGATTCCTCTCTTAACTCCATGTTTCTCTGCGTGTGGTCTGTCCAGGCATGGAGAAGACATGATTGTGACGCCATTTGCACAGGTCAGTATGTATCCTCGGCTGTTCTTAAATATGTATGAGTTAAAAAAAGGGAATAGGTCCACAATTCATGCGGCAGACATGTTTTCACTATATGACCAGTCGATTTCAAAACTCAGTCAAAGGGGTATGGTAGTAATATTGGTAGTAATGTTGCTTTAATGTCCACACCCTATCACCTTTCACCAGGAAACACTGTTCGTGGGTGCCTGATAAACTTATGTGACCCTACACCAAGACACCATACTTTTATTATATTTTATTTAATATTTTATTGTATTTTCCCCAAATCACAAAAACCTAAGTAGGGTGCATCGTATACTTCTTACTCTAAGGAGACAGCACTAGGTAACCATATAAGTGACAGTACCACCCAGCTAGGAAGCGATGAGAAAAATGAGAGCGACCCACTGAGGTGAACTCAACATCTAATGTTACTCTGACATTTGGCAAGAACCATCCACAGTGTCCCGGTTTGCATACAGCCCCGGCTCCAGGACAAATATTAGAGGGTCATTATCGAAATGAAGGGGGGCATCTGAAGGTGACCATTAAAGCCAAATTATTAATCAGAGCGGTCGGAGCAATGTCGGCACCCAAACCATAGATAGACATGATCTCAAAATGTGCAGGACAAACCAAGGCGTGCATTCTAACGGATACAAATGTAGGAATCCTCTTTAAAACTTGAGGGCTTCGTTTGTACAACCAGCTCCGGTAAATGGTCAACATCCATCACTTTACCCCATTCCCTCACTGTTGATTTGGGGGCAGGAAATGTATTTTTGTCTCACATTATCTTGAAAAACGTTCTAATGTCCATTTTAATCCGTGGCGCACAACATCAAGACGATTTTGAGAACGTCAACGTGCTGGAAGCGCAGCGTACTGAGACTCAGGCGAGAGACAGAGGCGACATGTCCAATATTGTCAAAATTACCAAATGGGGTGTTTTAAAATATAGATGTTTCCTACAATTGGATCAAGATTAAAAACTTGGTTGATAGCGCACCAACGTAAAGCATTTGCATTTCCTGAGTTAACTATACAACACGGGACTTGGACAACTTGGAATTTAGTGCACAGAATATTGTTGAGGGGCTGTAGCCCATTTATGTGACTCCCTGAAAACCGTCTCTAAGGTTAAGGGGTCATGTGGGATGCAGAACTCTAAATCTCACATACTGTGAAAACATATCATGGAAACATTGTCCTTTTTATTTGCTTGGTTTCCATGGTTATCTGCACTGGATGCTGATCCTGCACTTGCAGCACAGCCCCTGGTCTCTTAAAGCCTGAATCTAGGAAAATCTACAATTAATTTATGCCCGAAAATAATTAATTTGGTATGACAACAGAATATTTCACTGTTGTCTCACTCTCCATCTCTACTTGCTCTCTCTGTAGGTTCTGGCCAGCCTCCGCACAGTAAGAAGTAACTTTGCTGCTCTGACACATCTGCAAGATCGAGTGAGCAACAAGTAAGAAGAACAAAACAGGAGCAGATGACACACGGTGCATGAGGAAAACATTCATATGATGCATGTATGTAATGTACTTTAACTGACTGATGCCACGTTCTCTGCTGCAGACGGTCCTCCGGTGGAAACCAGCCGCCGATGTGTAAACCATGCCTAACAGGTCTGTAATTCAAGTCAACTTGGTTGACCTTTGATCAAGACCACGCTGTTAGTTTTTGGTTTTGTTTGTTGCCCAGGGGGTGCCACAATGTTTGCTGTGATACGTCATTTAATTTGGTACTTAACTTTGATTGAGACTTGTGTTTGTTTGACCTCCGACCCCCCCAGAGGAGCCCTACCAGAAACTGGCAGTGGAGACGCTGGAGGAGCTGGACTGGTGTCTAGACCAACTGGAGACCCTGCAGACCAGGCACTCAGTCAGCGAGATGGCCTCCAATAAGGTGAGAGCACACACATACACACACAGACAAGATAATTTGAATATATCCAATAATAAGCCAAGACAGGCGAGGTGTGTCTTTTGTCTTTCACTTCGCTGTTCGAAGTAAATTGGTAAAGCTCAATGAAGTCATGGTCTTATTAAAAAGCAACATTTAGAGGATACAATAAGTTGATAGTTGTTTGTCCTAAATTGTGACATGCATAGATATCATGACATGTGATATTTTTTAAAATCCCATGTCAATAAATCGAACTGAGGTTCATCACATTGAACTATACGATATAATCATTTATATTAATTTATACATTGATCATTCATTTCCACCTCAAAATTGTGCGTCTCGATATAAACACAACTACATTTAATTAACATCAAATGATTGCCCCGCCCTGCTACTGTATACACCGCAGCTCCAGCTCCTTCTCTCCCGGGAGATTTAGCCATCAAATGAACAGAAGTGCATCACACATTTCACTGGATGCAAAGTCACATGTTTGTCATTTAAATCCATCTGAGGTCAAATGACAAGGCAATGACGTGGGGCGGGTGCATTGCCAGGAGTTATTATGCAAAGCCCAAATCTCACACGTCAGTGGCGAGTTCAACCTTCTTTTAAGGTGATGAGTTGAAACAAGCTTTCCCACCGCCGTCGTCACAGGGTTACGTAATTAACACTGGAATAATTAAAAATGGATGCCCCCATCATTAGGTAATGAATTGCTGTTTAATTTTTCATTTAAAATTGATTGAGCCTGGGGGGGAAGTTATTTAAGATCAATTATCAGTTGATCAGCTCCAACAATCAGCGTGTCGGATTTTCCATACAGCGGTTGTTACGAGGACAGGCTGTTTACGTCACTGTGGCTTCTACTCTAGATCTATTGCTTTAGATCAGGGCTTTCCCAAAATGGGGGCCCTGGCCCCCTAGGGGTCTGTGAAAGAACTGCAATGGCTCCACAGCAAAATCTTTTTTTTTTATGGTTTCAATTATTTTCTTTTACATTTTTAAATACATTTTATTTATTTATTTATTTTTGGGGTTTGGTTTTTTTTTGGGGGGGGGGGGTACCCAGGGTGAAGGGTGGCTTTCTTTCCTGTGAGGTTTGCACTTTTTGTCAGCTAAAGGATATTGTGGTTGTTTTTGGGCTGCCCCTCATTGGTTGCAGCTGGACACACACACACACACACACACACACACACACACACACACACACACACACACACATACACACACACACACACACACACACACACACACACACACACACACAGAGTTTCCCACTCGCTCATTCAGAGATAAAGTCAGAGCAGATGAATGAGCCCCTCCATTGAGAGAGTTGAGCAGCATCTCCTCTGCTCCACACTGCTATCCACCCCCTGCAAAACACACACACACACGTACACACACACACACACATACCCGGCTCTCCCTGTCAGCCAATCGCAGGCCTTTCATCCACCCAGCCCTTGGAGTAAAACTCCTCTGATTGGACGGAGGGGAAACACCGAGTAGGCAACTGCAGAGGGGCAAATTTATATTGGAACAGGGGATTCTTTTCTCCAATTATCTCTCTCTCTCTCTCTCTCCTGCATTGAGTGTGTGACAGGCGTTGGTCATGAGACTAAATAGTGTCTCTGTCTCTCTCTCTCTCCTCACACAAACACATGCGCTCTCTATCGCTACACCCAGTCTCTTCTCTTCCCCGTTGTTTTCTGGGACAGCGTGCTGGACATTCCCTGGATTTGTGTTGTGTCAAATTGACTTTTTTTTTTGTTTGTTTTTTAAACGTGCAGCAGATGTGGGAGAGAACAGGTGGAGGTTTAAAGGGGTTGTTCCCCGAGCAAATGAGCCAGTTGCCCACTTGGTTTCTCTATTTTAAAATTTTTTGTTGCTTTTTTGTGACCTCTAAATCAACATGAGTGGATCAATATGCCTCCACTGGCCCTGGGGTGTTCTATATCCAGGAGACTCCAACAGGTCAGTGTTTACAGGGTTGTTGAAGTGGCAGCACAGGTGTTGCATGAGCGGAATCCATAAACAGTTTGACGGTCGCAGAGTAATGTGTCTGTAACTGTTTTGTATGATTATTGGCTGGAGAACTCTGGGTGTGTGTGTGTGTGTGTGTGTGTGTGTGTGTGTGTGTGTGTGTGTGTGTGTGTGTGTGTGTGTGTGTGTGTGTGTGTGTGTGCGCCTGCGTGCGTGCGTGCGTGGGTGGGTGGGTGGGTGGGTGAGATGAGAAATACAAACTGTACTTCTTATTGAAGGTGACTGAACATTTATTTTGAATACTACAGACAAATTAACTTTGGATAAACATGCCTAAATAACAACCTGTAAATGGAGGAACGTGCTGCGTGGTCTGGTCCTCAGTGTGTCCGATCAGCACCTGCAGGATTTCAGATTCAGATTCAAGATTCAAAAAAACGTTTTTGTCACTCATCACTTGATGACAGAAAATTGTCTGCGGTTCGGGGGCCGCAACAAACATAAAAACGTCACACGCAAATTCTCAAAAATGTCATGTTTTGTTAATGTGTACATTTGCGTGTGCCAGTTTTTGTGAATGTATGTGCATGTAGAAAATGTGTGTGAGCTTATAGTAGCATGTAAACACATAGATCAGTGTAGATCAGCCCCCCGCCCCCATCCCACCCCCCCATCTCCTCTTTCTCCTCCTCCAGTAACCACATGTACAAGCTGTTACATAATCAGTGAGGGCCATTACACACACACACACACACAGGCAATCACTCCAATCATGCTCAAAATACATAAAGATATAAACACACACACAAAACAAGTTTACACACACATGCATGATGCAGATGTACACACACACACACACTCTCACACACACACACACACGCGCGCACACACACATATACACAAACACCCACACATTCCCCTCTAAGCATCCCCGTGTTACCTGCGTCTTGCCTGTCAATGTACTTAGCCGCCTAGCTGGGCAGGGTCCACTCAGTATAGCAATGCGTCACCATGGCAAACCCCCAGGCCTCCAGGCCCTCGATGGGACTGTCTGGGGAATATTTGGCTCGTTCATAAGAAGAGGATTACAATAATGATGTGCTTAATTAAATATTGAGCTTGAATATTATCTTAACAATTTTAACAAGCTGTAAAAATGAGTGTTTTTATTTTATTAAATAGTTATTTATTATATATTTATATTATTATATATTATATTATATATAATAATATATATATATATGTGTGTGTGTGTGTGTATATATATATATATATATATATATACAGTATATATATATATTATATTATTATATATTATATTATATATCTTTTCACCATTAGAAAAAATCAAAATCATTTAACATTAAACATGACCAACCTCTCCTAATTTTTCTTTAAAATATCTACAATTCAATTCAAGAGATTTATTTGTCACATACATATACATACGTTCATACATATATGCGGTGAAATGTCTTTGCAACGCAAAGTTACTAAACCGAACATAATAGCTAACCTAATTCCTGCCTAGCAACTAACTGAAACTAACTGATTCCTAAAACGTAATGCAGTTAGTGAATAGAATAGTATAAATAAAATATAAATTAAATAAGACTCAAAGAGATAATACAAAGCGGAGGTACAAAATAGAAGGAATAGATTCGTACACATGATGAAGCCTAAATGACTCACATACCAATGTCCATGTCTGTTATTTATGTATGTTTGCATGTTGTTTATATTTATTTTCTGATATCACCATGAGCTAAACACCTCTCTGCTTGTGGTTCTGCTCTTTGTGCTCTAGTTTAAGAGGATGCTGAACAGAGAACTGACGCAGCTTTCCGAGACCAGCCGCTCAGGGAACCAGGTGTCAGAGTTCATCGCCAACACCTTCCTCGGTGAGTTCCCCGAAAAAAACTGGAAAACGCTGGCTTTAATCACAACTCTTGGACACATTTTAAAAATGTTTTCCTTTACGACCGAGCAGAAAACTCTTCATGAGCTTGAAATTGAATAACTGTTTATCTTGTTTGAAAAAAAAACTAAACAGGAGAAAAAAACAAATACAGATGATTGGCATAAAGGTTCTAAAACATGATGGTACTTTAAGCAGAATCATGTTACGTCCTCAGCTTACGAAAGGAAAATAAGGAAGGAGACTTGTTCAAGGAAAGGAAGGAGCAGGGTGGGGAGGAGGCAGGGAGATGTTAAAAGGAGAGGAAACTCAAGCAAAATTAGGAAAAAATGCCCCCTTTTTTTTTTAATAAAAAAAAAGAGGCCCTAAGGATGAGGGTATGAGGGGAGGGGGAATATCTCTCATTTGATTTTGATTTTTTTCGATTTTTCAAAGAAAGGAGGCGCAGCGACAGCATTCCCCAACACATTGTCTGGCGTTGCCACGGCAACGGGGTAATATTATTAGACAGAGCGTTGCGTCAAAGGGGGTACTCAGTCTTGAGCGGAGCTGCAGGTAGAATGGCCAGACGCTCCCCAACGCCGACACAGCGGAGCCGTCCCTCGCGCTCCTTTCTGACATGATGGACCCCGACTGTGGAGCCCGTTCTGTTTGGAGATGAACAGCATGGCTTTGGGCTTGAGGAAGAGGAGACGCTCCCAGGGAGGTGAGGCGATGAAGAGAATCGCCTCCTCGCCGGAGCGCGACCACTACCTGGTGTCGGCCGTCTCTGTCTGGGGCTGCGTTTTCACGGAGGAATATACAGGATCTCTCCCGGACGATCGCAGTGTATTGATTATGGTTTGGATTGATAATTATCAATGGCGTGTGCTGGATGTGGAACCCTACCCTTGTATGAGTGAAACAGCTTCTGTTTCCTCAGTGCTGCTCACTCTTGTTGTGGAAGCAATAACATAGGATACGATGTGTGAATGTGCTGTTAGCGGAGCTTAAATAAAACTGCTTAAAAATGATTGACAGTTTATTCAAATTTGTACATTCAATTTTTTGCTAGATCTGTTTTTATTTTTGTGCCGTACTCTCTATGTTGTCTCTATGACCAATAATGTGTTTGTGTGTGCGTGCGTGCGTGTGTGTGTTTGTGCTGCAGAAAAGCAGCATGATGTGGAGATCCTGTCTCCACCTCCTAAGGAGAAGGAGAAGAAGAGGAGGCCCATGTCCCAGATCAGTGGGGTGAAGAAGGCCACGCACAGCCCGAGTCTGGCCCCCAGCTGCATACCACGCTTTGGGGTCAGCATTCAGCACGAGAGCCTGCTCGCCAAGGTGGGCTTCCAGCAGCTAGCACACACACCTAGATACTCACAGACACACACACACACACACACACATGCACACACATACACACACACATCTCACTTATAATAACAGCTCCGTTTTACCCCAGGAGATTGAAGACATTAATCGCTGGGGTCTGGACATCTTCAAGATAGCAGAACATTCAGGAAACCGACCTCTGACGGTGATCATGTACTCCATTTTCCAGGTAGGAGGTTTTATATGCTCTCTTTATTATCACAACCGTTGTCCAAAAAGCTGGCTAGCTACTTAAGACAAGCAGAAGCAGAGACTGTGGCAGCGACGTAGCCAGTAGTCATGCACAATATCTCAGCGCCGCAGGGTCATGGAGATAGAAGTTCACCTGGAGCGCCTTCCAAAATATTTGAGTGTGTACAAACATGGACTTGCCTGACATTGACTTTGCACAGGTGCATTTTGAAGCCACCAGGTTGAAATATTTCCATCCGGCAAATACACTTAGGAATAAACAGAGCGCAGTACAGGTGTACTAGAGGTGGTGATATCTAGAAATCTCACCAAATTCTCCTGGGTACCACATCCGTATCCTACGGATTTCCTGGCGCGGCTCCCATTTATGTCTTGAAATAAATGTTTTATTCACAGGAGTTATCTGGCAAACCGCACAAAGGGTCACAATAACATGAAGTCACAAGAAGATCACTCGCATTTTTGAATTTTTTTAAATTCAGAACTTGGTCTCCTGCTCGCTTACATGGGAAAAGGCGGGGTTTAAAGTTGTGACAGCGGCCATTTCCAAATCCAATGCACCACTCCTCCTCTCCCCACCAGGAGCGTGACCTTCTCAAGTCGTTTAAGATCCCGAATGACACCTTCGTCACGTTCATGATGACGCTGGAGGACCACTACCACGCCGACGTGGCGTACCACAACAACATCCACGCTGCCGATGTGGTGCAGTCCACTCACGTGCTGCTGTCGACGCCTGCCCTGGAGGTGGGTGTCGGAATGTGTCAGAGAGAGAGTCAATGTTAACAAAAAGCGCTGCCACCGATATATTGTTTTTTGACATCACGGCGCCAGCGGCCTCACGAGTGTAAAGCTGGACCACGCTGTCTTTTCGGTTGCTTCGCAGGCCGTTTTCACAGACTTGGAGATCATGGCTGTTCTGTTCGCCAGCGCCATCCATGACGTGGACCACCCTGGAGTCACCAACCAGTTCCTCATCAACACCAGTGAGTTTGCGCCATCTCTGTCTGCGGAGAACTGTGTGGAATCTGGACGAGAAATGCGTTTTTTACTGTTAACCGTATAACGATGACATACAAGTCGATGCGGGCGTCTTAAAGAGCAAAACCTGAACAGATTGAATGACAAAGAGTGACAGCTGCTGAACAACATTCACCACAGTGGTTTTATAAATAAAAAAGTATTCACCGTTTGCTGGCTGATCAAATCTCGTCACTTCACTCTTCACAACTCTGGCCCTCTCCTCCCTCTCCAGGCTCAGAGCTGGCTCTGATGTACAACGATGCCTCTGTTCTGGAGAACCACCATCTAGCCGTGGGTTTCAAACTGCTGCAGGAGGACAACTGCGACATCTTCCAGAACCTCAGCAAGAAGCAGAGAGACTCCCTCCGCAAGATGGTCATCGACATGGTGAGGCCGGGCCCGTTGACACTTAAACCAAAACCAAAAACTAAAACCTTATCGACACTGAATTCAATGCTTTGATAATGTCACTGGGTTGCATTTAAGTATTCTGATGATCTTGACTAGGTATTGGCCACAGACATGTCCAAACATATGAACTTCCTGGCGGACATGAAGACCATGGTGGAGACAAAGAAGGTGACCAGTTTGGGGGTTCTGCTGCTGGACAACTACTCAGACCGCATCCAGGTTAGTAACAAAAGTAATGTCACACATGGCCAGGAGTTTACTCAGGAAAGTGAGTGGATTTATGCTTCAATATGTGCTGCCACCTAGTGGAGAAAGTGCCACTACTGCATGTGTTTCATTCACGTAACATTTGGAGTCGTCACATAATCTTACTCTCTTTAATAACTACAAAAAATAAATATTTTAAAAAAATCCACCGCCTGATCAGAATACCCGGAGTTCCTAGCGACAGCACTTGTCTTTTTCTTGTGCTGCGTGTCCCTCCCTAGGTGCTGCAGAACATGGTTCACTGCGCGGATCTGAGCAACCCGACCAAACCCCTGGAGCTGTACCGCCAGTGGACAGACCGGATCATGGTGGAGTTCTTTACCCAAGGAGACAGGGAGCGGGACAAGGGCATGGAGATCAGCCCCATGTGCGACAAGCACAACGCCTCCATCGAGAAGAGCCAGGTAATGTCCAATGACGTGGACATTCACATGCCACAGTGGATAGGGGAAAACTATATTTATGTATCAGTATAAGTGGCCTGATTACCCCCTACATTCCCCTGTCCTCTCCCCTGCAGGTGGGCTTCATCGACTACATTGTCCACCCCCTGTGGGAGACGTGGGCCGACCTGGTGCACCCGGATGCCCAGGACATCCTGGACACGCTGGAGGACAACAGGGAGTGGTACCAGAGCATGATCCCCCGCAGCCCTTCCCCTTCCAGCCCCGAGGAGCACCACAGCGAGGGTGGGGCGGGCGGGGAAGCGCTCGGGGTGGGGGTCGCGGGGGCCGTCCCCTCCGGAGGAGGCGGGGGGGACAAGTTTCAGTTTGAACTCACGCTGGAGGAAGAGGAGGAGGAGGAGGAGGAAGAGGGGGGAGAGTCGGACTTGGAAAGCCCCTGTGAGGAGGAAGAGGAGGAGGAGGAGGAGGAGGAGGAGGAGGCTGAGCTGGAAGGGCACAGGGCGGTGGAGGCGGAGCACCGTGTCAGCCCCAGGTACCGGCCCCCCTCGCCTCACCCCTTACGAACTCTCAGCCGGGCCACCATGTCGGTGAGGAGCCCCCTCGCTTACCGGACACCGCCCCCCTCAGGGCTGGACAGGCGTGACAGGGACAGAGAACTCGGCCAGGAGGACGAGGAGTGCGTGGCCTGCTTGCACATGGGCACATAGTGCCCCCCGCAGGGCGTTGCGGTTTACTACAGGAAGTAAGGCGGGCCTCTTTTTGCAAGGTTGGACCTTTTTTCTACACAATTGAAGTCTGTAATCACCACCGTCCCTTTACACTGGAGACACCTCTCTCCGGAGAACACCTTCTTTTATGTTGTTTTTTTTTTTATTTCTACGGATCTTGTCAAACAAGATGAGTCATTTAAGCTTCTCTTTCGGTGCCTGATGTCCTGTGTCGCTGTGGCTGAATGTTGAAGTGTCGCAGACACCGACCGGAGAACACAGACTGGACCTGGCACAACGCCTCCCCCTAGGAACGGTGTTTTGTGCCGACAGCAAGAGAAGATGTCTTCCTCCAAATACCCGCTCCTGACGTCCAGACTGGAGCGGCGGATTAGGATCACAGTCATTCGACGGGATATTGAAGTTCTTTTGTTTGTTTGTTTTTTTTGTTTTTTACCATGATTCTAATTTAGGATAAGACAATGTCAACTTCAGTTGGCATTAACTGAGTAGGATTTCCTATGTGTTCGACTGTAGAAAAACCATGTGAATGATGCATTTTACAAAATACATGACGTAGATGAGCGACGGGCAAATCAAGTGACTTAAACCTCAGGGGAAGAAGAGAAAAAAAATGTCTAATGTAGCACAGATGCCGAGGGTACCCCTGTCCTGACCTCAAACTTGTTTGGTTTCTCCAGGGTAGAGGTACATCTACCTGAGTGAACATTAGAGATTGTTGGACCTGCCTTGACTCTACATGATTCAACCATTCATTCAAAGAGACAATAAGTATAATCACCAGGTAGCGCCTAAAATCACACCTTGAATTCCATCCGTCCATTAAAACCTGGTCTGCGTTCCAGGGGTACCCCAGCCTCCTCCAATTAGTTCGGTCTCTATTTTGTATCTGATGTGATTTTTATTTCATTTTATTAGTATTTTTTATCTATGATGTCCATATTTCTTTAAGTTTGGAGCAGTTGTTTGTTCTGTATTCGCTGCTCTGGTTTGTCGCTCTGTGCTTGAAAAGCATTTTTCTATCAGGTTGCCTCTGCAGTAGCACTTTAACATCTGGTTCTCCTGTTCTGTCTCCGAGGGCTTTCCACCTTGCCGCAGGACGTCCAATCCTGCACACAAAATACTGAACAGGGTAGGCGAGCGAGGAGGCGGCGCAGGAAACCCAATAACAAGGATTTAAACTAAGACTCGCCGTCGTGTCCCACGGGTTGTAAAGGTTCAAACTGCCGCTTTCACTGTGCAGTGCAAAAAGTTAATTCTCTGAATAACGGCCGCTCGCTGTAGAGTGGTTAGATGTGACCACCCAGAATGTTAAAAATTATTTTAATAATGATTGGCTTTCAGCTGGTGGCTTCCATCACCAGACAATAATGAAAAGAATGGGGGAAAAAAATACAATCAGATTGTAGGAAAAAAAAAAAAAAAAAAGAGATACATTTGAATATTTTATTTGATATAAATTATTACATAAAACACACATTTTGGAGTTATGTTTTACGGAGACCTGTTGATTGAGTCAAATGAAACGCTTGCCCGTAGAGTCAGGTGGAACCTTTATAATTTGTCGCCCGGTGCAGCCCTGCCGGGGCGTGGCGGGCGCAGGAGTAGGGCTCTAGATTTGAGGAGCTTCAGTCACATTTGAACTTTACCCTTTAGCCTGAAGGAGACGGCGACGTGGCCGACCGAGCCCTGTGTCTTAATCGGTGGCGGACGTCGCCGAACTTGGACAACTGTGTTCCGCAAGTGTTGACAAGACACAACAAAACACCTTCCAGCCTCTCTCACTCACACACACACACACACACACACACACACACACACTTTTACACTAGAGATTTTAACCTGATGATTGTATCAAAGATGTTAACTTTGTCGTGTTAGTTTATATGAATGATAAACACTGTCAGTATTTTAAGCAAATTTTGTATTAAAATAAGAAACTAATAATAGGATGGATCTGTTTCAGTCCTTAGATAATCCGATAGGAGACGTTAGAATGTGTTTAAAACCCTTTTTTGTAGCCAATGTTTTCCCTCTAAGATTGGGAATCATGGGATATCTTGCAATCCTGATACTAATACCACGTAATAATACCTAAAATTCTAATTCAATAACTTAGTTCCTATGTTGAAAGAAAGCATGTTTTTATTATGAGTAAAAAAAATTCTAACCTTGACGTTTGATTCTGCCAAAAAGAAACGCACTTAAGATAAATGTGGCATTCAAATATGATGGGAAATCACTTTTTCTTATATCTGGAGATAACTTTACCACAACAAATTTCTTCACTGTACTGCTAAACGACAAAATTACAACACCACCATTTAAATGCATTAACTGTGATATTGCCATGGTGCCAGCAATGGGTAGAAATCACTGTAACCACCAGGATTATAGTGTTCATTGTGTATTGTCAGACTAAATATGTTGACTTGAGTTTTAGAAATTGTTTTAATATTGATGATATGAGGGTTAGTGCATTTAAATGGTTTTTTTCTAATGGTTGTTTTGCATTGTACAGTGATGGGAGTTCATTCTTCAAAGAAATAATGTTACTTCCATACTGACTGATTTGACATGGGTTCACCTTCAGATTTCAGCTTAAACACGAAGAAATTGGGGTTCTCCAAGGCGCGTCCATAATTCACGGCAGTGTCTTAGGACAGTGGTTCTCAAACTTTTTTTTTTATTTGTGTACCTGCTGTAAGATTTTTTTTTTTAGCGGACTACCCCCTTCACTTACATTGGAAGAAAAAAAAATTACATAAATGATGTACTGTAACCACTGTACGTGTACTGTACGTGCATCGTATGTGTTTTTAACATTATATAGTACATAACAGTATATAACACTTTAAAAAAATATATTTTTGGAGTACCCCCCTGCAATACGAGTACCCCCATTTGAGAAACACTGTCTTAGGAGATAAGCTCTCCATGGGGAGGCCTGGATCAAAGGAAACAATGTGGGTCTGTGTGTGAAAGAGAAGGGGGTTGTTGACCCTGGAGTAATTTGCTCATCTTCAAATCTACACTTCGTTCAGTCCCCTATGAAAATGTACTTGACCGAATAAACAAATTCTACACCGGAAGACCCTGGAGGTTTCAAGACAAACTAGATGGACAGTGACTGTAGATAGGGAGCAACAGTCTGAGGTGTCATCTGTCACAGAACCAGAGGACGCCGGGTCTCAGGCCGTGGCGTTGTCCGCCTCCAGGAAGGCGTTGGCGCCGCGCGGTGTAAAGTCCAGAGCGAGCAGCATAGCACAAGCTCTCTCTCTCTGCCCACATCACAGCTTACACTTTGTTCATGTCGTCCTTGTTTCCTCGCCATCCTCAGTGTTGTGCAAAATGTCAAGATATTTATTCTTAATGTGTCAGTTGAGACAAAGTACTGTAAAATAAAAGACTTCTGATTTCATCTTTTGGAGCCTGAAAAATCAGGTATACGACAATGTATACATGTACCACTCCGATGTTTGTTGAGATAAAAATTGATTACATGTTTCGATTTAAGCCAAAAGAATACTGGGAGTTCAGGGTGTTTCAAGTGGAAAATGCCAATAAATTATATTGAAATTTACATCTATCGTTTTGATGGTACGAGAGGCTTGATGAACTGGTCCAGTACCCTTCTAAGGCATCTTGGATAAAATGCCAAACTACTACATTAATAGTCCTACTTGATCTTTGATTCATCAATTCGGGGCAATAAAACCTGGAATATCTGAATAGGTGGAAACCTAATATCTAGTGGACATTATTAGCTCGACCGAGAAGACAAAAAACACTATGGCCACCAAGGTAGACTAGGGTGATTTAATGACACTGCAAACTGTTAATTGATGGAAATCACATATTAGGCTTCTTATGATCTAGACCGCCCATAGCGATAAGCGGCAAATGCAACTCAAGAGTTATCAGGACATCTGGGTTCAGCATAAGCTCCGGTCCAGTTTTACTTGAGCGCCGGTGCAGGCTGGAGGCTTCCCTCCCTGGAAGAGAAACCAAACACACCGCTCGACGTGGCACAGGAAACTACTTCTACTTTAAAACAACCTCAGATAAAGACAAAGGATGGACAGAAGAACGTAGTAGAAATAGACTTGTGCCCTGCTTAAATGAACAGAACAAGTTTCCTCACCTTGTAGAGTTCACACACCAGGCGGAAAAGTGACGACATCGCTTTGTCCTCGAGCTCATCCGTGTATTCCTGGTGATATGAGACGATGTAGCGATATGGTACATAGAAATTAAACCATCGATTCCATTTTAACTGGGAACTGATCTCCCTCCGCCCCAACATCCGTCTCCCTGGTGTCTCACCCCGTTGAAGGTCAGCCAGGGCACGTGGGTGTGCGGCGGGTTGAGGGCTCGGGTCATGAGGGCGTTGGTGTGCATCAACCTGATGCCCAGATCCCCAGATGCACAGGAGCTTACGTTGGCCCAGGACACAGAGGGCACGTAGAGCTGGAGACACTAGGACACAAATGCAAAACCATCAAGCCAAACTGGTTTAAACTGATTGGATGAGACAGTGATAAGACAATGGGAAGCCATATTATGGGTGTTTTTTGGCTTAAAAGCTGCTGGCCATTTGTTCCAGTGCTCTTGGCCTTGGTCAAGGGAGTAATGTAATCATGGTCATTTGACCAACGTCATTACCCCATTTGCTGAAGCTTCAGTGAGAAGACCAAAATCAAAGGAAACTGAACTGAAAAGTAGGCCGCACACATACACCGATCAGCCACAACATTAAAACCACCGCTAATAACCACTAATCAGATCCTTTAAGTCCTGGAAGTTGGGGGATGGGGCCCCCATGGATCGGACTTGTTGTTCCAGCACATCCCAGAGATGCTCCATCAGACCCTAACCCCGGCCACCCACAGAATGTAGAAGTAAATGTGATTCATCAGACCAGGCCACCTTCTTCCATTGCGCCATGGTCGAGTTCTGATGCTCACCCATACACAGCAGGCTGTGATACACTGTGTTCTTATACCTTTCTATCATGGCAGCATTCATTTTTCAGCAATTTGCGCTACAGTAGTGGGCTCTCCACGTGCATCACTGTGCCCATGGGCACCCATGACCCTGTCACCAGTTCACCGTTTGTCCTTCCTTGGACCACTTTGGGTAGGTGCTAACCACTGCATACTGGTAACACGCCACAAGACCCGTCGTTTTGGAGATGCTCTGACCCAGTCGTCTAGCCATCACAATTTGGCCCTTTGACCATTGGACTTGCCCATTTTCCTGCTTCCAACACATCAACTTCAAGAACTGACTGTTCACTTGCTGCCTTATATATCCCACCTCTTGACAGGTGCCATTGGAACGAAATGATCAGTGTTATTCACTTCATCTGTCAGTGGTTTTAATGTTGTGGCTGATCGGACATTGTCGAATTGGGGAAAAAAGGCCAAACTGAACTAATAATATTCAGTGGTTGTACTTTTGAGGTATTGACAGTTTATTTGTGGTGGAATATTAAAAGACAGAAAAACTAGAAGATTGGTGCCTCAGGTTCACAAGCAATCAAACAACACAATTCAAAACAGAATCTGCACTAAAGACCTTCTTCCTGTTCATGACTCACAAGTTGGGCGGCGTCCAGAACATGTGCAGCCGACTCCATGCAGTAGACGACCTGCAGCGCTGAGCGAGCCGCTAAATGGATGACGCAGGCCTGAGGAGTACCACGTAGGAACAAATTAAATTTTTATTTAAATAATAAATAACTTAATAGGTAAATAAATAGAAAAATGTTCCAGCCACAAGGGGATGAAATTTCATGAAACTCTGTAACCTCAATAATGTTTGCTTGGCATTCGGACTCTCCGTGCTGACAGGTGAACGGAGAATTAGCTGAAGGAAGCTCCTATGGGGGGAAAAAAATGTAAATAAGTCTAAATGAACAAAGGGTTCCTCGATTTTAAAATCTACATCTCCACCTTCAAACCGTCCAAAGATTATCATTCCCAGAGCTGCCATCAGCATCCTAAAGCATAGCGTGTGCACAAGCGATTCCTTCCATTAATGCAGTGCTGACAAGTGACAAACCATGATGTGTCTTGTTGTGCAAACTGTAGAATAATAATAACTTTGTATAAGAATAATTTTCATGCATATAGTGAACAGTTTGTTGACCTTGGCATTGCCGTAGGGCACCAGGGTGACGCTCAGGATGTCCTGCAGCATGGTCCATGTGGGGAAGAGCTGCTGGGTGATGAAGGCCCTGCAGCCCGGACACAGACTCTCATAGTACAGGCTCAGCTCCACAGGGGGGGCAGCGGGGTCTGGCCGGGTGGCTTCCAGCTCCATGCACTGCTTCTGGACCTGGAGATGCAGCAAACACACCGAGCAAAACATGACACAAGCTCAGATGGATTACTCACTGCGGGATTGGGACAAAGATTTGACTTGAGTGGAAAAGCGGCTGAACGCTGTACTACAATTGATCTTTTTTGCTTGTTTGTTAGGAAATATATATATATATATATATATATATATATATATATATATATATATATATATATATATATATATATATGTAAAAATGTACTCCAGATTTTTTTCTACATACAGTCAGCTTGACCTCTAGTTGTCAGGATTGTCAGTCACATGTTGTTGTGGAGTTTGTTAATTTAAGACCTCTGGTGCTGCATTTTAAAAAGCATGATTTCCGTTTGAGCTCAGACCAAAGAAATCTTTGAACTATTATTTTAACTAAAAGTAAATTAAACCCAAAAAATATCATGATAACTATAAAAGTTATAATAACTTAATAATAATAATAATAATTATAATAACTTAAAGACAGGATGCATGGTAAAAACTGTTGACGTAAAAAAAAAAACTTTCTTCAAGATTCTCTGCATTTTGACATATGTTTAATTTGACATGTTTAATTAAAATAGGTTTAATTGACAGAAAATATGGTCTTATGTTTTTCTTTAGGAAGCACATCGTTTGACAACTTAAATGATAATAAACGTCCTAAAACAGAGTTTACTAGAGTATAAAACTAGTATAAAAGATATTTGAACAACAGTATTTCTTCTTACCTGACATTCTATGGCGATCTGCAGAGACTGGCACCACTGGGACGGAGGGTAAGGACAGGACGGCTTGGGATGAGACTTTCCCCCAAAACATTCCTCCAGGAAAACACAGAGAAACAAGAGCCCAAGATGCGATGGGAACTCCATGTTGCTGGTTTCCAGATCACAAAACAGTACGGTCGTTTCTTTTGTTCCGATGTGAACTCCTCCCGTTTGTTTCACACACACAACAGCAGCCTCTGTGGCTGAAGAGGTTCAGTTGAGTTTGGAACGGTGATCACATGATCCACATCAGCTGTGACGGCGTCACAAAATAAGGGGGAAACAAATCAAAATAAAGCAGCGGTGAGGGCGGGAAATCTCAGTCTCAGAGAAGCTGGAACCCAGCAGGACTCTGGTGTGGTGGCTTCAGATGTTGCCTTCCACGCAGGTTCAAGTCCAGATCTTTCCATCCAACTCACCGCCATTGTTCTGTAAATCAGATGGACAATCAGAGACATGCTGCTGTAGGAGGACTTGAGGGTTCAGTGTTTAGAACTTTTGAAAGGCGGGACTTTAAGGGTGTGTTTGAAAGCGCCCGGAGACCAGGGCCAAGTGTTAAGTGGACCTGGTGGCATGATGGTTCAGATGCAGGCTTCTATTGCAGGTTCTGCTCCAGAGTTTTCCATCCAAGTTCTGTTACTTGAATCAAATGATTTGACCAACCATGCTCAGCCAGACCCTGTGGCACAAAAGTGTAAGGATTGTGCGTTTAAAAGCGCCCTGAGAGCAGGGCTCTGTCCGAAGGCGACCCGATGGCATGATGGTTCGTTCATACTGGCACTAATCGGCTCAAAGACATAATCTGCCTTAACTGCGAGAGACTTCAGGTTCAGGGTTCAAATCTGAGTGAACCCGCAAACCAGGGCTCCGTGTGAAGGGGACCTGGTGGCATGATGTTGTAATCCAGCACCAAGACTGCGTCGCTTTCTAGGCATAACCTGGCATCAAACCCTCAATTCCTCTAACACTGAAGCTCTCATCCAACGACTCATCTCTTTGAGCCACATACTGTATTTTATCACAATTATACATTACGTAACAAACATTATTATACAGTATCAATTACAATATTTCATAATATCCGATTAAAATAAATCCGGCTAGGTTTTGTACTGATGATAATCCTTGTAGTCACGCCACAACACACGCCTCTTTTGTTTATTTTTTCTCTTCAAATGTACTAATCATTCACTTTAAATAATTGATTACTGTAAATGACTTATTATAAATATCTGTGAAGCACGTTGAGCTGCAAATTCTCCGGGTGCTGCATTTCAAAGGGTCACTCGGTAGTTTTCTTCACTATTGTTCTACAACATAGAAAATAGTTCAAACATAACCCCTTGCACGAGCAGGTGTGTCCAACCCCTTTGACTGGTACTGTATGTTTAGTCATCTTTTAAAGTTCTGTTTTCTCCTCTGTGCAGCGCATTGTATTTCAAGCCTGATGAAATGTGCTGTATGAATAACGTTTCACTTGTTTACTTGCTGCTATACTTCTTTCCAAAAATACTCATGTTAAACCATCAATCATCATGATCCATTTTATTTCGGGTCTTTTTAAAGTGCATACATGAACAATTATGTCCTCAAGTACTTGAACACCAATAAAACAGTGATAAACAACAATTCTTCACTCATGACATAAACAAAAGACAAGTTGTTGAAATACACAGCTAATTAAACACAAAAAAACAGCAATATCACATAATAGACACATTAATAGCCTACATTTAACACTTTTTTAATAGTATTTTCTCATGCCAACTGAATGCAGTTAAACAAATCATTTATCTAAAGAGGGAATCCCTTATTATTTAGGCTAACATGTTGCAAAACAACGCCAAGCAACACTAATCGCAAATGTGAACCCAATAAGCTACACTAATTGAATTTTGATTAAAAAAGGTCATTGTTCAAATGCTGAATTGCAACAATCATGGCAAACAACGGAAAACTGAATCAAATCTTTTTTTATTTTTTTATGTTTCCAAGAATAAATGTCATCAGTGTGTTATTACAAGATAAACTGTAAATCATACTAGGGATGCACTGATACCATGTCCCAAACTTCAGTATCAACCAATACCAAGTGGCATCCATTACTTTAAAGAATGATTTTGTTTATTCTCTAGTAGATTGAATAGAATTGATTTTTCTCCATTAGACATCTGACTTCTACACGTCAACAAAGCAGAAAATCAAGTTGCTCTATTTGAATAGCTGTCCGAATAGATGTCCGATATGTCTCTTAGATTCTCCGATTTCTGGATTGAGATTTGTGTATCAGTGCATCGCTGTCATCTATAGTAAAGAGTTAAGCTCATGGCTGGATAGACCCAGGTTCTCCAGGTTCTGATCCATTTGTCCATCGCTCCTCCAGTCCCAAACACGAAGCCCAAAGGACCAAAACAACACAACGGTAAACAGTATCCAGGTGTCATGGCTGCCCAGTTCTTCTCAGAACTAGTCATGAGGTCAGAATCCATAAATGCTTTTCACGTTTTATCAAATTATTAGCGCGACCGACCTTAGAAAGGTCCTTGTGGCCCAGAACAAATTTTAAAAATCTACTACAATTCGAGGGAGAAAACACTTTGAAGAGAAAGTGACAGGTGCAAGTAAAGTACATCATGCAATATATTCAACAGCCGCCCTCAAGGCTTCAACCTACAAGTCATATTTTAAGAATGAAAATCTGTATTCTTTAAATATTATATAGTGGTGGTTTGATTTTCATCAATTTTCACCATAACGGGGTTGGTATTTGGACGCTTTATTTTCAGTCCGCATTACAAAGGAACTAAAGCAGCAAGAATATATAAAGCTAATCACGAGATTGAACCAAGGAAAAAAATTAACTAGATGAAAGATTAAATCAAAAAATCATCTTAACACTTGAAACGTAAACAGACGTACGGCTCCGAGAACCTGTTGGGATACAACACAACACAACTCAACTTCACACTAATCTCATTAGGATTCCTCCTGGTTTAGCACCACAGGGCCCCCTCTGCTCCAGGAGCAGAAGGAACGAGATAAAACTATGATCGTCACAGTGTCCCGTTTCGTCTGACACGAAACACTGGTGTGCAAATGCTTTGTTTTGGGGGCGTGCACGGTCCCGTCCGCCCCGACTTCACCTCACGTCCAACGACCCCGCTACAGTAAACACCAACTGGCACCATCAAAATGTTCCTTACGCAATATCATTTTTCATATAAAAAAAAGTGAGTTTACGGTCACTGGTTTTATTGCTACATCGATAAACACAGGTGGAACCTGTAGGTTTTCAAAGTAAAAGTCCTCCACAGTATTGTCTCCACAAATCTTCACCTCCTGCTTTCTCCTTCGATTTTGATTCCAAACAGTACACTGGTACAGGGGTAGCCACTAACTGAACCTCATGCATAGCATCATCATGGCAACCAGTGATAAACAAAGCAGACCAACACTAGGCCACTAGCTTGTTGTTGTAAACCCTCAGCTCAATAACAGAGAGCATAAGTGAATGCAGCAACCACTAAAATAAAAGTTCAATAGACTTCTCATTGGACTGAGAACCATCACGAACCATTTTAAAGAGCTTGAAATATTTAATATTTTTTAGTGTCAGACCAGTCATTTGTCCAAAATGTGTGGCGGTGACTGTAGAATCGATATTTTGCGGCAGGGAGTGCCTCTGAAAAACACTGGTAGCTGGAGGCGGGCTTTAAATAATCACGTTTGCAACCGGCTTAATAAAATGGTATGAGAATAGGTTGCAGAACAAAAAAATCAGTTTTATAATAAAACATGCTCACATTAAGCAAGGTAAATACTGTCAAAGGATTTCTTTCAGAAGCAGAATCCAGTATTAGTATCAACCTAACGCCAACAGCCCCCAGATGGACCGTCACATTCTTTTCAACAAACGCTATTTACAACACACAACATGAACCTCAAACACATTTTCACCCCAACACAAATGGCAACCAGACACAAGCTGTCCAACGCCCAGACAGGAGGACGACCACAGACCCAGAAAGTCAAAACTGCTGCCGTGGTTTTTTCCCCCACCAGCCCCAGACCGAATAGTCGGCCTCAGCCGAAAAGGTTTCAAACCAAATAACGGGGAGTTTTTCCATCAACTGGCTTGGTGCGTCCCACCTAAAAGTGCATGTAGCACCGCCGGCTCGACCTCCGAGAGAAGTGCATTTCATCAGTGCGGCAGGTAGAGAGTAAAGAGGATGAGGATTAAACGCTTGGAAATTACGCTACGACAGAAAGAAAAAAAAACCCTGAACAAAGCAGAGAGCGTCGTTGGGTCTCGTGGTAAAACATGGACACCCTCGAAAACGGAAAAGTAGATATGAAAGAAAACTACTTCCACTCGAGTTTGTTTCTGACAAAGTGAATCAATTAATAAGGGTTAGAATAACAAAATGAAATACAATGACACGTTCAACCAGTAAAGTCACTAAACTAATTATGAGAACTTGTAGTTACAATTATATTTAAAGTGGTACGGTTGTGTTTAGTGGAAAGGTAAAAGGAATAACAGTAATAATGATGCAATAGTGATTAGTTCAGTGAACAGCTTATTCAGTCTTTACTCAAGTCTCATTATCTCCAATACTTCTACTTTTCCGATGTGATTCTGTAAATCCTCAGTCCAATTTCACATCAGTGAAAATGTCACAAGTTTGATCCTCGCGATCTGTCCGTCAGCTCTGAGCCAAAGACCAGGCTCGGCGCTCGACGACGTCACAGCGATTTGACAAATCGGAATCCTCAAACGTACAGGAGAAAGAGATTTCGTTTTGATAGGGGTGATTAATTTCACTTCAGGACGACAGCTTTTCCCGGTACCACCAGTATCTGACACGACGGCGCGCCGAGGAGAGCAACACTAAACATGTCCCCAGAGAAATATCGTGGAGGAATAAAGAACTATTTTTAAGGCACTTGTTAATAAATTCTATCATCAGGTAACAGGTTATCTCACCAAACTGGGCCATGTCGTTGGCCCGATTTGGTGAGGGCATATTAAGAAAGTGCAAATCTTTTCGATTTACTGTAAGTCCTACAGTATATCACACATCACATCACTCACTCCCAAAGAGGATGCAGAGGAGGCCCAGAACAAATGATGAGACACAACAAGCGGGTACACGCTGAGATTTTGGGCTGGAATTGAGGCTGGGTGAAATGGAGGAATTTAATCTATTTCGTCATGATAATAAAAAGGGAAGTTTAGGATGTATTGATAGTAATGGTATCTGCATGGAAATATTCAAAATCCTATGTAAAATAAATCAAAGTGAGGTTCACCACATGTAGGTCTACGTTGCAAAGGGTACCATGTAGAGACACATGATATCATACTAATTTTAGTTTATATCTCATAACTTGTTTTGACCAAGCAACTGTATGAGGTGACTTGATATTGAATGACTACCCAGCATGTCTTCATGTCTGTATACTACTTTAACTTTGAAATATCCTCAAATCCCAGTTCAGTGTCCTCTTGGGGACATTGCTGCGTACTGCACGCCAACATGGGAGCTGTCAGCACGGACATCTCCAGAGCTCCGAACCAAGCGGCTTGCATGGCAACACAAACTTAAGCCTTGGGCCCGAAGGAGCTGAACTTTTCATGTCGCTGCCCTACCTCGTTTCCAGTCTTGTGCTTTCATAACGTCGTGAAATGAGCCATGTCAGTCGGTCCTTTCTTAATCCGTTATGCATCTAAGTCTTGAATTCAAGTTGTGTCTATGTTCTGATTTGTCTAGTTTCGATAAAGTGCTGGTGTGTGTTTCCACTCTGTGCTTTTGCCACCATGCCAGGTGGTGCAGGATTTCTGTCCTCAGATCTGTTTCCAACATTCCCCCACTTGGATCAAAAACCGATCAATTTAAGCTATTTTGTTGCAAGAAGGGATATTCCTGTATAACTTTTTCGCAACATAATGAAACCTGTAGTGTTGCGTATAACAAGCTTCTGATGGGAAGGACGGCTGCCAGATCCAGTCCAACAGCGACATGTAGTGGCCAAAGACGTGATGGCACCCTCCCATTGAAAGGGTAGTGACTCATCTAAACAATTAACAGCAGGAAAACGACTTCCTGTCATCCGTTTCTGCGGTTTTTGCCTGGGTGAGACATTTTAATTTCCTCTTTGAATTTAAAACATCTTGAAACATCTATTTGTCTTAATCTGTAAGATACAGAACATTCATAACATTATTCATTAACATTGTTTTTCGTATGATATTTTGTTACTTTGTTTCAGGTTTATCATAAACACACCTAAATTTTGTGGTTTTAAAATTTGGGCCGTTTCAATTTGGAATAGTAAAGCCCCGGAATTGACTATATCTGCAATAGAGAAACATGACAAGATAGGGTTACGTTTTTTGGATTCCAGTATTCGAAAATAATCTGCTTTTGGTACCATGTTCTGCTCTGGCCTCATCCTGGTATTCAGATCATGGGCTACTCGTGTTACTTGTGTTGAAACATTTCAGACTTGCAAACTATCCCTGAATTTTCATTCCACACTGTCACAGACTCTGGCTGTACTCCATGTGAGCGAGTCGCGCGGTGGACATTCAGTAACAGTATCAGTTTGGGCGTGACGTGGCTTTTTTTTTTTTTGGGGGGGGGGGGGGGCGCCTACTGGGGACGGGGTGCTGGGGTCTCTGAGCCGGCCGGCTGGCCGAGGGCGGGCCAGGCCAACGTCACATTGAGCTGCTGGTTGTGCTGGACCAGTGAGGTGTCGCGGTAGTGCAGGACCAGCTCCCGGAGCGACGGGTACTGGTTGTAGGGTTCCGTGAAGCCGTAGCCCGTGGTCGTCCTGTGGATCACACAGTGCTTGACACTGCCGTCCACGCTGCATGAGAGGAAGCAGAGAAACAAAGCTTTTAACAACACTAATTTATGCTCAGATTGTTTATCTCAATTAACAGTGGCTCATACAGACCTGCCAACCTTGGGAAAATATTTTGAATACTACAACAGTGTAATAGGGAGTATTTTTTTTTTAAGTCTCACCTGCGGATTCCGATTTTGGCCCATTTCAGATTTTCATTCAATTGTATGTTCATAATAAACCAGTGAATATTAAATATCTTTGACATTGTGCGTCCGATCATTTTAAGTATATATCTGTGACCTGTGAAATACAATTTCCTTATAAGTTGGTCTCACTGGGTAAATCTGCTTCACGTCAATGACAAATACATCATGTGATCTGATCACGCTCACGTGATTGGACAGCTGCACATACGGACTAGCGCTGCAATTTTCAGTTATCACTATAGTGAGATTGTTGACTTTAACACGATGTTTATTATTGTTCATTATTCACTGTGGAACAATAATAGAGCATGAAACAGTCACTGAGTTGAAATAAAATAGAATATGAGACTCAACAAGTCAACAACTTTCAGTATAATTCAACCTGTAACTCACTGAGTTTTAGTAGGACCCAACCTATCACTTTCTGATAACATTGAAATGAACAGTTCAAATGAAAGTCTCTTTCACTTTTAAGTGCAAATATACCTTTTTCATTATATTTATATGGTACTTGCATTCCAAGAATAAATAAATGGCAGACTTCCCATTCTCTCTCTCTCGTTCTGCTTCACTCACCGTGCATCAAACCGACTGAAAAATCAAACAACTTGTTTTACTGAGTGACTCGTCAAGAACCAGAGTCTCAAAAAAAGAGTCAGTCTTTCATCACGAACGGAGCTCCTGACGTGCACTAAGAACAACCAGAGCAGACGCTCCGCTGTGGTGACAGCTATAGATACGCACTCTCCACAATTTTGGAATATTGTCAGGCGATAGATAAATCATTTTATCTTCTTCGTTTACCTTGAAGTACCTCCAAACAGCCGTCATTTTCATTCTTTCGCTTGCATTACATTGGTATCAAGTTTGAGGGTCGGAGCATTTTCAACTAGTACGAGCGCATGAGCACTGTATCAGGCGTGTAAATTTGACCAGCACCGAATCTGAAAACATATCTGACACTGACCGGCCGGTCACACGTCTTGGCCGATCAAGGTGAAAACCAGCTGATTCAGGTCACCGTCTGACCAACGGGTGCGTCTCACGTTTTATATGTTAACATTACGGTCACATTTTTGTGCTTGATTATTACAAGTCCACCTCCTATTTTACCTCAGCAATGCAGCGTTACGCCTCGGTGGATAATAAGGTACCACTGGGTATTGAGTGGAGGGGTTACAGAACCACAGGCACAAGATCGTAGCATGTGGTTCAATCCGAGGAATGTAGATTTAATATTGAATACATGTATGGTATTGTTTTCTATTGATGTATTGAATGTTTTCCATAAATAAATTACTATACACACACACACACACACACACACACACACACACACACACACACACACACACACACACACACACACACACACACACACACACACACACACACACACACACACACACACACACAGTATATTCTTTGAAAGAATTGCGTGGTTGGAACACAAGATGCATGCAGGTTGGCAGGTCTACTCATATTGTTTATCTCAGTTAACAGTGATTCAGGCTCATATTGATTATCTTAACAGGGTTTGGTTTTCCATTCTATACCTTGATTTCCAACTTTCACCCCCCATCCCCCATCGCCTTCACGATCATGACATTAAAGTTTACCTTTAATTGCCATACAAGTAATGAACAATTTTTAACTGTTTTTGTTGTCCATTTTATGCCACATAATAGTTTACGCTTATAACTGTGTAATAAACTAGTTATTGCTATTGCAGAAGAGTTATCTAATGACATTGAACAGTGGAACATAACAATTCATGAAGGGAGTTCATTTACCTCAAACCAACTCATGGAAACGCACTTACTCTGCATTTTATTTGTTGCAACATTTCTAACATCGACTTAAAATTCCCCTTGAATTTGAAACATATCATTGCGGAATCTAACGAGTTTCTAAAATGATCACGGTCACTCTAAATAATGACAGAAAGTAGTTCGAAAGTAATATAAGGAAGTAGAATATAATATAAGAATATAAGAAAAGCCGCTGCTGTCTGCCAGACTCACATGACAGAGCAGGCAAAGGAGCCCTTCTGTGTCTGGCTGTCTCGGATCAGGAACGTTCCGTCTTTCCGGCCCTGCAGCAGATCCTCCGTCTCCCTCCGGCTCATCCGGCCCACGTACCAGGAGCGTTCGTCGCAGTGTGCGTCCTGAGCACCGTCAGCCAGGGTGTACGGACTACAGGTGGAGAGGGAACGTGTGAAATGTGGAGAGTAAATGTTAAGAGAAATACAGTTGTTTTTCTGGTGTGTTCAACGTCATGAACACGTGGGAAAAGGGGAGTGTCATGGTTCCAGTGTGAAACTTGTGCAACTTGAACTAACAATGACATTAAACTGTAAAACTTGGGGAAAAAAAAAAACGTCTGATCACGCAGTGAGACTAGGTTCCCGTCATTCCTAAAAAAGAGCCGTTCAAAAGAATCAGATCATTTGTGAACGACCTGACATGCTGTAGAAGCAGCATGGAGTATCCCCCCCGCGCACCGATAGCACCGGATGCGCACCTGTCCTCTGGCAGCCGCAGGGAGCGTACCAGAGTGGCTCGGAGCCCGGCAGGGAGCGTGGGGGTTTCTCTGCTGTGGTCCCCACACTCGAATTATTTTATGGTCCCACATGCAGGAAAAAAAGTCATTAACTTGTGATTTTGGATTCCAAATGGGATATGAAATGATAGAATGATAGACAAGGATATTCCTGTCTATTAACGCCCCAACGTCCGCAACTTCAATGAGTGTCACATTGCGCAGATTAAGGAGCCACAGTTAGCGGGTCGACCCGGGTGTTGTGTTTACATCAAAGCTGAGGCGATAAAAATCGGTGTCTATCATTTGACCTGGGACTGAAACCTGGGTGTTACCTTCCCCACTGGCAACTAAACCCGGATGTTAGCGGGTGTTACCGGGTTTTTGGCGCAGTGGGAAAGGGGTGTTATGTTGGTACTTACTCTTCATCTTGTCCTTTGATCCCCAGCCAGTCGTTGATCTGGCTCTGCCTGGTTCCTTGTTGGTTGAGCCACCTGTGATTAAAAACAGCGTTGTTCCACCAAACTTCAGAGCGCCAGCTACAAAACAATACTTTCACGGAGCAGTGTACGCGGCCGAAGCGTGAACTCACAGCAGGTATTGATCCCTGATCTTCCTGAGCTGCACAAGGTCGCTTTTCAGGCTCCTCATCTTCCTGCTGACCTCCATGTTGGCCAATGCCTCCTTCCTCAGCTCATCCTCCAGCCTCCGCCTGCTGTCGTGGATCTCCTCCACCTGCGCCAGCAGTGCATCATCCTCACTGTGGAGCGATGTCATACAACACTGAATCCTTCCACAGGGAGAGTGGGAAGCGGCCTCTTTTGCTTTTGAGTGAAACGATACAAGCACAGTAACACTGACCTGTAAACAATAAACACAGCCGGCCTATTTAATCCCGATATGGATCTTAAGCCAATTGTGGTTTACCCTGGCAACTCTGGTTTTAATGTTTTGCTGCTACATAATGGCATGCTGGAAATTTTATACACAAATAATATTTTCCAGATGTTTTAAGCCCATTTGGCTTCAAAGTAGCTATCTTGTTATAAGCCATACCAGTTATATTGTCAATAGCACATCAATATGAGACATCACATGCAAATGTGATATTACATGTCAGATCAATATGGAACATTTAACAATCTTAAAAGCTCTGCATTCATATGCTGTGCCAACCGTCCACTCGGAAAACAACAGGAAAGCTTTTTCTATTTTTTTTGATTCTTTGATATATACATTTATAATTGTTTGCACTCAATTCATGAGCTATTTTATTAAGATTTCCAATGGATTTTTTTTTTCGGAAAAAGAACCACTTGGTTCAGTGTTGAGAGCCTACAGTCACACAACCCAATTAAACTTTTTCAAATGTTGGAATGGAGAGAGACATAGAGACCATTTGCTGTTGTAGATTCTTTGTGAAAAGAACTAGACACAGTCTAGTGCCGTTCCACAAACTCTGATCCCTTACTTTTTGACATTCTGTTCACACAGACAGACAGACAGACAGACAGACGGGCTGAAAACACAATCTCGTTAGCAGAGGTATCGTAAATTTGAGTGAATTAAAAACCAACCCTACAAATTTATTTTTCTGTGTGTGTGTGTGTGTGTGTGTGTGTGTGTGTGTGTGTGTGTGTACACAGTAAGTACCTCTCAGCCTCTGTGTTGCTGCCTGGTGTGAGGAACATGTCTATGTATTCCTTGCTGTAGCGCTCCTGAGTCTCGTACTGTTTCTCAAAGATCCGGATTGTTTCCGTGAACGCCTCGATGGCCATCTGCTTGCTTTGGAGCTCCTGGGAAACGTGGAAGAATTCACCAAATATATCTACATGCCACATTTATTTGTATATGGGTAAATGACAAATTAGGTTTTTAAAAGGGAGCAAGAGAATACTGAGATAAATGCATTTAATTTTTTTTCCCTCAAAAATAAGTATTTTGTATATTCGCATCCATTTAATTGAAAGATTTACATTTTTAAATTAATTTGTTAATAATAAAGCCTATTCACTGTCCAAAACACGGTTGCCCCAGCTGACATTTTTTGACTTTTAAGCTACAAAACTCTCAAAATTACTTTTTTAAAGTGTAACAATTTTTTGCATTTTACATGTCTTCATGTCTAGTTCATTTTAATGATAATTTATTCAGAAAAAAAAAAAAAAAAAAGTTTCATGTCATTGACCCATACAATACATTTATCCAGAGCAACCGGATAATGATCTCCTTTTTCATAGATATTTCATCAACATTCTTTCTTGCAGAACAGTTTTTGGCTCACCCAAATAAACACCCAACCCTGAATGTAATACCTTGCAGACAGGAACACACTGAACTAAACAAATTGGAACCGAGTATACCTATAATCACAGATGGATTCAAGGTGGATTGTTCGTCTCCCAGACTGTACCTGGGAGGTGCGTGTGAACTCCTCGCACAGCAGGTCGTACTCCCTGCTCCGCTGCTGGTAGAGCCTCAGCTGATCCCTGACAGTCTCCACACAGCCTGCCTTCACCACCTGGACACACACACACACACACACACACACACACACACACACACACACACACACACACACACACACACACACACACACACACACACACACACACACACACACACACACACACACACACACACACACACACACACACACACACACACACTTCCATTTACAATCTGAAGTATGCCATTTTAAAAACTTTGGCAAACACTAAATGACTAGGTATCAGATAAAAGAAACATTAACAACAGGAACAGTAAGGAATTTAGAATTTGTGAGCAAGTAGTGTGAGATAGCAGTGCATTAATTAAGATGAATTCATGCTTACATTTTAATTTATATCAGGCCTCTTGCCACTGTCATAAATAGATAGATTGACGGACGGCAGACAGATGGATAGATATTAAAAGAAAAATATGAAAAGAAAAATATGAAAAGGAAAAAAGTGGTACAAATGTTTTATTGTTGATGGGGTTTTTTTTTTTGTTTTTTTAAATGGAGGCGTATATAGTGTAGTCCGATGGAGACAGGCAGAAAAGACCTCTGGTGATGTTATCAATAGTTGATAAAAGAAAATTAAATAGCAAACATGTCAAGCATTTGGACACTCACCTGCTGGTATCTGGAGATGGGGTAGAGCAGCGGGGTGTCCAGTTTGGAGTTGTATTGGGCCAAGGACTGAATGTGGTGATGCTGGATCAGCTCCACCACCGAGGGGAAGGACAAAGGCTCAGAGAAGCCATATCTGCCTCCCTGGTGGAGGATCCGGATCAGCCTATTGTTGCCCTCCTTCCTGCAGATGTCAAAGCACACATGTACATAAAACCACCCTCCGCTCGGTTGGGATATTTTGAATGCACCTAATTTAGGTCATTTAATATACACTGCTAACTGATTCCCTCACTTTGAGAATGTTCACGCTGTTCTCTAGAGCGACACTTGGAATTGTACCCTGAAGAGCGTATTCTAACCAATTTGCACAGGAGCATTAAAAATGACAGCGGCTGAAGCTAAAATAATCACACTTACCTCAGAGTAAGTGTATATTCTCCTTCAACTTTACTGGACGAATCTCGGACCAGGAATGTGCCATCGGGAGAATCTCTCATCAGCTCATTTACGTCCTCTCTGGACAAACGGTAGAATTTAAAAACTAAATAAAAACAAGAGCGGCACAGGCTAGTGAGCTTAACAGAACGCAATCCAAAGGCAGTCAGGGGAAGATAGAAATGGATCACACGGTACATTTCACATTATTCAGTAACAGTAAACAAGATGTAGATTGCGATGCTAGTCAAAGCTGAAAATCATTCATCATAACCACAATATACAGCTGGAGATGTTTAAAGCGGAAATCCATGAGATGGTCTGTGTTGGGTGGATTTTACTACAAGTCCCTAAATTCCATAAAAACATTTATTTTTTGCCTCCAATGTCCACCACCCCCCCACCAACTAAAAACCATCAAGTAGTTTGGTTATCTTTTGCAAAATAATCTCACAGATTGCAACTTTAAATTAGCTTGAATGCTGCCTAGCTTTTCAGTCAAGGATTCAATATTTCCTTTATTTTCTGAGGAGGAATAACTACACCTATATTGTGAAGTTGCAAAAGAAAAACACATCTAAATGAACGTTACCTTGAGATGTTTCCCCAGTACCAATCGGTAGCATCTAACTGGTCTTCATTAGCGCTGGAGTCTGTTGTCGCCATGGTCTTACTGAGTACTGGAGGGGCTGTTCACAGAGGTAAAAGTAAGTGGTGAAAAGACATTTTTAAAATAGTAGGCTTTCTAGTCTGTAGACGAGACATATCACTTTCTCGACATCATTTCAAGCAATGACCAGGCACAACAGCTTGTAAAACAGACCATTATTTGGGCTTAGTTCTTATGATTAGTATTTATATGCATAAATGTAAAAAAACATTTACAGTGAATATCTCAATCTGGAGTTAACTCGTTTGATGAGTTAGCGTAACGTGGTGTACGGTACCTTTCTTCCTCGGCGTAGGAGACCCGGCTTCAGGGACGACATGGGACGACGGCTCCTCGACAAACTCCATCAGACTGGGAGATAGAACCTGGAAGTCCCGTCGGCGCAGCTCATCCTCCGAGGACTCTGGGAGAATCAACCACAGGACGGTCAGCGGTCTGCTCCGGCCAGTACTGTATGTGGCGGTTTGCACTCTCGTCGGTGCACGCCGCCGGTCTGAGTGCTGGCAGGGACTCCGGAGGGAGATATGGTTGCAATGTTCACTCTTGTGCCATCTGGGAGACGCTGTCCAGACTAGTCCAGTGACAGGTGACACTGTCTGCGTGCCTAAAATACCAGCGTGGACGCTCCTTCAGTGCGCAGGCAGGGTGCAGCCGCACAGCTCGCTTCCCTTCACCTCGCCTAGAAAACAACAGCTGCCCGCAAGGACCTGCCCCCTGCCAGGCCCGCCACCTCCGGGGGCGGCGGAGCTGATGTGCCAGGCTATCTGTGTTTGTTGTGTTTTTACGTGTGTTGCCATGGTATTAGGTACCAAGGAAAATGTGGGAATCTGCCCGTCACGCATTTTTCAAGTATTTCAAGTATTACGAGCATGTGTTAGTGGGTCCGTTTTCCATATCTTTAGTTGTGTGTGGGTAGGCATGTGTACGCCCACGTGCCTGTACACGTTTGTGTATGTGTGGACGGAGGTGTGCTGTGCGCAGTTAATCTAAATCACCCCTTCAGCACTTGGGGAGGCATGCTTCAAGATGTATTAAATCCCTGGTGCAGACATACACTATAGAGGACAGGAATCATATGTATGCAGCTATGAAATTACAATGAATATGAACTCATTAACCTGTTCCCTGCGTACCACTGAGGTAGGACAGAGCTTGAAATCCCTTTCAATGCTCAGCATTTAAAATGCCTCAAATTGTTCTTTAGCTCATCTCAGTAAGATTATGGAATGAGAATGTCAGTAAGCCTGTTGATTGTAACTCCCGTCAGATGAACTGTCTTTAGGAAAGAGCCATCTGCTCCCCTGCTGTCTGTCATACACTACATACACATTACTTTTCTGCAGACGGCACCGGGAATCCCCTGCAATCTCATATTCAGCCACATGGCCTGAGAGCGCAAGGGCATACGTGCACACACACACACACACACACACACACACACACACACACACACACACACACACACACACACACACACACACACACACACACACACACACACACACACACACACACACACACACACACACACACACACACACACACCTTTTATATACTTCTTCTAGCTTGTGTGCATTTCATATTTTTGTTGTAAAATCTTGAAATTAACCTATAGCAACCGATGAAAATTGCGCTGTAAGTAAAATGTTTGAGAATTCAGAGTCCCAGAGATTCTAGCCTGTTTTTTGAATTGGTTTCTCAAGGGTTCTGGTTGTTGTTCACACTTTCCAAATCCAGCATGATTCTTAAGATCATATTTTACCAAAATTGGTTTAGTTTGGATGTATGTTTCACACACACACACACACACACACACACACACACACACACACACACACACACACACACACACACACACACACACACACACACACACACACACACACACACACTTCCAAATTATTATGCAAATGATTTTTTTTTTTTCCTGATTTTCCTAAATAGTCGATGCAAATGACAATCAGTATAATTTTCTAGTCATCAACCGTTAGGGTATATGAATGTTATTGACCAAACCTCCCAATGATAACAGTATTTTTTTCAAAAATAAAAAACTCAAAATGCACTGTTCCAAATTATTATCCACAACAGAGTTTCAAAACATTTTATAGGTTGTAAAGAACTGAAAATGGTCATTTGTTGACTTTGCAGCATTAGGAGGTCATATTTACTGAAATCAAAAGCTATTTCAATCAAAAACACCTTAACAGGCCTAGTTACATGTTAACATAGAACCCCTTCTTTCATATCACCTTCACAATTCTTGCATCCATTGAACCTGTGAGTTTTTGGAGAGGTTCTGCCACAGAAGGCACAGTTCTTCTTTTTGTACCATGGAAGAAAGTGGTCAGTCAGAAACTCTATATACTTTGCCGAGGTCATTTTCATACCTTCAGGGACCCTAAAGGGGCCTATCAGCTCTCTCCTCATGATTCTGGCCCAAAACATGACTCCGCCACCTCCTTGCTGACGTCGCAGCCTTGTTTGGGACCTGGTGGCCATCCACCAACCATCCAGGTTGCACAGCACTCATCAGTAAACAAGACTGTTTGAAAATTGGTCTCCATGTATTTCTGGGCCACTGCAACCGTTTCTGCTTGTGAGCATTGGTTAGGGGTGGCCCAATAGTAGGTTTTATTCACAGCTGCAAGCCTCTGGAGGACCCTACACCTTGAGGTTCACGGGACTCCAGAGGCACCAGCAGCTTCAAATACCTGTTTGCTGCTTTGTAATGGCATTTTAGCAGCTGCTCTCTTAATCCCATGAATTTGTCTGGTAAAAACCTTCCTCATTATGTCTTTATCTGCACAAACTCGTCTGTGCTCTGAATCAGCCACAAATCTCTTCAGTACGATGATCACGCTTAAGTTTTCATGAAATATCTAATGTTCTCATACCTTGTCCAAGGCATTGCACTATTTGACGCTTTTCGGCAGCAGAGAGATCATTTTTCTTTCCCATATTGCTTGAAACCTGTGGCCTGCTTAATAATGTGGAACGTCCTTCTTAAGTAGTTTTTCTTTAATTGGGCTCCCTGAGACACACGACCACCCATGAGTTTAATCTAAAAACAAAAAATTAAATGTTTAGGACACTTAAATCCAATTTGAATAATAATTTGGAATGCCGTGTACACACACACACACACACACACACACACACACATATATATACATACATACACATACATATACACACACACACACACACACACACACACACACACACACACACACACACACACACACACACACACACACACACACACACACACACACACACACACACACACACACACACAATTATATTATTATTTTTATATACCCCCTGTTACAGCTCAAACCATCTCAATTTCATGAGTTAGTGTTAATCATACTTGTGTACTTCACTCTATTTAGAAAATGTTGTTTTAGCTCATACCTTATTCCTTAAATATACAACAATTGCTGAAAATAGAATTTTTTAATTTAGATTAAACACCTCAGGGCAGCATGACTTGAACCAACCTGAATGAATGATAAGTCATTACAAACACAGAGTGCCTGTTTTCGTTCAGGGTTACCTTGATGTGTTGGTGGAGATTGAGGCCTTGCCATTTCTGGTCGCTCCATCTGCGGTTGTGGTTGCGGTTGCTTGAGTGACGTAGACATAATTGCAGGATCTACAGAATATGTGTAGGGGCCGGGAGGATCTCCTGTATGATCAGTACGCTCTGAGATGTCTCCGGGGCAGCCCAGGCACACCGGGTTCTTACCATCCCTGACATTCAGGGATGCTCGGCATGGTGGCTGGGGCTGGTTGCTCTCTGTCCATTGTTGGGTGTAGATTTCAAGCGCACAGAGCTGAAAACCCTCGGCTGCCATAGCAGCAAGACACTTAATAGTCCAGCGAGGCTTTAACTGAGGTGGGGAAGTAATGGGATGCTAGAGTCTACAAGGTTCACATACTTTCAGCTGGTACATGGCTGAGGTAGGAGTATGGACTCAGGGACACGGTAAAGAACTCAGGACTGCTCTCGATGATACAGCATCGTCCTCATAGTGAAGCTAAAGCCTAACAGTTTATTTAATCTAGGAGGTTTGCGGAGCATGTTTGCTATTTTCATAAAATCATTCCAACGTCATTCTGTTACATATACCATGAAGCTACGAATGACGCGATGCGACCACTGAGAAGCTTTAGTAACTCAGATCTGGGTTGAGTGCCTTGCTTACGGGCACACTGACAGCAGATGCTGACTGAAGTTAAGCTTGTATTTGAGCCATGTTTTTGGTTGTGAAATAAGAGAGCAGAAGATAAAGAACTGCAGGTGTGTTATAGGGTCAAGGCTGCCAGGCGTCTTCTTTAATGAGATATAAATCATCTCATACCGTAACTTCGGACCTAAAACACAAAAAGTAACCATCATAAAAGGGTGACGAGCTTCAGTATGGATCAGCCACCGGCTTGATAAATCAAAAGAAAAATCTTTATCATCACAAAATAAATGATTTTGAAGACAAAATCATCTTTAGGAAGTGAATCTTTCCGGTAAGAAACCGTCAGCACGGCTAAGTTTCAGGAGACCCGCGTTTCCGAGATAACTGGATCACCAGGGGCTTATTCTCATCCTACAACATTTTGAAATGTGCCGTTTGGTCAGGGGCATCAGGATACCCAAACAGACAGCTGTGTTTAAAGCTGTCACTCATAATTTGGAGAAGAAAAAAAATGAAAATAAAAATCTGAATCGCTAAATTTATAACATTGAGAAAACACTTTTCATGCAGGGAGAACAGCCTGCCATCCAAACATCCAAGGTAATGCTCGCAGTATTTATCTACATTTCTCACATGTTTTGGATAATCAGCATTTATCACTTTCTGTCACATGACAATGTCACGATAAAATAAGTATCAATTCCTTAATCACCATCTATGCTGTATGAGCAACCAAACGCAATAGGACTTGATTCCCTTGTACTAGTTCTACATTCAAACGGAGAGATCAAGACAGGGAGGACATTGATATCAAGGGCAAGAGAAGAACGCAGGAGAACGAGCTAAAGATTATTATTTTTTTTTAATAATTAAAGTGAGCAGAGGGTGTTTATCTGCTCGAAAATAATGAGGGAAAATAAATATGAATCCTAATTTACAAGAAGGCAGAGGCTGTCAGTAAAATAATGCTTATATTAATACTATTAAGTTTGTGATACAAATGTGCAAGTGCTAGGCTATAGCCAGAATATGTGCATATAAAATATGTCCGGTGACACCAATCCCTCAACTCTTCACTGCTTGCTGTCCGCGGCATGTGGTGCATGTTCATCTACATGGTAATCTTGGTTTTGTAAGCTTTGGACCAGGGATGACGCCAGATGACAGACAAAGCCAGAAAACTCTACTTTTCAGCTAAAACCGAAAAACGGACAGGAGACTTGAGGTTGCAAGCCCTGATTCTTTAAATCATTGAAAATTTTTCAAAAAGACTTTTCTTGAGAAATCACTGTTCCAAGTTTGCAATGGCACACATTTGTGTTTCTTTTCAGCACTGTATGTTGTAGATATGTTGTTTATTTACATATACTGGAAGTTTGTTCCCCTTGTTAGATTGAGTTATGACATCTTTAAATAAAGCAATACGATCACATATTGACATAGATGTTTAGACAGCTGGTCAGTCATAATGTGGTACTTTTATGGTTCAGGCCAATTTGCATCAAATGTATCGGACAGAAAAATGATGTAGCATTCAATGACAAATTTGGATCCCTTCGGCATAAGTTATCCAAACATAAAAAATAAATATCTGTAAAGTGAATAAAAATATGTGTGTTAATTTTTCAACGTCTTTAACATTTTAAAAGGTAAGCATTTGCAAAAAAAAAAAAAAAGAGGGTACATTATCTTTGACGTTGAAAATGGCGTCATTTGTGAAGCGGCATCAAAGTCAAAGTATCGGCATTGGCATCAAAATGTTTAAAACGACATTCATAAATATAATTTACGAAATGTCGCCGAACGGGGAGTCGTGCACGGAATTTGCGGTGATTTCAAACTCCTGAAGTACAATTTTCCTGAACGACGGGGGGGAAAAAACGGCAAAGCTTCGTAAAGACCGTGGGATTCGTTGGGATCATGGACCCAACGACCAACAGAAAATGCCCGAAAAGTGTTCGTGCCGAGCAGTGCGAGGGAGGCACTGACGTCTATCCCCGCTCCCTTTGCAGGGCCGGACTTCAGTCCGAGTTCGGTCTCTCGGCGCTCTAATCGAACAATGACGATCGTGAGAAATAGGGAGTTAGTTTGGACGCCATGTTCCCCTCTGCCTGGGAGCTATCCACCATCCGGTGAGCTTGGGATGACGCAGAAGCAAGTAGGCGTGAAACCTACAGAACTTGGGAGATTGCGTTTTTTTTTCCCCTTCCTTTTTTTTTTTTTTTTTTTTTTTCTTCCTTTTAAACGGGGGACGACCTGAAACTGTAAAATTAGCAAAAACATTCAGCATCAGAGGACAGCGCTCACCTACCTGGGCCAAGAGCGGAGCGGCTGGACGACGGGGAACCCGACCTCCATGAAACTGCAAAAAAGGTGCCTGGACCCAGGACCCGGGACACGTGGCTCAAAGTAAACCAACCACGGGCCGCGGTCCTCACGCCATCCTACGTCTCTCCTCCCCAGTCCTGTCCCCCGACCTCCATCTTTGGAAAAACCGTCTCCTCTCGGTGCTCGCCCGTCCCCTCTGATTGGCACCCTTCTCTGACGATCGCAACTTCCTCCCCTCCGGCGCTCCATCCCCGGGCGACCGACCCCTCTCCCTCCATCCCCAGGACTTCCACTCTGCGGAGAAAGTGCCCGGGACTGTGGACGGGCGGTGCAGAAAAATTAAAAAAAAAAAAAAAAAAAAAGATAGATAGAAAAACAAGCAGATAAATGGTTCAACCGGGCGCGTGCTTTTAAAGGGTTGGCGGGGAGATAAGAAACGTTGTTCTTTGCGCTCTTAACTCGTCCCCCCCCCCCCACCCCAAAAAAAAACAAAAAAAAAAAAAACGAGTCGGGGGGAGATAACTCATAAATAAATAAATAAACAAACAGCGGAGGAAAAGCTGCTGTTGCTACACAGAGCGAGGGGCTTAGCCTCCTGAAATCCCATTGGCCGCTCTGTTGCCATGTGCCGGGCAACGAGCAGGGGACGCTGCGAACAAATCAAGGAATGCTTCTAATATTAGAATGTATGTATCTAGGCAGCGGGAACCTCTGACCCCCCGCGGATCGGTCGGCGTCGCCGCCCCTTCCACGGCGCGGAGCGCGATCGTGAAAACGAGTGGCGCGGAAGTAAAATGGTAAAAAAAAATCAAAATAAAAAAAATCAAAATAATAAAATCAAAACGAAATAAAAGAGAGGATGACAGATGAGCGTCGTTACGGCATAAACAAACCTCCAACCCCGCACGCCCACGCCGAGCAAACCCCGCTCCGCTGGAGGTCCGCGGTGCTCACAGCGGGAGAGGAGCAGGGAACACGCGTTCGCCTACTTTTTTTTTTTTTAAACGCCCGCGGCCGGTTAACTGCGGCGCAGCCCCCCCCCCCCCCTCCCCTCCATTCAATGCCGTGCTTCTTCCTTTTCTTTTTTAAGATAAAGGGGGCGAGGAATTCTCCATCATTTGGAATCTTCCAGCTTCTCAAGTTTTCGTTGTTTTTTTTTTTTAAATCATCCTGGTGGTTTTGATTGGTTTCGATGTGGCACTTATATATGAATGTTGAATCGAAACACCGGGTTTACCTCAGAATAAATCTTCTATTTGTGGTCTTCGTAGATTTTGTTCAAAAGCTTTTTTATTTTTTTTGGGGGGGGGGTTTTCCAGTAGATTGCAATACAACATTTTAATAACGTCTTTTTTTTTTTTTTTTTTTTAAGGTGAAGGAGGAAGGAAGGAAGGAAGGGAGGGAACGAGGAGGAAGCGAACGGAGGACGAACAGGAGGAAGAAGTAAAAGGAATGAAGGACCGGTGCGAGCAAAGAATTAAGGAAGGAAGGAAGGGTGGGAAAGAATGAATACATGAAGGGCGAAACGGAGGGAGATAGGAAAGGAAGGGGGAAAGGAAAGGAAGTCAGGAAGGAAGGACAATTTCGATCAAACCTTTGAAAACAAGGTCAGCGGGAATACAACTTTTACGCATCAAACTATTGTTTCAAAAAAAAAACAACAACGTAAGTTACTTTCCTGTTGCCATGTCAGAAAATCGAATGTGCCCACCTACAAAATACATCTGGGAGCCGTTCCAACTCATACCTGAGGATCTTATAAATAAATGTCTTGTAAACGGCAACAATGAGTGACCCGAACGCCTTCACTAAACGGATGTTCATTCCAGCGCACGTCAACGTTACGTCCGCATTTGATACAAATGTAGTAAATTACTGCATCACGCTTTGATTGGTATTTTATTGATTCTCTACGTGTCCTACCTTCTGTGGAGGCCTGTTGTCTCCAGGTCACAGTAAAGACAAATAACAATGTGGGGAGCAGCAAGTTGTCTTCAGAACTTGGATTCATGTTGTAGACACGAGGCTCACATGGCGCTGGAGGAGGAAACATGGAGGAGGACGCTGCGTGTCGCCCTCTGGCGCCCAACGGCTCCACTGCAGCGCATGTGACGACAAACTCATGTCAGAAACACTTGCTGTAGTGAAGATACTACATATATACACACTTTTTATATATATATATATATATATATATATACTGTATATACAGTACACACACACACTACTACTAGTACTACTAGATACTACTACTACTAAATACTACGACTACTAAATCCTGGAGGTAAGTTTAAGGTAAGTTTCGTATAGAATGATTTATATGTATATTTAATACAACACAAGACAATCCATTCTATTATATAATTATAGAAGCTAGAATTGCAATTGTGGCGCTGCCCCTTGCTGCCACCTGCACGAGCCTCTCATGTCGATTACGCACATTTTAGTATATTTGGTGTTTTTAGAGTTTATAGAGCTTATTGTGCGTAATCACCGGTTGTCATGGCATTTCACACACACGATGGCCAAACCCATTTTGTACTTATTGCTGTACAGCTAATGATGACCATTTAATTTGCCTCAATTAAATGTGGGTCTTCGAGACAAACTGTGGTTTAAGTTTACCATAACTAGTGCACAAGTGTCTTACAGTCTATAGCAACAAAGCGGGAGTTCATAAATAACCTCACCTCCTCAGAATCCCTACATGTGGTATATTTAATATTTTTCAGTCAATCGAACAACATCGTATGAGTCCAACGGTACAAATTTTACTTGATCCACAAAAAAAACACAGTACAGGGCAACAGGGCCAGTATACCATGCAGTCAAGAATTACAGAGGTGTGCTTGTCTCATGCAGCATGCACTGAACAGAGCAGTCAACCACACAACAGATGCACGTGTACAAGTTCCACCTGCGAGTTTGCTCTTTAACAGTTGCAAAAAAATGATTGTAGGTTTCTGGCATGTCATTAAGAGTGATGTCATCGTACAGAATCACAGCATATAAAAGAGGGGGTTGGTATTTTAACACGTAAACAATTCTAAGAGAGAGTGTAACAGCTATTCAGCAATTATATCTTTATCCATTGTTACCCATTGACAATATTAGTTTCCCAATGCAAGAGCTTCTTCGTGGTGAGATGTGAAGACGTTTTTTTGCCGATAACGATGAACCGCCGCCCTCGTCGTACGAACGGAGGTTCAGAGGAAGCCGGAACAAAACAGCCCGAGACAGCCATGGACAGATAGAACAGCCTGGATTAGCTTGAACGCTTTCTCTGTAGTGCATAAGTGCATAAAGTTCCATGCTGGATGAAAATATAAAGCTCCCAACCCCAGAATGGTCACCTGTTGTCATTTGCCCCGAAAAACACGGCGGCGTAAGATCCTGTACCAAACGTCAGTGCGAACGAGTTCCAAACGCTCACACCGACTCAACACCGAAAATATACATAAAATAGACAAACTCTGTTCCAATAAGCCCTGGGTTAAGATTGAAGGTGTGTGGGGTACCCCCTCAGTGGTTTTCATTTGACCTTTCCACATTTATCATGTTGGAATACTTTAGTGCACTTTTGCCCCTTCCCCCCACCTCGGATGTAAACATCACTACACGGCCGGTGCAGCAGGAATGGGCACCTCATGCACCGCGTCTCCTCGCATGCACGTTGGCAACGACGAAAAACCCAACAGGCTACAGTTTCGGGGAGAACAGCAAGCGTTGACGGTGTCCTTGCGACGAGCAAGTCGTCGGTGAAGGAAAAGGAAGCACCTTCCCACCACTGCAAAAGGAAAGTTTTCGCTCAAACGCGGCGCGCTCCCCTGCCGCTCAGAAGCGTCCTGTGTGGAGCGTGTACGTTCGCGTTTAGCTGCTCTGCGCTGATCCTACGAAACGAGCGCAACAGCACTTGCATGGTGTCGCACAGCTTATCTCAAGGTGGTGTGGTTGGAGCAGGTGTGTTCTACAGTACAGGCTCTGGAGCTTGGAAGTGTAGCGCCGAGCAGCCGCTAAGCCATTTGGCATCTTGTGGAACACCCCGGTATTTTATTCCCGTCGCAGCTCGTTCAGGGACACACCAACGCCGTGTTTCCTCAACACGGTACAAGTGCCGATGACTCACTCTTGGGTACTTCTCGCTGATACTAAGTACCAATACCGAGCTTTGCAGCCACGGATTTTAAAAACCCTGTGTATTTATCCCTTTCTGTGATTGATTTTGATGACTTTGTTTAGACAAAATCAGATACCGTATACAATGAAACGAAGATTAAAAAAAATAAATAAAAAAAAACTAACATAAAAACAGGAACTCAACGCAACTGCTTCCACTTGTGTTAATATTGGGTTTAGCAACGGGAGCATTGCGAGTTCCGAGTACCAGTACGAGTACATGAGCATAGTATTGGATTATATTCTGTATACATGCATCCCGAAACATATCAACACATCCCTCAATTGGAGATTTCAAGATCGCGATGGCCCGCAGTAGCGTTTTCCCCGATACTATTCTATAATTAATTTGTGATTTCAAAACAAAAAGAGTTGGAAAAATTAAATAAAATCCAAAACGTTATGGCTTAGAGAAGACAACAGCGATTTAGTATCGCGGCACACAGTCTTTTTTTTTTTTTTTTTTTAAGATCTACATGGTCACTTCACCCACACCAGCTGGTACAGTGTGTCACCGCACCAGTAGCCTGCTGTTTCAGACGTATCAAATTTAAGGCCTTCATTTGTAACTTTGCTCTCATCACAATCATCTTATACTTTTGGAAGCTGAACTTTTCAGTAAGAAAAAAAAAAAAAGATTATTTGACTGAATACTTAAAAATTCTTTTTGTGCCTTTTGGTCCTTGGATATTCATGTCCACCATAACCAAATAAGTCTGTGTTACGACAGCTTCTTTTAAAAAATATACATTTATAGAAAATTCCAGTCAAAATACGTAAAAAACACATTTCATGAGGACAAAACCTTGACGAGGCTGAAACCTCGTTTCAGCCTTGGCTTGCTGTATCCACTGAACATTTTCTACTTCATCCCATTTACAATGCATCGTAGCTTATAAACGTAATAAATAGGACAAGGAAAACCTTCAACAACCAAAGTAAAATATTTACAATAAAAACCATTTCAAGTAAAATCTTCTGACACCCAAACATGTCTGTCAGGGAGCTGAGTGGTTTTTGTTCCGCAGGGTCAGGCTGGAACACTTGTGGCCACCCATTTCTCTCCACACTTTCAACTATAAGACAACAAAACAAGCGATAAGCTGTCACTTGCTGAGCTGCACTTTCTGCGGGCTTCCTGCTCCGCGCCCCGACTTGTCTGAGCTTGGCCCGTCTCTAGGAGAGATTCCGGGGGTTTCCGTCGCCATGACAGGTGCCAATGGGAAGGCCTCCCCGTTCTCGGGCCTCTCGCTGGTGTCCTCCTCCCCGTCCGAACACGGCTCCCATTCGTCTTGCTCCTCGCTCTCGGTGGAGCCCTGCACGGCGATCTGGGGCACCAGCGTGAACTTCCTCACTGTGGAAACTTCCAGGTCCCCGCTAGACTGCGGCCGGCAGGCCGCCCAGGCCACACGGTGCTGCTGCTGCTGCTCGGGTTTTGCCCCGGTAGCCGGGCTGGTCACGGTCACCCTCGGGCCGGTCTTCTCCTCCGGCTCGTCAAAGCTCACCTCCTGCACGGCCTCCTGCTTCTTAAAGGAGTCGCGGCGCTCAGACAGGTTGAGCTTCCGCATCACCACCAGCTGCTCCGAGCGCTCCCCCACCAAGTCTCTAAGTCTCTGGCCACCCACGTAGCCCCCCAGCCTGCCATGGTCGCCTGCACCGTAGTTCAACTCAGACTCCACGTCCCCCAACAGCTCCCCCTCGCTGTACAGCGGCACTTCCAGGGTGTGCCTTCGGGGGGTGTAGGCCTTTTTCTCTGTGTGGTACACGCCCGACAGCTTCTCAGCGGACTGCACCCGCTTGAGCAGCGGGGAGCGGGGTGGCTCGGCGCTGCGCGGGCGGACCATGTGTCTGATGATGGTGGGCGGGGACAGCGTCTTGCCGTGGTAGGCTTGAAGAGTTTTGGTGATGACTGGGAGGGGGGAGGGGGAGCGCTGGGGGGACAGGGGCTGGGTAGAGGAGGAGGAGGTGCAGGCCAGCGGCGAGGGGGGAATGCTGCTGGTGGACTTGCGGCGGCCCACCTTGGTGTAGCGCTGCGTGCTGAGCTTGGAGCCCAAACCGTGAAGGGAGCTTGGCCGGATGTGCGTCGCCGGGGAGCTGGGGGAGCTGGAGCATGGAGATGTGCTCTGAGGAGAAATGGAGTCTGGGGAGTAAAAACCATATTGAGGTGTCAAAGTATGTCTGCCAAGATATGAGGCACCATTTTTGCAAAATTGGTGTTAGACCTTGTACATTAGATGAGTGAGAGATTACGTTAACCATACCAAACCCATATTTAAAGGTGTAATACTGATAGAACTTTCTGAATAGAGTGTTATGGTTAACGGGCACTCGTACTCCATGTTTCGGTCTGTTAACCTGAACATGAACAGACTTTGAGCAGATTTGTTTCCATGGTGATCTCCCCTGAAGTTAGTCACGTTGTATCAGAGAAAACCCTGAGTTGGGTTAGGTAATATGCGGTATATTTCACACACACACACACACACACACACACACACACACACACACACACACACACACACACACACACACACACACACACACACACACACACACACACACACACACACACACACACACACACACACTTTGACTTACGAGTTTAATTCGTTCCGTGACAGAGCTCGTAATTCAATCTGCTCATACAGCAAATCAATTTTCCCCATTGAAATTAATTGAAATGCCATTAATCCGTTCCAACCCCCAAAAAACCACCCCAATTTCTTTTTGTTACGTGTTTTTAAATAAGAAAAATGTATTTATAAATAACAAATATTGTATACAAACATAATAAAACAGAAATAAACTGTTTTTACCTTGGAGATCAGACGACTTGGACTAACAGAAGATGTTGGCGGAGGTGGAGGGTGGAGGAGATAGGCGGAGGAGGTTGGAGGAGTTTTTTTCGTTTCGTGCTTTTTCGGTGTCTTTCGTTTGTTGCTACACTTTATTGCTTGAATTTATTTATTTATTTTCTTTCACCTCACTTTCGCTTAACTTAAAAAAATTGGCCAATTCCATCACATGCACACCTTGCTCATGTTTCGCTTTGATTTCATGCTTTAATTCAATCAACCTCCTCCGCTTCTTCTTCTCAGCACTTACTTTCTTAGGACCCATGGTTACAAAAAAAAAAAGGCAAAATAACTGCATAAACAGCACAAAACGCGATCGCAAAACACGAAAGAGATGCTTCCACGGTCAGGTAACCACGTGAAGTGAACGAGTGAGACACGCGGGATGCTGGCCGGATTCGCTCGCCACGCCAACTAGCGGCGGCGGTACCTGAAGCTGGCTCCTCGTAACTCACATTTTTGCTCACAAATCAATACAAAAACTCCACGGAACGACGGCTTGTAACTCGGAAAACTCGTATGTTAGTGCACTCATAAATCAAGGTACCACTGTGTGTGTGTGTAATGTATAATAGGTTTGTATTTTGGAATATTTGCGCTCCCACAATTGTTTGCCACATATTGCTCTGCATTTGGAGTAATATATTTTTAAGAAGACATCTGAAATACTTCATAAAATGGCTGACACCCCAGTTGGTCCACTGCATCCTCAGCGATTGATCGTTTTCAGGAAGCAGTTTTGTGTCTCCTTGCCATGAGGGCGCCGACGTTCTGCGCTCACCTGCGAGCTGATGATCGGGTGCTGGGCTGCGGCAGGGCGGGGCCGGGCTGCGGCAGGGCGTGGCCGGGCCGGGGGACAGGCTGTGCGTCGGGGAGCCAGGCAGACTCTCGCTGGAGGAGACGGAGTGGTGGAGACCAGACGAGAAACTTCGGCTGCTGTGCATCACTGTGCTCTGCCTGGACAGCTTCCTGAAGATGCTTCGTCGTCTGGGAAACAGGAGGCAGCACCAAAAAAATGACAGCAGCCCCGTTGGGCAACATATGGATACATGCACAGCAGGATGTATTCACAATACAAAATCTCATGGTAAATAATCAAACGCTGATTCGTACATTGAATATACACCGCGTTCCAAATTATTATGCAAATGATATTTTTTGAGAGAATCGATGCAAACGACAAACGAGTCAGTATAATTTTCAAATCATCAACCCTTCATATTTACTGAAATCAAAAGCTATTTCAATCAAAAACATCTTAACAGGCCTAGTTACATGTTAACATAGAACCCCTTCTTTCATATCACCTTCACAATTCTTGCATCCATTGAACTTGTGAGTTTTTGGAGAGTTTCTGCTTGAATTTCTTTGCAGGATGTCAGAATAGCCTCCCAGAGCTGCTGTTTTGATGCAAACTGCCTCCCACCCTCCTAGATCTTTCGCTTGAGGATGCTCCAAGGGTTCTCAATAGGGTTGAGGTCAGGGGAGGATGGGGGCCACACCATGAGTTTCTCTCCTTTTATGCCCATAGCAGCCAATGACACAGGAAATTCTTTGCAGCATGAGACGGTGCATTGTCATGCATGAAGATGATTTTGCTACGGAAGGCACGGTTCTTCTTTTTGTACCATGGAAGAAAATGGTCAGTCAGAAACTCTATATACTTTGCCGAGGTCATTTTCATACCTTCAGGGACCCTAAAGGAGCCTATCAGCTCTCTCCTCATGATTCTGGCCAAAAACATGACTCCGCCACCTCCTTGCTGACGTGCAGCCTTGTTGGGACATGGTGGCCATCCACCAACCATCCACTACTCCATCCATCTGGACCATCCAGGGTTGCACGGCACTCATCAGTAAACAAGACTGTTTGAAAATGAATCGTTACGTATTTCTGGGCCACTGCAACCGTTTCTGCTTGTGAGCATTGGTTAGGGGTGGCCCAATAGTAGGTTTTATTCACAACTGCAGGCCTCTCAAGGATCCTACACCTTGAGGTTCGCGGGACTCCAGAGGCACCAGCAGCTTCAAATACCTGTTTGCTGCTTTGTAATGGCATTTTAGCAGCTGCTCTCTTAATCCCATGAATTTGTCTGGTAAAAACCTTCCTCATTATGTCTTTATCTGCACAAACCCGTCTGTGCTCTGAATCAGCCACAAATCTCTTCACAGTACGATGATCACGCTTAAGTTTTCATGAAATATCTAATGTTCTCATACCTTGTCCAAAGAACTGCACTATTTGACGCTTTTCGGCAGCAGAGAGATCATTTTTCTTTCCCATATTGCTTGAAACCTGTGGCCTGCTTAATAATGTGGAACGTCCTTCTTAAGTAGTTTTCCTTTAATTGGGCTCAGCTGGCAAACTAATTATCATAGGTGTCTGAGATTGATTTCATTGATCCAAAGAGCCCTGAGACACAATACCACCCATGAGTTTAATCGAAAAACAAAAAATTAAATGTTTAGGACACTTAAATCTAATTTGCATAATAATTTGGAATGCGGTGTACAATCATATCCGACTAAAAATCTATTTTTACAAATCTCTGTCCCTGGATAAAAAAGATTTGTTCCAAAGGGAAGCAAAATCTGTTTTTTCTCAGGAAAGAAGGGATAAGGAGATAAAGGATATTGCTCTACAGCAGTGGTTCTCAAACTTTTTTTTAGTACTGTACTCAATCTAAGGACCTTTTTCAGCTGAGTACACCCTTAACATTAAATATGTATTGTTTGTGTGTTGTATGTGTGTTTTAAACATAATATATAACCAATATTACTTTACTTTTTATTCTTTTTTCAGAGTACCCCCTGCAGTACCCCAAGAGTACGAGTACCCCCATTTAAGAAACACTGCTCTACAGGGATTTTCTTCAATCTTGATTGTTAAATTCTGCAATATAAAACCGTCATGTGATAATTGTTTAGCAGTTTATAGTTTTGTTTTGTTTGGATAGTATATAGTATATAGTTTTGTTTGTATGGTTTAGTGGTTTGTCTCATAGGCATATATGGGACATAGGCTCAAAGGTGACACTGGTCATAAGAATACAGCACAAACCAAATTACGAGTGCTCTTAATATTGTACTGTATTGTTATTTGAAATGACAAATGACATTGTTCCTTGCAACTGATGAAAAAAAAAAAAAGAAAAAGATGAAGAGTGCACACCATGATTCCTGATCTCCACTAGAGGGACACAGTGCTACATTCTGCTGGTTGCTTTTGTAATCTGGAGCATTTTAAACACTGCACAGCTCAGGTGATTTAACTGGAAGGGGAGTTTTGATCTCACTTGTCATGAGTATCTCTCCGTTTGCTCCTTTTGCTGCGGCGGGCCATCTTGCCTCTGTGTTTGGTCTTCCGTGCCGGGCCAACTTTGATCGACGTGTTCTCAAGCGCCACGGTCTGGAGCGCCACTTTGTTGCCGCTCTAAGCATTTCAGAAATACCAAAGTAAGGTTAAGGGAAAACAGCGTCAATTTGCTCGAGCGCCACTTTGTTGCCGCTCTAAGCATTTCAGAAATACCAAAGTAAGGTTAAGGGAAAACAGCGTCAATTTGATCAAGTCTTAAAAATCAATTGCAGATGGTACCCAACATGAACTACAGAAATGGTACCAATACTTATTGTGAGACTGAATCTGACATCAAATGACAAAAGAAACAAAGGACACGCCCTTCTAAGAACTGAAAAACACATAAAAGAGAGAGAAATGTGGATGTCTGCTTAGTGTTTTACCACGGAACAACAGCAGGAGACTGCACTGTGACAGGAGCCAGGTACTGTACCTTAAGCAGCAGCTCTATCATCTCAGGGTGGACCAGGCCCTGGACAGACTCTCCGTTCACGTGGGTGATGAGGTCTCCAGCCCTCAGTCCTGCCTCGTGTGCGGGGCTGCCCTCCTCCACGCTCTGTCACCACAGAAACACAGTGGGCAGGACAAGCCGTGGGAGATTTGTTTAAAAAAAAAAAAGTGATATCCTCAAATTGAAACAACTTTAACTTAACTTATGTTCTCTCACAAAATGATTACTGGTATGCCATTAATTGGACTTAGTTATTAAGCTATCCATATCTTTGAAGTATCTATCATGTTGAAATGAAAGCCCACGAATGCTCATTTTATTATTTTAACAAGCAATATATCTGTCTTTTCTGAGTGCCGTTTGGAGATGAGCTGCAAAATTCTGAACCCCGATTTTTAAGTGCTTAATATATCAATGTTAATGTATTCATATTATTGTATTATTTTTAATTGTATTGGTATTATATACTATGTGATTATTTATTATATTATCATATTACATTACTATACAATATGATCATATATTATCATTGAATATCATTGTACTATACTAACTCATACTATGCTCTTGTCCATATTAACTTCTGTTTGTAGATGTATACAGATATATATTATTTTATTTATTACTTTGGAGCTTGACTTGCACTGTCAATCTGCTGCTGCTGTGAAACCTGAGTCAATAAAGTGTCACGGGATCCGGTCTCCATTTCAGCATGGGACTCACCGAGACCATGTGGTGCACAGTGTATATGTCGCTGTCGCCCATGTACACACGGATGGCCTGCAGCATGAAGCCAAACTTCTTCCCCGAGGTGTGGATAATGATGGGGGGCCGGAGGCTGCTGAGGCTCAGCGACAGGTCCCTGCTGGGGGACGAGTCCCGGGACGAAGGGTTGGAGGACAGGGAGCGGGGGGAGATGGGACTGGCCTGGAGGCCTCCCAGCGAGTCGTCTGGAAAGCGAAAGAGGAGAACGTTCGATTGGACGGCAAACATCTCCGCTTAAATTAAAATGTCACCATAGTCAGAAATGAACTGAAATATTAAATTTTTGTAATGGACAGAATTTGTTCTGCGAAATATTTTTGTAATGCACCAGAGATGATATATTGAAAAGTTGGCAGCAATGCATAAAATCAGTATGTATAAAATGTCTCACTGCGTACCAGTGGTAATGATGAGCGACAGGGCTGAGACGGAGGCCGATTTGGGGACCTTCCCCCCGCAGGGAAGCCTCTGCCGGTCCGGTGTGTCCAGCTGGTTTCCAAAACGCCGGGGGCCCACCTGCTCCTTGGGCGATGAGTGTTTGGCCCCGGTGCTGTTGCTGCGAATCCTGATGCGTCGCAGATTGGAGACGACCACCTCAGCTGCGGCAACACAGGGCTGGAGGTTAGTGCCAACCACATCACACTGACGCTCAATGCCAAGTATTTTATTACTTCAGTGTCAAAGTTGAAGTGGTTTGTAAAGTAAATGTGTCATGTCACAGCAGTATATAACCATGAGCACAGTATTTCCACAGTATTACAGTTTTATTATTGTTTTGGTCTTGTCCTAGGAAACACTATCACTCAATGTATGGGTATAGAAATATATTTACTCATATGCACAATACCTGACCCTACTCAGGGTAAGCACACACCCTCCAAAAAAGCCTCAGACATAAGACAACACATTTCCTGGCCTCACCTTCATCGTCGGTGGAGAAGGCAAAGCGGGGCATGGTCTCCAGACTGTGTGTGCTGCTCATCACCAGGGGACTGGCGCTGCGGTCCGACTGGGACGAGCTGGAGGAGGCTCGCGGGCGCAGGCTGGCAACAGGAAGCACCGCAGGAAGCACATTATAAGCTCTGACCGTCCACTCATACTAATCTCAAGTGAAGCGGGGGGGAACACAGAGGCAGCTTTTACCTGGCCGTGTGTCCAGGGTGTCTGCACTCCACGCTGCCCTGCCGCTGGCTGTCCCAGGGGCAGGGGGACGGCGTGAGACGGCCTCCTTCCCAGCGGTCTTCTTTGTCCTCGCTGTGGCTGCGATCGGACGAGAAGCTGAGGTTGGAGGGCGTGGCCAGGTGCTCTGTGCTGCTGTAGACCTGGAGGGACAGGGGTGGGATCTGTTTTTTTCCAGTTTGGTTTGAGGATTCCAGCCTTCCCCGTATTTATTGTCATTACAGCCGTTACCATTTTGTCACGCTTCAAGTGGGATATTGTTTGGTGTTTTCATCTTTCCTGTTTTTGCTTTTGAAACCATCGCAGAGTCAGGAAATCCAGGAAAGCACACTGTATTAGGTAAACCTGTATTAAGTAAACTTAAGTCTTGAGTCTGTACCTTGCTGAAGCGATGTGACCATGAAGAGAACTGGCGGATTTCCAGGGATGACTCCTCATCGTTGGTTTCTTCATCCTCATCGGAGGCCAAATGGTGGTAGCGCTCCGAACGAGCTGAAAAACAAACATGATGACGCACAGGAATTCAACGACAGAAATGTTTTGTAACATGCCATGCGTCTTCATGTGTTAATTTAAAGTGCGACGAAGTCAGGGTTCCCCTCGTCAGAGAGCCTAGGACGAGTACTAATCTGAGCACGAGGCTGAATCAGAGCGTGGCGTACTGTCAAAGTAGCTGGTGTCGTCCTCAGCCTCCAGCTGAGGGATGAACTCTGCTTTCTGACGAAGGAGTCCGTTCCAGTCCAAACCCAGGAAGAAGGGGTGCTGTTTCACCTCAGAGGCTCCGCCTGCAGCCACAAAGTAGATAAAAAGTCATGAGACGGACACCAAAAACAGTCTGGTTAAATGTAATGATGAATCTGTTTGGTGAAGTGTGGTCATTACTCTTAACTATGGAGATTTTTTGATAGATCATTGAATACAAATATTCGAAGGATGTTCCTCTTCATTGTAAACACGTTCTGTCTGTCATTCATTTTTGAGGAATACACAGTGATGGAAATGATATTTGCACTGAAACCCGGTTTAACCTGCGGTTGACCCGATATTAAACACTTTTTTTTTTCTCTCTCGATAAAAGGTACACTGCACTCCGTGGTACCTGTGCCCAGGCGGTCCAGAGGGCTCTGACTTAGGAGACGGGTGATCATGCCCTGGGCATCAGAAGGTAAGGAATCCTCTCCCTCTGGCCATATGATGTCATCTGATGAGCAAGAAGACACATAGGTCAACAAACCACAATAAGCAACTTGGATGGGGTCATAATAATAACAGTCTATTTATTATGGCAATGCGTAAAGATGTAATTAAAAAAATGTAATAAAATAGTCCTTCTCTGCATATCCTTTAACTGCCAACATACAGAATGCTTGTATTTAAAAAGCAGCTGTTAAATGATTTAGTCCTCACATCCTGCAAGCTACTTTTCTCCGATTATTACTATTATGAGTTTTTATTGCCCCGCAGAAGGTGGTTATAATTGAAAGATTTCAACATGCAGTGTAGGTTGTAAATTGTTCATATTCATAATAAAAAACTGACATTGAAATAACTGCTATTCTTCACAAAGCTCTTGAAGCAGGCAAATAATTGCAGTAGTTTAGATAATTATTATGATTATTAGCCTATTCACTGCTATTCCGTAACATGTTCCAGCTTTGTTCCATCTCAAGCAGAAATTTCCAAAGAAAAAAAGTGCATATTCATTTCGAGGAAAGGATCTTTTTTTAAATATCTGCTTACCGCTGACAACTTGTCCAAAAAGCTCTTCGGGGGTGTCTCCGAAAAAAGGCACGCATCCCACCAGGAACTCGTATAGTATGACACCCATGGCCCACCAGTCCACCGGCTTCCCGTAGCCCTGCCGCAGGATCACCTCCGGGGCGATGTACTCGGGAGTCCCACACACCTACGCCATCAAAGCAACAGAATGCGTGGAGGGCCTCTGGATCATTTTCGGTAACCCCACCCACCCAAAGATTTCCTCTTTATAACTCCGGGGGAAAATGTACGTCATCCTTCATGTGTTGATTGAGTGCGATGAGCCTTGGGACTTGAACCCACCATACCATATTGTATGCTAATCAGTATTAGCATCGTTTCTATATTTGTCTATATATTCCAGTCTGCGAAATTCAATATGGTGGATTTTCTTTCTACACAATAAAACCACTGATGGACGGTGAGCAATAAGATGAAGGTGTAGGGTTGAGGGGTACTAACCTGTTTGTCTACAAACTCTCTGGTGTCCTTCTCCATGTGTCCTTCGTAGAGGTTGGTGGTCATGTTCATCAGGCCAATTTTGGACAGACCAAAGTCAGTCAGCTTGATGTGGCCCATGGACGTTATTAACAAGCTGTGAAACGGAGAGGAGACATTTAGAAGACTAAGGATCCATTTACGACATAACTGGTTTTTTTACGCTTTGCCGACGTATATCATGTTTCAGCCTACTCCGTACTAGTTAGTCTGTAAACTCACTTGTCAGGTTTGAGGTCTCTGTGAACGATGCCGTAGTTGTGAAGGTATTCCAGGGCCAGGACCGTTTCGGCAAAGTACATCCTTGTCATTTCCACAGGGAGAGGCCCCATGTTTTTAAGCAGATTGGCACAGTCTCCACCTGAACAAAACAGAAAAGCACCAAAACAGTGTGGGTAAACTTTCCCCATCCCTCAGCATGTATTCAATATTTCAATATTCATATCCTTTTTGCGCAATTCTGTGAATATCTGTGGCCGATCCAATTGTGATCCACGTTGCCGTTGAGACACGTGCCAGATTCAGACCGTAATTCATGCTTTGGAGACTTTGAAAGGCATTTGTTTTTCGTGACCGTACCTTCCACATACTCCATCACCATGCAGAGGTGACGCCGCGTCTCAAAGGAGCAGAACATGGAGACGACAAAGGGGTTCTCGGCAAAGGTGAGGATGTCCCGCTCCACGAAGGCCTGCTGGATCTGGTTCCTCAGCACCAGGTTCTGGCGGTTGATCTTCTTCATGGCAAAGCGCTGCCGGGTCTCCTTGTGCCGGACCAGGTACACAGCCCTGCCCCAAACAAACAAAATAAAAATAAATAAATAAAAAAACAATTAAAAAAGGAAAATAATAAACAGGAACCGAATCACAGGAACGGCGTCGGACACGCTCCATGTACAACCCAAAAAGTGAATGGGTTTCTGGAATATTGTGATATTCTATCACAAGGTTCTTCAAAAGATCACTTTGGCGATCTATCTCGTCCTAATATATCGACACTTCTCATGAAACTCTTCAGGGATCTGAGGAATGCTTAAGGAGCTTGTTGGCTTCCTTCGAAGGAGAATGGTTAAGAATTATTTAAGGACCATTAGATACAGACGATCATTCGTGCGCTTACCCGTAAGCCCCGTTGCTGATCAGCTTGATTGTTTCAAAATCGCTCTCCAGAGGTTTCCTTCGCGTAGGTGTGAGGGTCTGGGGAACCTTATTCTTGAAAGACAGAGAACCAACAGACAGTCAAAGGATCAACATCAAGAGTTGGATAGAGTTAAGCAGGACGCACATTGCATCTTGCATTTTATCTTTCATATGGATATTTCATACAGTATATGCTCCCTATTCAGCATGGTACTGCTAACAATATCAATGAGTTTGCCTTGTGCTATGGTGCCCAATCGGAATAGGCGGCTTCAATTCACCATATACTGAAGATTGTCTGCAGTTACCTCAACATTAGCATCTGAATCCACAGACACTGAGGGACCGGCATCATACTGCTCAAGCTGGACCATGTCTGCAAGAAAACACAAGTGGGAGAGATATCGTTACAGGCGTCCTCCAGCTTTAATTTTTGCGCAATTTTCATGTTTTTCTATGACGCTCCCTAATGCAATACATAAATACCTCAGCCATTACGGTCTCCTTTTTGACAAATAACAGATTTTAGCACTCAACCTTTTGTTAAAACTTGTTAAACCTGTTAAAACAGTACTTTGCAAAAAAAAAAAAAGAAAAAAAAGAAAAGAAAGTGTTTTATGATGATCCAAGCTGTTACGCCCACTCTCTATGCAATAACACAGTTCTTTCACACTCTTCTGCCTCTTTGCAACTGAGTAGCTACAGGCTTTTGACGACCATCTACATTTGGAAAAATCATTTGACCTTTAAAACCTTCATTCGAGAAGAAGTGCTGCGGACTTTTTTTTTTGTTGTTGTTTTTTTTTTTTTTTTTTTTTTTTTTAATCACTGGTTGCTGAGATGTTAGCAAATTAGTAACCACACCCTAATTTTCCTCAATAGAAAATGTCTTTGACAAAAATAGCAGACAGTGAACTCCTGGCAATAAAGAAAGTACATTCTGTGAAATTCCTCGAATACACTTGATATTTTCTTTCAAGTTCAAATAAAGTCAAGTTCAACGTATTTTCTAAGTCTGAGTGACGTTAACCTCTACACATAAAGCCATTTGCAGAACAGGTGTGATTCAACTTCTGATCACCGTGTGTGTCCTTGGAACAAATCTCAATGAGGATCCTTCACCTTCCAAAGGGTCACGAGTCAGACCCAGCTGGTTGATGATGTAGCGAGGAATGTCCGTCTTGATGCCCTGGCCGACCTTGGCGTGGCCTTCTGCCGCCTCCAGCAAGTGGTAAAACTCTTCCGGGTCAAACTCCTGTCAACAGCATCCATGTCTCGTTTAAATAAATTGACCGGGAAGCAACGTGGACAGGACGGACACTGCTTGCACTGTGCTCATTGGGAGCATGTCCCTTTACGCTCGCAATATTTAGTCAACAAAGAATAGATACTGTACAACAAATTAGAAATATATGCACTCAAGACGTTGATTGAGTAGTTTGTGTCAGATTCATTTGGGTGATATTGCCAGTAAAACCATCAATACTGTACAACTAGACACAATATTTATTTAAAAAGTAATATAAATGAAAAATTAAATGTATAAACAGGCAAAAATATGAATCCACAGTTCAATAGACACTGCTAGAGTCAATTAAATGCATGCATCAGCCATTAAAGCTCCTTAGGTTTCCGTAGCAGAAAAAATATGACAGAGACATTGTGGCCATTGGGATTGTTCATTTGGGTATAATGAAAGTCTCATACATCTGGTGCAATATAAAAAAAACAAAATAAAAAAAACCTACAATTAACCAAACTTTGTGTTTCGTGGATAGATTATCTTGACAATCTAAAATTCCACATGTTGACCACTGGACTGAAGGTCATACAAAACCCTGCGACGGTTTGACTCTTTTACGTGAACCAACTGCCACCCGTTTCCGGGGCATAAATCTCATTTGGGGGAAGATTTTCCTCCCATCTCACCAGGCACTCAAGGAGGCGCGCCGGCCGGGAGATGATGATGAGGATCTTCTTCACCAGCTGGATGATGACGGTCACCTCGTCACTCTCCGAACGCTCATACGCCTGAAACACAGTGGGCAAAGCCAGGTCAAGGTGATGAATAAATACATGTATATGCTGTATATATCCCTACATCAAGCTCTTCATGTCATTTGATAATTATATAAAAATAAAAAAATCTTTTTTTGAAGAATATTCTATAAACAAAAATTAAAAACATGAAAAATAAATCTTTATTTGGAATACTTCGTAGGGGAAAATATGCATAAAACTACAGGGCGCATGATCACCATGGTACACTGTAGAAAAGGCCCCATTAGTGTCAGGTTGTACCATCGTTTGTGTTAATAGCAGATCTCTTTGGGCCAATGGGGTGCAGCGAAGAGATCCATCCGATTGTCATGGAAACACATGTAAACATATTGGGGAAAATTCCCCACATAGCTTCACTCTGATACAGAGGGGCGTCAGTATGTGACCTATTTGTGATGTCACAACTTTCCACTCCAGAGCTGTATACAAGCCACAGCGAGAAGAGAAGTCAAGAACCAACAGTGCAACGTAATGCTCTAAAGAGTTACTGCAGAGCACTGAAAACCTCCTGAACGTTGAGGAAGAGGAGGGTCTGACTTACAACACAGACGTCCTACTGTCCTACGGTGACATGCTAGTCAGGAAACGATGACTCAAGAGATAGACCAAACCATCAAGACTTTGTACTGGAAAAAATAATGCAACAGACAACGGGCTCCTAGCAGATGGGTTGACAAAAATATCATCCAGACATAGAAATGCATCAAAGAAAACACAACATCAAATCGAGAGGAATTATTAGACTTATCTCTGCGCTTCAGTGAATAGTAAGTTGGGGGGAGGGGTGGGGTGGCTTGGATTAGTCATTGACGGCCTTCCCCACCGCCGTCTGGAGCAACAGTCTGCACGAGTGGCACAATGACACTATGGTATGCCTCCACATCCAGCTCATCCCCTCATACTGCTTGGCTCATCAGCACAGATGACTACCATTTATGTTTACTAAAGCTCCCTCGACTTAGCAAGTCCTATCATTTCTTTAGCAAGTATGATTTTGAGAACTATTCTCAATCATTTAATGTTACAGTCAGAAAAATGGGAACATCAGAACCTTTTTTTTTTTTACGTTTTTAAACTATGTTGACTTGCGATGGAAACAATAAATTTATGTTTTAAAAAAAAAAGTTAAAAAAAAAAAAAAATTGTGACTGAGAATGCCAACTAAATGTCTTGTAGACGTATACACTTAGCGGCAATAAGAACAAGACTCTCACAGAGCATGAATCCAATCCTACTTTTCAAGTTTCATGTGAGATTCAATCATTGGATTCCCAAAGGTATCTAGACACAAATTTCCATTTCCAAATGTTAAGAGAAAAATAGAGTCAGGTCCGCCACTGGTAGCTGACAACAGTAAAGTTATAACATACACCGATCAGCCACAACATTAAAACCACTGACAGGTGACGTGAATAACATTGATCATCTCGTTCCAATGGCACCTGTCAAGGGGTGGGGTATATTAGGCAGCAAGTGAACAGTCAGTTCTTGAAGTTGATGTGTTGGAAGCAGGAAAAATGGGCAAGCGTAAGGATCTGAGCCACTTTAACAAGGGCCAAATTGTGATGGATAAACGACTGGGTCAGAGCATCTCCAAAACGACAGGTCTTTTTGGTATGCAGTGGTTAGTACCTACCAAAAGTGGTCCAAGGAAGGACAACCGGTGAACCGGGGACATTGATGCACATGGGCAGTGAAGTATAGCCCATCTGATCCGATCCCACAGGAGAGCTACTGGAGCACAAATTGGTGAAAAAGTCAATGCTGCTATGATAGAAAGGTGTCAGAACACACAGTGCATCAGTTTGCTGTGTATGAGGCTGCGTAGCTGCAGACCGGTCAGAGTGCCCATGCTGACCTCTGTCCACTGTCACAAGCACCTACAATGGGTACATGAGCTTAAGAACTGGACTATGGAGCAATGGAAGAAGGTGGCCTGGTCTGAGGAATCGCATTTTCTTTAACATCATGTGGATGGCTGGGTGCATGTGCGTTGTTAACCTGGGGAAGAGATGGCACCAGGATGCACTATGGAAGAGCTGTTTTGGCGGCATGAGGGGAGCCTAGATAATATTCGGGAGGTGATTTTGATACTGTGGCTGATCGGTGTACTTTCTGAGCTGAGATAAGATTGCAAATGTAAGAAGTGTAATTTGCAATCTTAACGTCAACACAACTTTGACTTTGGGCAAGTTTGGGCAAACCTAGACTAGATGACCAATAAAAAAATATTAATCTCAGAAAAGGTTTCTCAAGACACGTAGTCACCCGCATATCACCAAAGTTTGAGAATCACTAGGTTAGAAGTCAGTTAAATGCCTGGTGCTCTTGATAACGCCAATGAAATCTAAACACAAGGAAAGATCTTGTTGACTGCATGGGTGCACTGGACAGAGCAAGCCGAGGGTGAGAATGACATCATGTGTTCCATGCCATGGGAACACACTTAACAGTTCAGATGTGTGCGGCAAGTTGGCCAGTCCTCCTGTCTGACGGCGTGCATGCGGCACGCTGCGGAGGAGAAGGGGAAGAGGTTGCCATAGAAACTAACATTATATCATAACAGATTAAGCCTGTAACAGAGAGGGAAGAAAAAGGAGAAAAAAAAAAAGATCTCACAGTATCTCTCGCAATTACTGGCAGATTCCACCGTCAAATCTACAATGCCAGTTGTTTTGGGTTGGAGATGGATTCTTGGATTATTATTATTGGATAGGTGGTCAGCTCTCATCTTCCAGCTCCATCAAACCTGCTTCCCGTTTCACCGTACCCTGTAGCCGCTCATTATCCTGCATTTACTTAGATGTTATTGCAGAAAACAATGTATCCCAGAGCAATAATGACATCAAATTACTTATTCCACATCGCCACTAATAAACCTTTACCATCTTTAAAGCAAGTCTCCTCATTGCTGGTGTTATGAAGCATTAAGCAACAAGTAAGATGTTGAAATCATATCCAAACGAATTGACCAACTTGTTTGGATAATATTGTCTTTCATCCGATTTATGTGTTGGCCAATGCGTCTAGTGACCATTACTGATCTGCTGTATTATACTGCAGGTATTTATTTTATGTGCAATGTAATGCAATGTGCAAAGTCTTTTTAGAAGTGTGATATCCAAAAAGTTATTTGTCTAGAGTCGGTCATATCCACAAAAGCCGCTTTCTGAATGCAGAACTACTGACTTATCTACGTCCTGACTAGATTGTTAAATCCTATGAATAAATAAATGTACAACACTATAATTTATTTTAATATGTAATTTGTTTTAATATAAATAAATAAATCTACTGATATATATGGTAATGTTAAGTTATATCATGAGGTGAATTGAAACATCTGTTCTGTTTCATTTCTTCTGTGGACTCTTGAATATTTGCAAGTGCTGTAGATGCAGATTATTTCCATGGCAGCCAGCCTGTGAGAGCTTATAGCAGCTGTCTGACAAGGAGACGCTCCCCACCTCGTGAAGTAGCTTCTCCAGTTTCTCCTGCAGCTCGGCAAAGTAGCGCGAGGTGACCAGGCCTTTCTGGGACTTTTCCAGGCAGTCGCGCACCAGCTCGGCCAGCTGGTGCTGAATGAAGCCCAGGACCCCATCAGCGAGAGGCAGCAAGTTGTCTGGGGAGCAGTAGGTGCTGATTTCCAGCAAGCGCTCCTCCATCTGGGCTGTGGCCTGGGAGGACAGGCAGGAACACACACACACACACACACACACACACACACACACACACACACACACACACACACACACACACACACACACACACACACACACACACACAATTATTCAATAAATGATTGAAGGTAATATAAAGTACTATCTTTCTATCTCATGTATGTATACACACACACACACACACACACACACACACACACACACACACACACACACTCTTTCACTCTGAGTGTCATATATTAGCTTGTTTTCCACAGCTCAGCTCCACGCAGATTGTGTTGCAAAAAATATCTCTGTAACGCATACACTAAAAAAACTGTAATAGCCCAAATACCCTTTGTTGTTTTTTTTTGTGTTTTGGCCTATTTTTGCCTTTTATTGTAGAGAGCAGTGGAGGGAGACAGGAAATTAGGTGTAGAGAGATGTATCCTATATGGTATGCGTGCTTATCTGGCCCCATGAAGTCTAACATGAAGGGGACCTATCATGCTTCTCATGTTTTCTGTCATACATATAATGTTACAATGTCGGGTGTTCATATTAGACGTGCTCAAAGTGTAATAATGAGGCAAAGTACTGTGAACAAAACGCTCGGTTTTCAAAGGTTTATTCTGCTTTCGGCCGTTAGCTCATGACAGATTTCTTTATGGTCACCTGCGCCCTCGGATCCTCCGTGCGTTTCTTCAAACAAAACAAATAAAAATTGTGTGTTATTGTGGATGTATTTATTTTATAATTTCAGAATCCCGGTGTGTCGAACGGCGGTGTCTGTGTCGCCCACAAGCTTGAAGGACGGCAACGAGAATTGGAACAAACTTTTAAGTGAGGCCGTGTAGATCTAACAGGAGTGAAGATTCAGCAACTGGACTGCGAATTCCTCGCCTGAAATTTGTTCAGAAACAGACTCTGGTGGACTGAAACAGACTCTGGTGGACTGATATGGTGAAATCGGTGAAAGTTTACGTTGGGTAAATAAAACGGAACCTGGAGTGACCCCATTGACTCAAACCCCATTGGCTCAGAACCAGGGGCCTGGCTGCTCAGTCACAGTTAAAGCTACACACACCGACGCAGTCTGTTTGGGAACAGCCCAGGTTTAGAGGCATGTCACAATGACTCAAATGCATCATAATTGGAGTTGTATTTTCAGCAAAAAAAAAACAAACAAAAAAAAAACCCCTTCAAAAACATGTTCTGGGGACCTCAGAGACCTATATTAACAGGTGTAAAAAAAGGAGCATAATAGTTCCCCTTTAATAATGTGGCTGGAACCTCTTGTAGGACCCCTGGGGGTACCCGGTTCTCACGTTGAGAACCACTCTTTTACAATGCCTGTTGTTTCTAAGAAGTTATAGTTTAGATCATGGTGTTGACAAGTGAGTTTGTTTGTTGCCCACTCTTAGTGTGTATTTTCTATAATGACCAGGGCGTAAGAAAGGTCTGAAAACTGAACGGATACCCACCTTTGGAAAACGTTCTTTGTAAACATGGTTCATCATGACTATCTCATTATCGAAGGAGGTGCTGGCTCGTCCAGGGCTACAACACAAGCAGAGCCAGATTAGTAGGAATCGCTGTGTCTGGACAAACATAGCAATGCATTTCACATTTATCGCCACACGTTGAGGCCGATTTAGTGAGGGCCGTAGCTATGGTGCTCTTTGAGGGAATGGACCACCTGGTCTCGGCCTTTCATCACCTGGCATTTTTGATTGTAGAGGCCGGGGTGATGGAGGACATGAGAGAAGGTTATTCTGGATAATCAAAATAGACAAATGCCTGATTTGTAGTTTTACGTAGATTCAACCCTTATATTTTAGCCATTAAATTGAAGTTCCATTATAATGAGCAGCAGACAAGTACGGGTTGAGCGATACGCTCAAGGACACTTGACAGGAAGTGTCTGAACCTCCTGATTACAGGGTGGCTTCTCTCAAAGCTAGGCTAAATGCTAGCCTAAACGCTAGGCGAGAAGACCGTCACAGGTCCAGAATCCAGGAAGGCCTCCACTTTACAGGATGGTCCGAAACGCAATCGATGACATTTGGGCAATCTTTAATTGAACAGTGATAAACTGTTAACTGCATCCTGCGGTTTAAGGTGCAAGCAAAACAGAAGTCCCAAAGACACCACCGTCTGTGACCTCTTTTCAACGATGGATCTCTCACTTCATCCCAGACATTGCAGACAGGGGGGCTGGAGGGGCAGCTTATTGCTCGCACAGCGGCCATTTTAGCTGAGAAGTGGCCCCTCGCTGGAAAGCAAAACGGGGCATCCGACAAAGACGCGGCGGCTCTGCTCCACACCCACCCCGACCCCCACCCGGCCACCCGCCCGCCCGCCCGCCCCCGTGCGGGCCTCCAGCTCGGCAGCTAGATCCCCCCGCGGCAGTGCGCTAGCTAGCACGCCTACGTACGACACGCGGTGTTGCAGGAACAGAGGGAGCCCGAGCCCCGCGCACTGGCAGACGCTGCCGAGCACACAAACCAAGTTGACAAATGCACACAGCTTTGTAGTCACTTCCCCGCCTGCCAGCCCGAATGATTCAGCTGATCCATCAGTATCAGCATCAATTTTATTTGCCAAGTGTAACGTGTTCGCATCGGATCCGTGTGTGTGACAGGGAAGCAGAGGGGCTGTGACGACGTACGGAATCTAACAGGGCTAACAGCAAATCATCATTTCAATATTAAAAAAAAAAAAAAAAAAGGACTACCTCATTTTTGGGCTGCTGAAAATCGGGATGCATTTAACTATCACGCATGCAGGAAGCCATTTGGAATTCAATGTCATGGGTTCTTTTGGGGCTGAAAACAATCACGTTCAAAATGGGAATCAACAGGTGGAAAACTAACGTCCTCTGCAGAGGTTGCTTCTGATTTTGTCTTGCATCTCCCGTACAGTAATGTCCATCCTTCAACCCTAAAATTTTGTTCTTTATTTCACACTGACACTGTGGCGTGGATAGGTTAACCGACATCAGGCGTAAGAAATGTTTAAAAAAACAAACAAACAAAAGGACAAGGATGATTCTGAATCCTGAAATTTGATTTGGCGGCTCAATTCAAACCTCCCGCGAACCGGATTAAAATGCTGGTGGCAGCACACCTTATTCTGGAACACAGCAACACGTCTCGATGTCACTGAGCTCATTATTTGGCATTGGTTAAAGTGAATAAATTTAAAGAACCAAAGCTAAATAAACCCCGGACATATTTGGTTGTAAACTTGGGCAGAGGAACTGCTGCAATTAATGAAGAAACTGGGGAACATTTTATTCCCAAACAGGCACAATGGAAACTCCTTTGATAACCTACTATGATAAAACCATTGCTGAAAAAAAAAAATAATAATAACAATAATAAATAAAAATAATAATCATATTTTACAATACCTAAACCAAAAAATATTTTGTTTCTCAGCTCTCATAGCTCTCACAGCTCTACTCTGCATCTTTGCGTTACAGAGCAGTTATTAGCTGGTCACTGGTAAAGTTGGGATGGAAATGGAGTTCAGGTTCTGCGTACGAGGCCTGTTGATGATGCGAGGAGCTGGTGTTAAGAATAGCCAACGTTTACCTGAGGCTGCGGGATCGGGGCCGGATGAAGGTCGAGGGCCGCCCATCCTCATCAGTCACGCTCTCAGAGCTGCGGAAGTGTTTGAAGAGGAAGTGCAGCTCGTCTTGAGTGGGCTGGTAGGGAAGCTGGTGGAGGCGCTCCTGAGAGGAGGAGGAAGACTGCAAAGCCAATGCCAAAGATTCATCAAAAAACATGACAAGATTCGGTTCCCATCCCAGGCAGAACAGCATGGCCTAATCCACATTGAACCGGAATTGGGACCATCGCCACCCGATTTGGCACCAAAATAGGGTTACTCAACAGATATTTAACCTGGGACTCCTGACCTCGATGCCATCAATTATTTGTTGAAATACAGGAGGAAAAAAAAAAGATGGATATAATAAGTAGCTTATTCAGATTCCTTTAATTTTGGTCACTGACTGCACAGTATAATCTACAATGGGAAGTAGAAGCATTTGGATGCTTACAAGTATGTACACTCATTTTCCAGTACGTCTGCTGGCGATGGGTCAAATGCTTTGGCCCTGAACAGGCCAGGTGGATGAAGAAGGACAATGTATGGGATGTCTCGGTGGCTGTCACAGTATTAAAAAAAATGTTTTACTTCTAATGATCTTTCAGCTTGTGCCCTGGCCTACAGTACCTCCTAAGCGTCCTCACAACAGTGACACATGGCAAGCTCTAATCACCAGACCACGTTCTCTTTCCAGAAAGTGATGGAAAGATTATATGAAGAGTTGAACGGGGGAAAGCCATCATTTAATTAAAAAAATTAAAATTATAAAAAAAAAAAAAAAATTAAAAAGGCATCCAGTTGAACATTATCCTGTAAAATCATTTTGTAATAATAAACAAAAATGGATTTTTGAGCCCTTAAAATACAAGCAGGCTATTATGTGATTTTGTTTCTCTATGGGGTTAACGGAGCTATTGGGAACACAAACTGCCACGCTCCCCAAATCATACTGTGCATATAGACCCCGGCATCCAGTCCCAGACTTGGGCTAAGAGAATGACTCATTCAAGCAGATGACATCAGGAAAACAATTAGTGGTTTGTAACTGGTATTTCCTGGCGTTCCCTGTCACTCACTGCATAAACGGCTTGTCCTATTTTGCACTGACTGAGGTGTTGTACTTGCAGAAATGGCTGTTTATTGACAAGTGTGTGTGGCTTACTGAGACTGTGGAGCTGGGCGGGTTGGTTCCATAGCCGGACGAAGGGAGGGAAGCCAGGGACCATCTCCGGCCTTCGGCTCTAAGAGGAGTGGACATGTTAGTTACATAAGCCTCGGTGTCGGCATTCCATACGTGTGAGCCCTTGTGCAACATGATTCAGAGGCTGCAGAATTCCCCTCTCCTTCATCAACAACACATGAAATGAGGAAGAAGGAAATGCTTCCTTAAAGGGGGGAAGGGCTTGTTGGGAGGAATGACGAAGAAGCTACCTGTCTGCGCGGGCCAAGTGACTGCAGCCATGACAGCAAGGAAAAAAGAAAGAGAGGCAGAGGGAGAGGCTCAGTGAATAATATGCACGTTAGTCTCAGTTCATTCTGCTTTGCAAACAAACAAAGTCGCGCAAGTGAGCTAGGAACCTGTGGCCTTTGGCTGAGCGATTCAGACTGACACCGCTGCCTTCCCTGTCACTCCTCATCTAGCCAGACATGAGCAGACGCACACGCACTAAAAAAATAAATAAATAAATAAAAATACCTGCCATCCTTAGGTTGTTTTTCTAAATGTATCTGAAGGGGAATATAATTAAGGACACATATATCAATAACAACTTTTTGTAAGAGATTTCAGAATGTATCCTATGGGTTATAATATGTAAAGAAATGTAAAACAATTACAACAGTAATGCTTTTTGTAAAATAATTTAAAAGCTATTAAAAAATGCAGGTAAAGACAGGTGGTGTCTGTGGCTTTGGGCGTCACGTTATTTAAGTAGAAATATCAACCTCAGTTTTGAAAGAAGAAAAGTTAAAACACTGCAGCACAGAAGCTCCTTGAGTCTTTTGAGTCCACTATATGGGGCTTCAGAGGCTGAAGTGGGAGATGTACAACGGTGGCTATAAATCGGGCACAGTAGGCTTCAACTTGTTAGCCACATTAAACTATATCCATGTTCTTTCTTATCATATTTCTTTCTTTCCTTCTTAAATATGAGTGCTGTATTTTGTTTTGTTTTTTATTCCCTCCTGCGCTGGAAAATAATCTTGCGCCGTACTCCAGGACTGTGAAAGTGAATGACGTTGTGTCGTTTTTTTGTCGGCAAACATTATTGGCGGTGTGAAACGACCTCAGGACAAAGCGCATTAAAAAGTAGCCACTGACTTTACGTGTGATATCGGTTCCTTGCATCACCGATATATTGTACCTTACATTTTAGAATATATAAATACACTTAAAATGCCATAAGACTACCTATGCCTAGAGCAAGGCAGCAGGCCTGTTGTTATGGCTACAGAGACGAGGATGAGTTAGTGTTGGGAGTGTGTGTGTGTGTGTGTGTGTGTGTGTGTGTGTGTGTGTGTGTGTGTGTGTGTGTGTGTGTGTGCACACATCCAAACCAACAGAGGAAACCCTTGGACATGACGAGCAGACGAGGTAAACACAGTCTCACTTTGGTCTTCTCTCCAAAGGTGAGGCGTCGTACAACTATGTCATTATCTGTCTATCTATTGCTGGGCCAATTAAAAATAACCTTCATCTAACTGGAATAACTTGATGGGTCACCTCCTTGGGCGAAGGCTACTAACAGCACTCTCTAAACTTAAGAGAATAATATGTCAAATGAACAACTGAATTGCCATAACTGCAGTACTGCTCTACTACTCTATTTAAGCCATTCCAGATCATTCAAAAAAAATTGCAAGAACTTGCAACACAGCCTTGCAAAAAATGCTGCACATTTTTTTGTGTTAACATATACAGTATGTTGTGTTTTTCCCCCCAATGGTGGCGGTTTTATCATACGGCATATTCTAACCAAGGCTCCTCTGGGATTGAAAGCTCAACACGTAACAAAGAAAGCGTGGTGTTTGTGAAAGGCAGTGTTGC
>NC_137193.1:53314500-53322000 GCF_960531495.2 Zeus faber | reverse complement strand
GCAATGACAGAAGGCCTGTCTGAGACACAGATGTCCAGCCAATATGTTGAAAGACGATGGGAGTCAACAGCATAATCCCCTGACCAGAAAGTAACGGGCAGATTGTGGCCAAAAAGCCTAATGAGCAGATTTTGGTGTGACGGTGGTATGATGATAGCACACAATGAACACTTCACACGATACTGTGTCATAGTCTTCATGACACGGACTCGTCGAGTCTTCAGACCATGAATAACCCACAGAGTTACTTGAGAGACAGAAAATGTTATGTATACAATCAGGGTGTCTGCAGGTTTCAGAAATATAGATTTTATACTTATTAAGATCTTTGTGAGACAAATTGACAATTCAATTGAATACATCAACTCTCTATTATTCAATAAATGATTGACGGTAATATAAAGTACTATCTTTCTATCTCTCACACACACACGGGGTAAATCGATGATTCTCTGGTTATTATAACAGTTTTCTTTAAGTCAGACAGCAAGGTAAGTGAGTGATTGAGTTCTGGAATAAATAGAACCAGTCGTTCAAGTAGAAGGGTTTTCTTGGGTTTCTCCACAGGTAAGTAAGGCAGGTAAGGGCATATTCAAGTGTAGCCCGATACTATCAAGTTCAAGTACACTTATAGTTTCATAATATCACACATGGTGACTCTGACACTTCACTTATTGCGAGAAATAGAAATGTATGGACAGATGAAATAAGACAAAAATGTTTACGTTGAAAATTAAGACCATACAATGACTTGTCGGGGACCGGCAGAACCCTGATAAACGATAACTTCCATGTTAATGCAGAATCATTGTAAATAAAAAAACAACCTTGGGCTAAATGTGTGTAGTAATATTTAGTTCTAAAATATTTTTAAGAGTGACATGAGGACAAAAGCTGAGATACAGGCTCTGGTAAACAGGACCAGACCTCCCCATCCATAACAGATAAAAACACAACACTTTATTCCGTGTCACCATGTTATTCTTTTGTTTCGTTCTTTTTACTTCATAAGTATTTATTGTTGTTTTGATGCGAGCTGCCCCAACACCATCATTTCCCTTTTTCGATCATGACAAAAGTTACCCTCCATCTGGAGCCATCTGCATAAGGCGCGCTGGGACAAAGTCGACAACCCCAGCAATAACGCCACACCAAACCGAGATGGAAGCTCCCAAAGCTGCATGTAAATCCTCATTCGAAGTCCAATTCGTTACCTTTTGGATCGCTTCAGCAAGGCTCCCGTAAGAAAAGGGGACTTATTCTGTCTCGGGGGCTGAGACCAGTTACTCGGATCCGACATGGCGCGGGGCTTTTCCAGGGCACACGCCGTCCGATTTAGGAACGGATCCCGGCGCCGACGAACGCGACGAGCGCGGCGTGAAAAAGACTCAATGGAGAGCCAGCCTCCCCAACTCCCTCCATCGCGGCGGCGGCGGCGGCGCAAGTCTCCTTTTGTGTCGTTGAAGCGAGCCAACTTGGCTGTCTCGGTTCCCGGCCACTCTCAGTCAACTCCAGCCGAGGCGAGCCCCCGCACCCGCGTCCTCCCGACCCAAAGGCCCGCTGCGACCCGGACTACCAGCCGCGATCCCGCCGCCGACACCATATGCCCATTGTTGATTGTTTGACGTGCGGCTGCGTGGACGCCGCGGCACAGCAGCTCGGCTGCAGCTGGCTACGAGGCGGAGTGACGTAGGATCGATGGATCGTACCACCACGGGCCACGTGGGGAAGTCCTCTACCCTAACTTCCTAAAGTGGTATGGGCCGGCCCGAGATGGGCTCACACCACCACGGGCCATGTGGGGAAGTCCTCTATCCAAAATCACAATACTGAGAGTATAATGCTCAACACTGAATATAATGACCATTATTACTTTTATTACCATTTGTACTCTTACCCCTATTATAACTGTTATCATTCGGGCTGCTGTCGTCACAATAACTCCACCATTTCTGTCATTCTGCTGCGATGCCCATTGCATATTATTACTACGCTGCTGTTATAACTACCTCTACTTACTTTAGCGTAACTACCACCTACTAGAGCCAGCATGGGCTCACAGCCGCACACGTGCTACTCCCTGTTTACTTTGCTGATAGATAGTACACGTCATTTTTATTGCGTCTTACTTTTTACCTCTTTGCTCACTTGCTGTTTTGCCACACAATTGTACATAGCTATCTTATGTTATGGTCTGGCCTCGAATGTTGGATCACACCACCGCCGGCCCGGTGGGGATGTCCTCCAACCACCCCTCCGAGAGCAGCACGATCAAGAGCCGAGTTGGAGCGGTCTAGTCCCACGGGTTATCCGCATCCTGTTGGGGGCCAGGTTTTCAACACTTTGTAAAATTAGGAGAAGGGAAATGCAAAACGACCTCCATGTTCTCCAAATTAAATTGATCCATTTAGCCAAAAGCGTAAAATAAACAAATACATTTCGGGATAATATTCTCCCAGTTGTCATATTCTTCCAGACACACTGCTTCTTCAGTGTTATAGCCCTTTCCCACTGCACCGTAAACCCGGTAACACCCGCTAACATCTGGCATTTGTTACCAGTGGGAAAGGAAAAAAGTGGGTTTCAGTCCCGGGTCAGGTGATCCTGCAAGAGACACAGGTTTTAATCGGCTCCGACTCCGATCGGCTCTGACGTGAACAGGAAACCCAGGTCGACAGACTAATTTTGGCCCCTGTACCGGCGTGATGCGACTCACGTTGAAATTCCCGACGCTGGCGCATAAATAGACAGGAATATCCGTGTATCATTCGATCATTTCATATTCCATTTAGAATCAAAAATCAGAACTTATTGGACCGTGAATTGTAGAGTGTGGAGATCGCTCCGTGCAGCATGAAGCACCCGTGCTGCCAGTGCTCCACGCTGCTTCTACTGTAGTGTTGGTTCGTTCACGATCCGATTCTTTTGAACGGCTCAAAATACTTTTTTTTTCAAGTTTTTACAGTTTTATGTTGTTTGTGTGTTTAAGTTGCTGTCTCCTCTACTGGTTTGTTCCCAATCGCACTGGAACCATGACACACCTCTTTTCTCACATGTTCGTGGCGTAGAACGTGACACACCAGAAAAAAAACGTAATTTCTCCTGGCAATGGGAAAGGTGTCAATCGCCTATTTTTAGCGGGTTGACTTAAAAAACATGGGATAACCTGCTAATTTTGGAGTGAAAACGTTTTTATAGTTGTTGGCCCTCTAAGCACTACCTTCAAATTTACTCAAAAGGCCAGTCCGCACAAGCGTTGCCAGATTTACAATAATTATCATATTTGTACAATAATTTAGTCCTTTGTACAATGTACGATGCATCATTTATTAAGAAAAAACGGGCCCCCAGCTGATTAGGCCTGGTCTGGTCTCTGTAAACACACACACACACACACACACAGAGTGTGATAAAATAAATTGGAGCAAGGTAAGTGCGGTTATAGCCTATAGCCTTTTCAGTATTTGTGGTATGGCTGTGGCTGTATGCTAATGGATGTGGCGGCAGCACTGGGTATACAGAGCATGTTTGGGATATTTAGCTTTTCTTTACCTTAATTCCTTGGGGGGAAAAGGCAGAGGAAAGCTCTACCAAGTATAGAGTGCATTCAATACATCCAATAGCTGACAAGCATGACCTTTACCTAGTTATGAACACCTTTTATTATACCTGTGTGAAATGAAGTAGCAATTCAGGCCTTGGTGTAACGTACGTATATATCTTGATATTCTGTAGATATAGATACATATACATACTTTATATGCATTTTAATTGTATATGCACCTCATTTGAATATAATTAAAACATAATCCAATCTGGTTGAAACACATTGAACCACTTTGACACTAAATGCAGATCAACCATGTGACTGTTAAATGCAGGATTCCGTGCAGGAATTTATGGAACACGCTTTGAAGTAAACACTGATTCAAGCTACGATGAAAAGGCTGCACGCTATGCCTTCAATCTTGTTTAATCACTGACCCGGAGAAAAGAAAAGACACAGGCCGCACCGTACGTATGAACTGACCGTAACAAAATCTGGAAAACTTCTTCTGGAACCAATAGCCAGGGCCAGGTCCTCTGCTGCATGCTACGAGTTGCACAGTGCACAGTGGAAAAGGTGCAAACACTGCCCTCTGTTCTAATCTCATCTGGGCTCCTCCTGCCTGTGTGGAGTTTGCAGACCCTCCCCTTGTCTGCGAGGCCTCCTCCCAACTCCAAAGACTGGAAGGTTAGGCTAATTCAATACCACTCTTGTGAACTTTATCAATCTTATGAACTTGAATTAATGGGCAACTGTCAGCTTGAAAAGGCTAATTTAAACATTTGCATTTTTTGGCCATTATGATTTCCATATCTTTTCTATGGCTTTCAAGCCATATTTGTCTTAATACTACTCCAGTGTTGTTTTTATACCCACTGTCTATTTTCTTTGTGGAATAACGGGCATTGCCGGCACATCCGTTATTGTGATTGTACAATTGATTAATGCAAGTCAAAGAAAATCTTGTACGTTTGGACGAGACAGGCAATTTATGCAGCCAAATGTGTGTGGATAAGCCCACTTATCGACTGGTGATTTTTTTGCTCAAAAATGTTATTTATCTGGTCGAGGGGAGTTAGTTATGGGCAATGATAATGTTTGGAGTGGGCATAAATTTACACATAAGTTTATTAAACATCCAATGCCTCTATATTTCCACATAATATGATTGCTTACTATGTGATACCTCAATCTAGTGCTGCTCACACCTCTGATACACACACTGGATGCAGCTGCTTCTTTTGGCAGAATCGTCTTCTTCCACAGCTCCCATCAGTGTTGCCAAGCAACCAACGTAGAGTGAGAGAGGAAACTAATAAGTGAAATGTCTTCCACTGACTTTTTGCAGCTCATGGACTACTGTGAAGACACGGCCGGGTTGGCATGGTTTCAACCCGATGTTCGACACTACCTTTAGGAGTCTCCCTGAGCGGCGGGGACTGAGTGCGGGTGTGAGCTGGCTCTCTTACCTCCAGGGATGAAGGGTTTGTAAGGGGCTGCAGGGGCTGCATGGGCTGCATGGGCTCAGGAGGGTTGGGCTCTGGCATGTGGGTGACAAACTGTAAGGCAAGACATGGTCACATGGATCAGTGTGCTGACTTAGCACCCCAAACACCGCCCGGCATTCGGCGGCAGCGCGTTGGTCTGGGTGAACAGCTGGCCTCCCAAACTGGTTACATTACTTTTTATTTTTATTTTTTTTTTTACCTGTTACCAGTCAAGACTTTACAATGCTGGACTAGAGACAGTTTTGCGGGTTGTATGGAATGCAAGCTTGTTTGTGAAACAAACTTGAGTTTCTACACCCCTGGAAGTAGCACCTAAAGGTCAATCTGCCAGAAAGGAAGTTGCAATGGCTGAATGTATGTGAAACATTGATTTAATTTCTTATTTATCACTGTTTGATTTTAAAGTTGTTTATTGTTTTAAGATATGGTGTCGTTTTAAACTTTTCAATTAGTGAGCTGTCCATGCCACCCCATTTTCGTATCCAATTTGTTCGGGGGAGTGCCTATGCGTAATGTAATGCAATTCTATTATTTTGGAAACCTTCATAGGACTAATGTCCACAGCCTCACACCCTAATACACCATTAAAATATCAAAATATTCCTTCTCAGCCATGCTTTAGCCTATAACATATTGACAATGAGCTGATGTTGAGCCAGCACTAATGCAGTTTCTATTGATTTCACTGCTCAGATCGAGGCTTTGCCTCACAGGCTCCACGGTGTCGCTTTTGTCTCTATGCTACAGAGGCTTCTCAGGGCAAAACATAGCATCGTCTACCAGCGATCTAATGAACGCGTTGTCATCGTAATGCAGGGAGGATGGCCGAAAAACAACACCTTCTAGAGGGAAGCTCCACTCTGTATTGTCAGTGAGTACTCATTGTATGCAAGTCCTTATACCCGATTCTCCTCCACTTGTTGCACTCCACAATGAAACCCTTTAAACAATAGATTACGTCAGTAAATAATTTACATTTTTTACACTAAGCTGAAAGCCCATGTCTGGAGTCAGCCATCGAAATGGCTTAAGCTGCCAGCAGCGCTCGAATATTTGAGCGTATTTACTAAAACTTTACATTTTTTATATTGTAAGCGTATTATAAGAATCTTTTTGGTGGCTATAAAAAACGCTGTTGGTTTCCAGCATAGTGGCAGCAGGACTACTCTCATGGCCGGGACTTAATTTGACCACAACTTCAGTGCGCACCAAATGATGTTCATCTGCAGCCACACATTCTCCTCAAAGTGGACTTCCAAGGGGATTGAATCACCTATGGAATCAGTCCTCCAGATGAATGCCTCAAATTCAAAATGAAATTCAATCATTCTCGGCTCTTGATCCAAGGAGAGAGCAGATGGATCAGAAAGCGGGGCTGCAAAAAAAAAGGAGCTCCTACGCCTTTTAGATCAACATGTAGTGGGCAGCAGGCAGCATCGCCACCCATCCTCACAGCTTCTCATTGAAAGAGGGGGCGGATATAGAACTGCAGCAAAGCTCAAATCCTTTGTTGTAGAATGGAACCATGGCTTAGCAATTAGGGGGGGGGGGGGCGGACAAACAAGCAAACATGCGCACATCACTTCCAAAAAAATGACAGCCATTTCACAGTGCTGGAAATGTGAGGAGGAGGATGTGATTCATTTGGTTCAAATGGAATGAGAAACGTATGCAGAAAAGCGTGTGGAAAATATAAAAGACAGTGAGTGAGTGTACAGAGTACACACACACACACACGCACAAAAACACATTAATGTGAGGTATGTGCTAAACTTGTATTTAAAAACTGATTTGTTTTGAGTACCCAAAAGATAAGGTGAACAAACTGACCAATAAGCACTTAAATATTAAATATTAATAAAACAAAAAGTATAGCAGTAGGTTTCATGAAATTCGTATATGGGTGGCTTGATTTTTTTTGTCTTCAGTGTAAATAAATAAATACAGACATACACACATACATAAATACATAAAAATGTAATCATATGATCAAGATGAACGGAGCTGATTATGTATCAGGCTTCCTGGGAAATATCTGCTTCCCAAATGTTAATCCACCAAGTTGCGGGCACTTACAAAACGCACTCCGCCATGACTTATTCTTGGCCGTATGGTCTCCCTCAAAGCACACCCCGAGAAGGACGCACAGTGTGATCGGAGCGCAACTTACTCCAGAGTGAGAGAAGGGATCTTCAGCTTGTCTCTTCTGGACTTCATCCTTCCGCTCAAGGCGCAGAGTCTTCCTCACTCCCCGCCGCGACGCAGCGCCCGTGCGGTCCCTCTCATCCCGCGCTAGGAATCACAGGGAGGATGGACGGAGTTTTCAAACCCCCACCCTCACCCTCACCCTCACCCCACCCCCCCCCCCCCCCCAAAAAAAAGTCCTTCCCGTGCGGCGGCGGCGGCGGCGGCGCGCGTCCAACGTCCACGCCTGTCTCCGGTCCG
>NC_137193.1:53127000-53309500 GCF_960531495.2 Zeus faber | reverse complement strand
AATGAAAGGTTGCTGTCCAGTGGGCGGGACTTACCCCGTATCGACGTCTTATTGGACGACCTGAAAGCGTTTCCTTTTGGCCGAGCTGCAGCGGCCCCAGTTGAACGCCAGGTGGCGGCAGAGCGGCAAATAAAAGCCTCCGCGAGAGCGAGGTTTGGCAAATAATCAAACAAAATGCCGTCAATGCAAGTTCTGCGCGATCGTCCGGGTTTGTGCATTTACTCCCTCCCGAGCCGTTTAAAAATCACCCGATTGTTGCACTGCCAGAAAATAAACCCTAACACAAAATAAACACACTTGGTTTGCGGTGTGATGAGTTGAAACTCCAAACTCCTTTTGTCCTATTCGTTCTTTTCCCATTTGCAGAACTGCGAATCAAACTCATACCATAAAAAATATGCTTTGCGTATGGGTTTATTCTATTGTTAAGTGGGGTGTATCATAGCCCTCATTCATATCCAAACAAGCTGATTGTTCGACATTATGTGCGAGAACCTGGGTTGGAGCGGTGGAGCTTCATTTTGTTGTTTGTAGCAAAAACACCTTTCTCTGTGTTTCTCTCAAGCCCACAAAGCTCCACTTACTTTGCGCCATGGGGGTCCCCTTGGCTTTGAAGTGGTGAATCATTGGGACGGCTGTCACCAAGTGCACACTCACACACACACACACACACACACACACACACATACGCGTACACACACGTACACACACACACACACGTATACACATATACGCGTACACACACACACACACACACACACACACACACACACACACACATATACGCGTAGACACACACACACACACACACACACACACATACGCGTACACACACATATACGCGTACACACACACACACACACACATATATACGCGTACACACACACACACACACACACACACATACATGCATACATACACACACACAAACACACGTACACACATGCACACCCACACACACATAAGCGTGCACACACACACACACACATACATACATGCATACATACACACACACATACAAGCACACATACACACACACATACATGCATACAAACACCCTGTACACACACACATACACACACATATACATGCATACATACACACACATACACACACACACGCACACACACATACACACACACACATATATGCATACATACACATACACACACACACACACATACATGCATACATACACACACATACATGTACACACATACATGTATACATACACACACATACACCCACACACACGCGCGCGCACACACACACACACACACACACACACACACACACACATCCTGTCAAACCACAGCTTTGTCTTAATGCCTATCTAAATCTCTATCTCTATCTCTATCATACTGACATACTGACAAACACAATCACAAACACACACACATACTCACACACACATCCTTCCTGTCAAAACACAGCTTTGTCTCAAAACTCTCTTTCAACCGGTAACACACACACACACACACACAAACACACACACAGACGCACACAGACACACATACACACACACTCACACACACACACACACACACACACACACACACACACACACACATACACACACACACTCTAGCTGACTAGCAAAAATAATATAGGAAACAAAAGATGACTGAAAAAATCTAATGAAGAGCTTTTTGGACATATTTCAGCTGAGTGTGTGTTATTAGTGCTGAGGGATGGGACCGGTGTCCGAGTCCATTTTGTTGACTGTAAAAAGGGTCCTAAAGGGGTTGGAAACAAGGCACAATATGGGACCATAAAGATTTTGGAGTAGACTGAACGACATCAGAAGTCAGCCCAATTAAAAAAAATAAATCATGGTGGGCGTCACACTTGTTAGGTGGGTTTGCCAGTCAGCACCACAGGGTTCTTTGAAGCCGCTCCTGTGGGCAGACGCTTGGAACGCTGTGGGCTGAGCAGCTTCTGTTTACGCAAGTTCCTGTCTGTCTATTTCCTCCCGATCAAGAATATGAGGACTTCTTATAAAAAGGAAAAAGAATATCAGATCAGCCCAAAGCTTGCCACCGAACCCAAAGCGTTTAGTGAGGCTTGTTGCTCCGGTAACAGAGCACTGAGTCCTTCCACCATGGTGGAGCTCATTACATCAAAGTTACTTCTGATGATTGCGCTCCACGTGTTCAGAGGTAAGCTGTCTTACTTTTCAGGCGTTTGGGTGAGTTTCACTGCAAGAATCTTTCAATATTTGTCGTTTGTTGAATCATTTCCTTTGACTGGGCGGTTTGGAGTGTTTTTCAAACTTCAGACTTTTTCTGGAGATCCACTCCTTAAAAATGACAAGCCATTGCGAGCCATGAGGCCAAAAATTAACAAGGGGGCTTTATCTTTACACCATGAGCAAATTAATGTTATTAAACACTTTCACAGTGACTTCTGCATTAAAACACTGGTATTGCAGCCTGAATAAATTAACCAACCATTTTGAAGACAAAAGAATGGTTGATAATTGACTAGTTGGCTTTATGCAGGCGTGTTACATACCTGTATGACATGTTGATTAATGGGTGAGCCTACACCCGCTCCGTCACGTGGCCCGAAGATTTTCTGTGGATAGAAATACAATTTTAAAAGACTAAGGGAGAAAATACTTCATTTGATCTGAGGACCCAAGTAAAATCTCTTGCGACCCATCTGTGGGCCGGGACCCTGATTTTGAATAACGATGTTTTAGATGGGATCCACCTCAAAATGTGTACCACTGTATTTAATTTCCGAGGTGATGTGCTTAGAATATTAACATAACTTTAGAAATATGGAAGCTGATGAGTAGTATCAACCCTAACATGAACATGATCAAATATATGATAAATAAATAGATCAATAAATGCTAATTGCAAGTAAGAATACAGCCACATGCAGGTATTGAGAATAGTTTCAATCACCAGGCAACAAACGCAGTGCAGTTTTTTCAGTGCTCTATTGATAATTAAATCCAAGTAAGTGTGTAAAACATTCTAAAATGGCTCACATTATGTATTAAAATACAACATAGCGTTTTTAACTGTTACTCTCCGCAGGGAGCAGCTGGTCACAGGAGATAAACAGAACCGAGGGCAGCAACATCACGCTTTGCTTCAGCTTTCACAACGTCAGCAGCTCGTCCGTCACCTCTGCGGGACTCTACAGAGCGGACATCCACAGAAACCAAGATCAGGACACCAAGATCCAAGACTGCACTCTACACGGCAGCTGCTCGGGGAACCATGTGTGTGTGTTCAACAGGGAAAAGTCATTGGTTTACTACTGTATCAAAAATCTGACCTTGGGGCACAGTGGGATTTACTGGGCCAGTTTGTTTAAAACCACAGGAGACCCCGTGATGAAAAGCCATCGTGTGAAACTGAGAGTCAGGTGGAACAGCACCGGTAAAGTACCACTGTAGTTTTCTTGATCAAGACGGAGAGATACAGGCGTGTGTGCTTGGCATGTTTTGTAAATGATTAATAATCGCTGGAAAAGGATTAAAAATAACTGTTTCTAAATAGATCACTGTTTAATATAGTACATATGACTGAGGATGTCATCTCAGTTGTCTCTGTTTTCAGTTGTCTAAGGTTTGGTTTATTATTATATAAAAATAAATACATTAATTAATTGGTTATTGATTAATTGTTGAATTATGTAATTATTTAATTGATTGATTAATTCTGATAATAATAATAACTAAGAAGAAGCTAAGAAGATTAAAAATAATAGGGCTGGACCTGGTTTATTATTAATAATTAACAAATAATTAATAAATAACTATTTATATTTATATATATCCGTTGTCAAAATAATTCAAGAAATCAAATATATTTATTATTATTATTATTATTATTATTATTATTATTATTATTATTATTGTTATTATTATTATTATTATATTCTATATATACATTGTTTTATCAGTTTTTATTATATATATATATGTTTATTATATATATAATTGTAATTTTATTAAATTTAGGAAGTAACTTTAGTCATATTGTTATCCTGAAGGTTAACAGTGAGACATTACTTTACATATATTTCCTGTGACAAATAATCTCTTGAACTTGATCTTGAACTTGCTTCCTCTGACAGCTCCTCCAATGACAACGAGCGTCACAGAAAGTTTCACGAGGACGTCAGAGGACTCGTGGTGGAAGAGGAGGGCGTCCTGGTACCTCCTCATCCTTGGCGGGACGGCGGTGGTGCTGGCCGCCACTTTGGTGTCCTGGTTCGCCTGGAACCTCAGGAGAAACACTGGTATGTTTTTCTGAAACAAGGGTGTGCAAAAGTAAAAGAAACCTTTTTTTTTCAAAAGCTATCTTCAATTTCCAAATGTCAAGGGCTTTTCTCAGTGGCACTTCTCTGACTCCTCCAGTCAAGATGGAAAAAGGTTTCACCTGTGGAAAGGAAACCTGATCACAGCCTTAAATGAACCAGGTTGCAGTTCCACATTCGTTAAGTAGTTGAAATATGACTCACAGGCTTTATATCAGAAGTCCTTGTTTCACTTATGTCGTGGGTACACCACGCGACTTTCAAACACGCTACACACTACATGACTGCTCGGTGACGGGGGGGTCACACAAGATCCCCAAGAATCCTCGTCGAGGCTGCAGGTCTCCAAACTACATTTTGTCACCAAAACGCACGCGAGAATTGACACTGGAAATGACACGATACCATGCGCAGAACAGGATTGCTTCTTTTTTATTATATTCTTGATCACTGTAAAAAGACGAATGAAAGCAGAATTTAAAAAAATAAATATATTCAAAACCTGGAGAAGAAAAGTAAAATCGCTATGTTGTGTGTTTCTCACTGCCGCTCTGGTGCACTCTCATCTCTCCTTCTCGACTCCTCCCCTTCCCCGTCACTCCATGTCTGCTCTCATTGGCTGTGGCTTGTTGCGTCACTCCCTACTCGTCCAGGGAGTGGCGAGCGCCGGGATCCCGTTGTGAGCAGTTCACATCACACGCTCGTTGCTCACGGGAGCGCGCTGTGATCTTCCTCCGATCTGGGGCTTTGCTCGGTGATATCCAAAAAGCTGTCTGCGAGTGGAAAATCAGCCCGACATAGTCTTAACTGGGCATTAGCGGCAATTTGATCATTTAATTTCTTTTTGGAGTTTGTAGTACATCTTACAGAGATGAGTTACTCGGATACAAATACTCAAATACTGTAATAATATCACAAATTTCTAAATGGTATCTAATCTATTGTTAACTATAGTTTTTCAAGATATGCCAGCAAAAGTGAAGGCGGAAAGGCTGAAATTGAAATCCTGTGAAAGCTTTAAATCCTACTTTCATGTCGATATTACTAGATATTGTATTTCAACCGATCCTTTAAAGGGGACCTATTAGGAAAAAATTTACTTTTCCAGTGCTTGTGCACATAGTACATTTGGGTCTGTAATCACATCATGTTTTGTCTGTAACATATCACTGTTCTAAATTTAGTAATCCAGCCAGTAATCAAACCATTATGTCATTAAGCTTTACTTGCGCTCAACTACATAAGTGCTATACCTAACCAAACAAATGTATTGTGGTGGTCGGGAAAGAAAACTAACCACACTGAGGGGCACCGATTTCCTCTGTGTGAGCATGAACATCGGTGTTATCAAACCAAACAGCAATGCCCATCACAATTTCAGTACTTAACAATAAGTCGCGGCGCGACTGGTGTTCAACCAGCCAAAGAGGGCACATGTCACTCCATTGCTCATCGAGCTCCACTGGTTACCTGTAGCCGCCCGCATCAAGTTCAAGTCTCTGATGCTGGCCTACAGAGTGATTGTTGGGAATGCTCCCACTTACTTAAATGCTCTTGTAAGAGCACATGTTACCCCCCCCCGGATGCTGCGTTTGTCAAATGAGCGTCGCCTGGCTCTGCCAGCTGCACAACCAAGGCAATCCAGGCTATTCTCATTTGTAGTTCCACGTTGGTGGAACGAGCTGCCAAAAACCACCAGAGCAGGGGCCTCCCTCTCTGTCTTTAAGAAGCACTTGAAGACCCAGCTCTCCAGAGAGCACCTCCTCTCCTAACTTATAATCACTTAGCACTACTTAGCAGTATTTATTTATTGTTACACTAATGTTTCTGTCGCAATGTAGCTTGAATGTTATTCTCCCTTGTAAGTCGCTTTGGATAAAAGCGTCTGCTAAACGACTAAATGTAAATGTAAATGTAAATGTAAATAAAACTTAATAACATAACCCTCAAATTCTGAACGCAATGCATGGAAACAGGAAGGCACAATGTTAACTGTGTGGCAGTTACATGACAATGCATCTCAGGTGATGTCGTTTAACGAGTAATGTAACAAAAATAACTTTCTCTAGGGAGTAATAAGTAAAGGCATTACTTTTTTTCAAAGTAATGTGTAATACATTACTTTTTTGAGTAACCACCCCAACCAACACACAAACTGTGAAATAAGACAACCCAGTCAATTTTTTTGTGGGCTCCCTATTTCAGAAAACATGTGATTCAACAAGCTGTTCAGATTTGCCTTCCCCTACTACGTGGGGACTTACTGGAATTAGAACCGCCCTACATCTGGGTAACTCCACCCACAGCTTGAGAACTACAGCACCCGCTAGCATTGTCGGAGCTCAGAACTTAGCATAGGGAACTGCTCTGCTGTGAGTTTCGCGCGATCCGCCGCGCGTTTCTCCAAACAAAATCAATTTAAAAAGTGTGTTTTTATTGTGGATTTATTAACGCTTATTTTCCGTCTTCTAATTGAATGAAACAAAAACGAGCCCTGTGCAGTGTCCCTCACAAGCTTGAAGCATGGCCGGTGGAGTAGTGCTAAGGGGCTATGGTGAAATAAGTAAAAGTTTACGTACTTCATACAACGGAACCCTACTACTCGTGCTCAAACCCTATTGGCTCACAGAACTGGGGCCTCAGAACGGACGTCATGCTCAAAGCCCATTGGCTCACAGAATTACAACCACCTGTTCCTGACACACTGAAACAGCACGTTAGGAACAGGATGGCGTAGAGGCATGTTAAAATGGCTAGAATGCATAATCGGAGTATTTTCAGTAAAAAAAAACCTTCGAAGACATGTTTCGGGGACCCCAGAGACCTATATTAACCTGTTGAAAAGGAGTATAATAGGTCCCCTTTAATGAATGCCACAAGCAATAATGAATAACAGCTCATTCCGATAAAAATGAAATGTATAAATCACTTGAAACGGCAATAATACAATTATGAAACTGCAATTACTGTACATACATGACAGTAAGACATTATGTGATTTACTTTTGACTTTCTTTCACTAGAGCGGGGAAAGCAAGATACCAATCACACATTGCAGGTGAGTTTGCAATTTTCCATATTTCCATATGTTCACAATCAACTCAAGGCAAGTGTGATGTTTTCCAGTTTGATCTGGTTCTTGTTGGCAGGAAACGGCAGAGGTGACATATGAGGTGGCAGCGATTGCTCCGATCTACAGCCTGCTGTATTTTCCCAAAATGGCCACTCCGGATCCCCCTGCCCCGCCTGTCATTTCCACCCCTGCACAGGGAAGGCTGGAGGTTCGCCTGGGGAAGGTGGAAAGAACACCGTGTGAATCGGAGTACGCTTCCATCGCCTTCCCGCAAAAGACGGTGGAAAATGACATGTAGGAAAAATACGTTCCCAGACCCCCAACTTTCAAGGTGCGGCGATCGAAAGAAAGAAAAAGAAAAAAGAAAAAAAGGTTTTCTTCAGTTTTTCTTTGAGGGTTCTCAAACATCATCTCATCTGTTGACAAAATACCTCATTGCCAATATTTCAATATTTTAAAATGTCTCACCCTCGCTGAACACTTTGTCTGAACGGAGCAACTGTAACAGCCTCAAAATTCAGCTCCAGAGAGATTTTAATATTTTTTACTCATACTTATGTAATTCATTTCAACAGTATTTTAACATAAAGCTGTGTACAATATTTGGCAAGTGTGGGACTTCTATTTGAGCTAATAACAGTTTTTCAATAGCACCGTCCTACACGAGTGGGAACGCATTGTAATTTACTGTTTTTATTGAGCTCGATTGTGGCATACATTGCCATTATATCAGACATGTGAAATGTTTTAGCAGTTGTTGCAGATCACTCTCACTCGTAATGTGTTTTGGTGCAAACAGGGGTGTGTGTGTCTCCTTATTAATCACACATTGCTGAGGCGATGTGTGGGCGTCCCCAGCGGAGAAGTGTGTGTGTCCTTATTAATCACACATTGCAGAACTGAACACGAACCTGATCTTGATGTGTGGGAGAGAGAGAGAGTTGAGAGAGAGAGAGCGAGAGAGCGAGAGAGAGGGAGAGAGAGAGAGCGAGGAACACACATAGGCTTTCCACTAGACATCAGCAGAAAAAGCTGCAGTAGATCACCGGTGTGGAAACCGTAACAGAAATCTGCACGCAAGGAAAAAAAAAAAAAAAAAAAAAAAAACAGTTCACACAATAACCAATTTCCTCCTGGTTTTCTGTAACACAGCTTTAATTATGCAGCATCAAGTGACTCTCAAAATGTCCACTTTATCTACAAAGGTGTGGACCAATTCCACTGGTTTCAAAAATGGCGAGAAGTCACGTCAGGGACGACTTGAAGGTTCTTTTCCCAAAGACACATGGTCGGTGAATATAAAACATCCATACTCGCAAATGTGTCACAGCACCAACAGGACTTCGCCTTCAGTGCAATGAAACCAATATTTTACAGTAGACGAATAGACGTGGCGGATCATCATTTGGTGTTTTCAGGCAGCTACTTTCCGTTGCTTGTGTTCGCTCTGGAACGGTAGATGAAACACTTTGACCAAACATATTTCACATTAGCTCGCACCTGTCCAAGGGGTTTTCTCCACGTCAGGTTGGATCCTTTGCTCATGTGTTGGTAAAACAACCCAACAAAAAGTTCACCTCTGCCTGGATATTTGCAAAAATAATCGGGGGGAATTGTCGCTGCAGATCAAATCCACTGGCAAACACAGCGGGGAACGCAAATGACTCTGTCCCGGGGATCACTGAATTCTTGCTTTTCCCGTGAAACTTCCTTTTTTGGTAGCCATTTGTGTGGCCTCACGCCTACTTCTTTGCCGGCGGTCACTGCGGGGGGCCGCTGTGCTGACCGACGCGCTGACACTTTCAGGACAGGGCGTCGTAGCCGAGCAACACGGATGCACTGTTTGGCCCAGATATTAACATTTTCTTTATTTGGCATAACATTTTTCTTTACAGTACCAATATTAAAACCAAATGAAGTGACGACAATCAAAAATATATGAATTAAAAATATACTGTACATACAAACATATTTGTATTTTTATTTTGAACTAGCGAGGGAGCCAATGGGGAGGGTTGGTTGCAGAGTGCCTGACCAGTGACCGCTGCACTTGAGCAGAAGAGAATAGAACTTAATTGTTCACAGAAGCGGAACGTCAACCTAGCGTGTGGCCTCGCGAGGTTGAGTAAATAAAAACACACAACACTTCTATACAATAACGTCACGTGCAGCTAAGCAGTCAGATGCGGTCGACGTTCGGGTGGGGCTCTGGCAGCGCCATAGCGCCCCCCTGAGGAATGGATCCGTCGAATCCATGAAAAGTGGGTGCGAGAGATGAAACTGCCCCGCATTGCACATCTTCTCACGGGGGAGAGGAAATGCCAAAATGTTCTGAATGTCCTGAATAGAAAGGTACTGCATTATTACCTTCATAATGCAGTACTTAGACGGGGCTGCCCTCTGGTGGTCGAAACAACAATATTATTGATCTCAAAACTATGGTTTTCCTTTTTGCAAAACAAATATTTACATAGAATTCACAGTCTGATCAGGCTTGCATGTAAAAGGGATGTGACTTTTTTATACAGATGATAATATTATGAAAAGACATACATTATATTTCATACATATCACTGTTGTACAGCATACTTTTGGATGGATAAACTGTAAGCAACACAATAACAACAAACACAATCAAAAAAATACTTTGATATCATTTGTACCACTGTGACAGGCCATAAAATGCACCAATTGATGACATGCCATTCATGAGAAGGTGTGGATTGGGTTCATACATGGAGTAAAAGCTGCATTTTACTGGACATAACAAAAATGTCAATACATTTTATGTGGATTTGTGCAAATACAAAGTCACATGCATGCACAGCATTCGAACGTGTTCGACCGCGTGGATGTACAGTATTTTTGTTTTTGTGTTTCTACTGTACCCTTTGCAAACTGAAATTAGAAACTGATTTGGAATGACACAGAAATAGGAATTAGGAACAGAATGAGGATGTAAGGTTGCTGATGTAGCGTTGAACTTCAATTATAATAATTCATTTTCAAGTACCGTGCCTAATCATCTGTAATGAAATCATATTTTGAAAAAATCCAGATTGAACTGTGCTCGGACCTGGAACCAGAGGATTAAAAAAAAAATATATATATATATTTTAAAACGTTTACATCGAGGTATTTGGCACAATAGGATCAGCTGTAGGTGGTCCTGACCAAATGAATTGGATTGGAAGAAACCTTGAGAAGGGATCAGGTGGTGCGGAATCCCTCTCCCAGGACCACGAGGCCGCTGGGGATGCAGAGTGTGCGACGTTATTATCATGATATGACTCTTAAACTAAACATTCTATATTTGACCAGACAGGATATGAGTGCACGGTGCCACAGGGAAACTTGTTCATTGACCTTCAATGTTTAATTTGCCTCTGGAGTGTGAAAAGTGACAAAGAACGATTTCAAAGCCTCACGGCTCACACATCAGCTGTCTCCTCTGCCTCCCCCTCCACACATCACTTGTGGTTAGATGCAGCTTGTCGGTCTTGAGTCACGAAACTCCCCTGACATTTCCTTGTAGTCGCACTTGGCTTCGGTAAGGGGTGGGGGAAACAAACGCACAAGCTCCGCTACCTGTCTGGCCACTCGCAGATTAGATAAGAGGAATGATCGCCTTTCTACACCTTCCACACCGCCCGCTGGATCATACGAGGGGCTGGAGGGCGCTCAGGCAGTTTGCTGCCGTGGTTACGGTGTTGACCATAATCGGCCAAGGTGAATTAACATCAGAGTCTTGTATCTTTCTTTTGGATCTTTATATTCTTTGATTTGTTATTACTCTCTCTCTCTCTCTCTCTCTCTCTCTCTCTCTCTCTCTCTCTCTCTCTCTCTCTCTCTCTCCAACTAATGGAGACTCATGGATTGATTCAGGATCGAACCCATCAAGATAAGCGTCTGTGGCGAAGGTGTAAAGTCAAATTGAAAGTCTGGTTAGCCTGTCAGCACTAATAATCTAAATCGTTGTAATACTTCCATTTTTTCAAAGTCCAGTATTGTGCATGTTTTTAATTTTACAACAGAACATCTATTATTTGACATTTGGCTGTGAGATTGGCTGAGACTTTTCAAAGATCTTGGTAAAGTTACAGGAAGCACATTGGTGTCTCAGAAAACAGCATTGCTCCGATGATGTCATTTGTCATGTGTCATTTGTCTTATATTTTAAACTTTTCAATCCATGCCATTTAGAAATATCAATATTGTAATTATGAATCTCAATGAATTTAAATGGAATGAATGACTGAGAAAGTTTCTTTCCCAAGGATCAGCCTGCGCGGCCCCTGGGAAGCCTCAGTGCTTCAGGAGAAGCACAGATGACACTAACTACATTTGTGAATGGAGCAGGTCCGCTACCAACGGCACTGTGACCTATGACCTCTTCTTCAAGTGAGATTCAACATCCTCAAATAAAGAGTTATTCTCCAGAGTGTTATATGCCTACTCTTACAAAATGTTTTCAAAAATAAGCAAAAAAGGGAAACAGGTAAACATCGGTAAACTACGTGTTCCACGTTCATTTGAGCATGGAGGGAGCTTCGAATGAATTATAAAGAAATTATTATATTTCAAAACCGTTTAACCACATCTTAAATTGAAAATATATCAAACATCAATACATCAGTCTTAGAAATGCTGCAACCCCATATGCATATGAGGTGATGTCCCACATAGATGGGTTGGATTTTCATTTCAATGCTTTGAGAGAAAAATGACTCAAAAGTCACTGACCCATATGACGAGTTAACCCACAGGTGCAGGTTAAAGGGCAGGGTTTAAAGACCATCCATGTCAAGTGGGAATAAAATGTTGTTCCCCCCCCGCACTGAATTGACCTAGTTTAGCTTGAAATGACACGGAGGATGATTTTTTTTATGTGCCGTTTCTCGTCCATTGACAGCACTACATATGCCCCCTTTATTGTGGAAGAAGAGCTGAACATCGCGACCAACTGGACTAGACTGGACGATGACAGGCTGATAAGGAACCGTAACGTGTCTATATGGACCAAAGCTCATGTTGGAAACTCCAGCTGTCTCTCAGATGTCACGATTGTATTACTCAGCAGCATAGGTACTCATAAGTTACAATCCATCTTTCTCGCTTTCTAGCATCTTCCTGTCGGACAACTCGACCGCACCACACGCTTCCACGCCCAAAACGGGCCGGCCTATTTAAGTTGCTCGCTTTGCTTTGCTTCCTGCATTGCTGCACTCCCTCCACCTCCCCTGCATCCACCTGTTGGGCTCTTGGCTTCTGTTCCGATGGGGGATTGGAGCTCATCACTACTATATTTCTAGCTCACTCAGTATGTCCATGTTTGCTGTACACGTCGCCGTTAATAACACTGACAAATTTAAGAGACTTTAGAAAGATATAGGTCCTTTAAAGAAAAGAAAAAATGTTTTCACTTACAAAACATCAACAATGTTAGTTGAAGCACGGTGCCCAAATCTCGCTTCTCACTGAATGTTTTTCACAACAGGGATTAATGAATACCATAATAATAGTCATTTCTATTTCCTATTTTCACCAATTTCAGGCCCCGTCCTGCTGATCTGAAACCTCTTCTGCTTGTCCTCAACAGTGAAATATGCGACTCCACAGAATATATTGGCTTCATGGTCCTCCGACAGACTCAATTTAACCTGGAAGTCTGTGAACAAGGAACAGGCTTCTGTGAACGTTCTGCTTCAAGGAATAGGAGACGCTGCTCCTCGGGCACGGGAATACGTGAGGATATTTTTAAATAATTTCCCTTCAACCTTCAATAACGGATACATGAATAACTTTTCAGTTTTATAGGGATTTTAGTGTGTTATTGCTGCTTTAATGTTATGACCTGCTCAACCCTTTCATTTATGTTCACGTAGAATTTCAAGATGGACGCCACAAATAACGCTAAGTGTAAGAAAATGTTCTCTTTTCTATTTATGCTATCTGGGAAAGAAAACTGAGTGTTCTTGATAACGTTTTCCCATGTTAGATTTCAGCACTGTAGGTCATATCGTTGCGATTGTAAATTATTTCAAGCAGGCAGTTTCAAGGTTTTACTGGGTGAGGCTTTTTAAATTTTGCTTTCAATCTCCGCAGACACGGTGATCCTGGAGGGTCTGCAAAGACATTCAGCGTACAAGGTGCAAGCCAGGCAGAGGTCCACCATGGCCCTCAAGTCCCTGTGGAGCGACTGGTCCCCAGTTCAGGACGTTCCTGCAGGTGAGCCCTGGTTCTCCTCTGCTTTTCTACTCTACTCGACTGGTTTAATGAATACACACGTTGGTCAGAGGTTTCGGCATTGAAATCCAGAAATTGAACTCCAATTTACTGAGTTTGCATGTACAATGACACGTCAACTCCCAATATAAACTGAGAAATGTGTCCAACTCTCACCGCTCATATATAACTGTTTGTGTTTTCCGTTGCAGAAATCGACCAGCCACCAGAGCTTCTTCTTAGGAGTGAAAAAGATTTTGAAAATGGCACTCGGTTTCTCATGTTAACATGGAAGGTAAGCTGGTGTAAAAAAAATGGCAATCTTTTATAGAATCTTTGACTAAATTAATTTGTGAGTGCTTTAGTTAGCTCCAATGTGTACAGAAGCGAAGCTGTGTGAGAAGTTGCATAGGCACAGTTTCACATTAGTTTCAATAATCAAATATATAACCTAAAATATATGCTTCTTTTGTGCATGCAGGTATGAATTTATCCAATGGCCACTGCTTACAAACTGGTCATTACGCATTTTTCACTGGTTATATTATTAAATGTAGATGTCATTAAGAGTAGGATAATAATAATGGTAAGGAAAAATGGATTATAATAATAATATTAAAAAAATGTTTTTTATTGTTTTTATTATTATTATTGGTGGTGGTAGTAGTAGTAGTTTTATTTAATACAATTGTATACTATTATTATATTATACTATTGTAATATTGTTATTACTGTTTAAGTCGTTAATAATATGAATAATAACAACATTCTACTACTACTACTACTGCTACTACTATTACTACTACTACTAATAATAATAATAATAAAAATAATAAGTTATTAAATTGGGCAATTTCTTTGCTCTGTATTTCTTATAATAGTTCCAACCTTCTTTCTCTAGGGTGTCCCTCCAGCAGCTGCAATTGGCGGAGTGAATTACAGTGTGAAAAATTCCCAGTCGTCTCTTGGATGTCCTTGCCTGGACAGGGCCAATAAGAAAAATGCCCAAAGCAGCCTGCGGTCCACTGAGTACAGCACGTACCTGACGTACTCTGCAGTCAACATTTCTATCATCACCATCAACACAGCAGGAAAATCTTCTCCAACGCATTTTCATTTACCAGACAAATGGACCAACGATTTGAAAGGTTTGTGTGTATGCTTGTGTTTAAAACTGATGGCGAATAAGTGTGTATGGGGAAATGAATACGTGTGTGTGTGTGTGTGTGTGTGTGTGTGTGTGTGTGTGTGTGTGTGTGTGTGTGTCTGTCTGTGTGTCTGTGTGTCTGTGTGTCTGTGTACTGTGTGTGTGTGTGTGTCTGTGGTTTCCTGAATAGGTATGGCCCCATTTCAGCTGCATCTTTGAGAAGACACTTGTTTGAGATAGATTTTTGAATCATGCATCGGCTTAAAAAAAATATCTGTGTCTTGCATATTTTCCCAAATTCAGCTTGTGATGGCCCAATTCTCCACGGAAAAGTCCCCAAACACACTTGTCTACAGTGGTATGAATACCAGGATGAGACCAACAGACCGCATACAGTGAACACTTTAAAAGCGAAGGAGGGGTATAAAAAGATGAAAAAAAGTAAGTTAACCAAAGTAATGAAAACACATAATAATATTATGACAGTATAACATTCAAACAAGAAAAAAAAAATTTGAATCTGATGTTAGGCCAAAAGCGCATGTGCATGTCTGTTCAGAAAACTAAAAAGTCAGCAAATCAGATAATTTTAGGTTTATTATACAACATAAGGACAACATTAGGACAACATAACACAACCAAACAAAACCTATAGATTGGCTGGTAACATATCAGTTATATATCGGTTATGCATATTTCAGTATTTCAGTAATCAGCATTAAATCATTAGGTTTTATATCACTAACAAACCTTCCACTGTGGCTTTATATTAGAGGGTCGTTCTAGATTGTACAGAACAGAACTTAAATGCTAATAAAGTTATATCTTGTTTTGTCACAGAGATGAAGGACTACGTTCGCTACGTTTACCTAGAACACATATGTGTAGACGAGATGATTCCACAGACCAAGAATATGTGTCTGTTGTATAAAAAGGAGGGTGGTAAGTATGTCACCATGGAACCTACTGAGGTGTGTGAAGACAAATTGCTTCCTGTAGACAAGGTGAACGATAGTGAAAATGGTCTATAATAATAATAATAATAATAATAATAATAATAATAATAATAATAATAATAAAAGTAATTAATATAGCTGCAGGCAGCAATATACAGGGTTAATCGCGTTAGGTATGTATTACAGTTTCCTGGGTTCTCTGAAACGCAGCGCGATTTTCCAAGCCACACTGGCCGCACTGGCTCCCCCGGTCTGTCGTCTCATGGTTGCTCGTCAACAACTATGTAGCCTACACGGCGCAACTCTCCTGTCCTTAAAACAACCGTCCATGTTTGGCTGTAAACCAGAACTTCACATTGTTATAACTCACTGTGTTGTCTGTGGAAATAGAGCTGCACTCTCGGTGAAGGACAGGTGAGCGTTTTGTGCCGTGTCGGGCAATGATGACGCACAGCAGTGACGGAAACGTGACCGTTGACGCATTTGATTGTGGTTCAACAATGACGGAGTGACATAATGACGCGGCGATGACATTCTGGGATTACTTGTGCTTTTCCGGGTCCTAGTTTTCTGATGAGTCTCGAGTCTATGAAATGCGTCGTGGACTCCTACAGTTTGCATGTGCGGGCTTCCTCGAATCCCGCAAAGTAAGGAGGGCCACAAAGCCGCATCTAACACAAGGTTAGATGCGAATAGAATGTCTTCCTTTTGCGCCAAAACGCGCAAAAGAGATAAAAGATCAAACAAAAGACCCTACCAACGTCTACCAGGTAAGAGGATACACACACACACACACACACACACCTACGCACACACAGTTGGTAGCCACTACAGAGCGATGGAGTCTGCACTACCTAGCTCGAACGCATGGACGTTCGGAGCCACAACATATACATTATAACGAATTGGATGATGATGTCACAGAGCGTCTTACTCAACAAACTCATCTCTCTTCACCACCCTACTGGAAGGATTTGATCCTTGGAGTGTCGGCGTGTACGAATATTGGGCTACTTCCGGTCAAATTTCATCGGTTTTTCCAAATTCCGGCTCTGTATATGGATTGATATGGATGAAACTTGAACCACGAGATGTCTGAGGCATCCCGGTTCTAACAAGACCTCAACCGTGTCCATGGTCGTGTTCCAGACACTTTTAGCCCGAAAAAGGAGGAGAGTCAAGGAGAATAATAATGAAAACTATAGCTGTGGTCAGCAACACGGGGGGTCCAGTTTGGTCGTGTTGGGTGAGTTTTACAGTTTCAGATTTCACGATTTTCCGTTGAATGTTTATGTTGAATGCCGAATTGGCTACCCTGGTCTGTCGTCTCCTGGTCGCTTGTCAACCACTATGCGGTCTACACAGCGCAACCCTCCTGTCTTTAAAACAACTGTCCATGTTTGCCTGTAAACCAGAACTTCTCATTGTTATAACTCACCGTGCTGTCTGTGGAAATAGAGCTGCACTCTCAGTGACGGGTGGCCGTTTGGTGCCGTGTTGGGCGCGTCATTTATTTCTTTCGTTTTTTCCTTGGATTACATTTGCAGTAAGTACGTTTCCATGAAATACAAAAAACGTTGTGGTATTTCTGTGAGTAATTACCATTGCACAGCTTCTATTTTTCCGACGCCTCGCTGAATCTTGAACGCATAACTCAGTCCCACATTTCAATGGTTTTGAGTGAACGCAGCGACAACTTTCTAAGGACTCCTTTTTATTGTATTTTTCATTAACCCGGCAAAGTTATGTGGACCACAGATTTAAAATATCAATCCAACAGATCTACTGACATCTACCAGGTAAGAAGCTATATAAATGCACACGTAAATTGACAGTTTGGTAATGTCCATGCTGACCACGGTCCAACTGGACATTCTCAATTACAATCTGTAGATTTAGAGTAAATAATATGATGACGTCATAAAGCGTCTAACTGTAAATCTCATCTCATAAATCTTCATTTTAGAACGAGCCGTGCGACATGTCAGTTAACCAAGAGCAGCTGAATATTTGGGGTCAAAGTTGTCAAAGTTTTTCACTTATATCTGCTCCGCTGTGGATCGATTTGGATTACATTTAAGCCATTCCTTGTGAAATACTGGTTTGAACGATTCTCTGTGATTAAATGCTGTGTTGTTTGGAGCAGATCGAGGGACCCTCTCCTACTGGTTTACATTTTGGAGTCTCCGAACTGATAAAATGAGCCTCTTAACACTGACAGATATGGCGAATTAACACTTAAATTGAAAGTTTTCTCAGTAGTGTTTTTCTCACAGTATTTTTCTTCACTACTTTTTTTTCAAATATTGTGACTGACTGACCTTGAGGACTGGATTTTTTGAGACAGTTGCTTATTTTCTCTCCCAGACTTTTGGCTATTTTCCGGCATCTGGAACAATAACAAAAACAAGCTTTGTAATTACTTTGCATTATAATAGTAAAACATACATGTGACTTCATAAACCTAAAAAATAAACGTTTGTTTTAATTAGTACTCCATTGTATTTTTTCTGTTAATAATCTTCAATTGGAAAATTCAGTTGAATAGATTACTTGTCTATATTGTAATGCAGACAAATTTATTGGACTTTTTCATTTGTTATTAGAATTATTATGGAATAACTTGTCAATGCTTAACACTTTCTGCCTTTTCATTTAAGTTTTCTATGTTTAGCTGTAGGAAACTGTTTATACATGAAGCTTCTTTAACAAAAACGTTTGTTTTACTTAAACGAAACCTTGTCATTGTTATCACTTACCTTGTTGTGTGGAAGTACATGTAGAGTCACAGTATGACAGGTGACGTTTGGTCAATTATGAGGTATTTACGTAGCTTTATGTATTGACAGAGATTTACAATAATAGTCAGACTTACGTTATTTCGGTGGTGAGGCTTTATTCCTTGAATTACATTTTCAATAAGTAACGTTGTGGTATTTCTGTGACTAATTACCAAATTACGGCTTCTATTTTTCCGATGCCTCGCTTGATTTTTCAACACTCACTCGTAAAGTCGAGTGGACTCAACTTGATGAAGAGACAAGTTTTTGTGGACTACTATTTTTGGTATTTTTTCATGAAAGTAATGGGCACTACGGAGATAAAACATCAATCAAACAAATCCATAGACATTTACAAGGTAAGGAGGTACATAAACATATACATAGTCGCCTAGTTTGTCATCTCTAACCACTACAGAGCGACAGGAGTCTACACCGCACACTGGACACGGTGCCAATGTAAATTCTGAATCCGAACCTGCACATATAATAAATAGTATAATGACGTCATAAAGCGCATTACTTTAAATATCATCTTGTTTATTTTGTTTAAGAATGTTGGCGTGTCGGTCAAGCACGACCACCTGGTTACTTGGGGTCAAATTTGGTCCGTTTTTCATTCATTTCTGCTCCGTATGTGGATCGATTTGAATGAAACTTAAACCACGAGATCTTTGTGACATACCAGTTTATACATCATCTTGACCGTGTTCATAACTTCTGTCATTGTTGTGTTTCAGATACTTTTAGCCCTGTTGTAGATGGATAGATAGATTTGGAATTTGATGACTTTGACCCTGTCTATGATTTTGGTCAAATTTGGTTGGTCTTTTACTAATTTCCGCTCCATGTGTGGATCGATTTGAATGAAAGTTGTAGCACGTGACATACCGGTTCAAACGAGACATAACCATGTTCGTAACTTCTTCTGTTCTTCTGTTTCAAATAGTTTTAGCTTGAAAAATTCTAGGACTTTTTTCTGAGCAATTACAATCAGTCAACCTAATAATAATACTACAAAAAAATAATTATAATAATAATATATAATAATTATAATAATATTTATTATTATTACTCTTATTGTTATTATCTGTATTATTGTTATGTTATTATTATTATAATGATATATTTTTATAGTATAATTTGAATTGAATATGGACTACATTTAATTTAATCTCATTATATAATATTATTCTATTAATATAATAATTTAATAATATTATTATTGTTGTGATCAATAATATGAACATAAATATTTATAGAAATACTACTACTACTACTACTCCTAATAATAATTATTATTATTATAACAATAATAAGGATAATAATAATAAGTATCTTCAAATTTGTAGCCTATATTTCATTCCAGAGAAGTAAGACTATTGTGTAATTGTTTCCCCAGTTATCCATATCAAGCCCCAGAAGTTCATTGCTTTTGGTGTGACTGAGAACTCTCTGGAGCTGTCGTGGGAATCCATTCCTACTGCGGAGCGGAGAGGCTTCCTCACAGATTACTTCATCTGCAGCACCGAAACCAACTCACAAGACCAGGATCAGCGACAAGGTGCACGTTCCTATGAAAGCTATGAGAAAGGACCGTTTTATTAGTTAGTAGGTACAGTAGTTTCCAACATTAGGCTGGCCTCTTTTTTTAGCATTAATTCTTTATTTTTTTAACAGCCTGTGAATCCTACCATGAGAGGCAAGTGAAGATTTGCCACAAACACATAATTCTCATAAATCTCAACAGAGTGCCACAATGTGACAGGATCACAAACTTATTTTCATCTTAAAAACCTGAAGCCCGGGACGAGGTACAACATAAGTCTCGCTGGAGTGACTAAAGCGGGTGTTGGACTCAAAACCGTTCTAATTTGCATCACAGGATCGGCAAAAAATGTGAACGGTATGAGAGAGTTTTCAGAGTCATATCTTGTGACATACCACTTCAAAAATATAGGCTGTAATAGTATTGTATGGTGAATTGTGTGTGATTTTCTGTTTTCCTTTCCATTAGTGTGGATAAGTCTCGGCCTGATGATGATTTTCTTTTTAACTTCAGCCATGTGCCCCTTTATTATAAAAAGGTAAGCTTCATTTTTTATCTATTTATATATATATATATATATATATATATATATATATATATATAAATATATATATATATATATATATATGTATACACACACACACACACACACACACACACACACACACACACACACACACACACACACACACACACACTTAGTTAATCGCTCTGGGGAAAAATAGTTCTCTGCATTTACACATCCTAGTATCTGAAGTAACTAGGAGCAGTGGGCTGCCATGTAGCCATGCCCAAGAAGCAGTTATGTCAGGGTGTATACTGGCAACAGAACCCAAATGCAGACATGGGAGGCAGACAAGGTTTTAACAGAGTTATCATCATAGACTGGGAATGTAGAGGCTCAGGTGAATTCAGGTAAAATAGGCGGACAGACTGGCAGAGGACTGGTAGATCCGAAACAGGTTCACGTAAGGGGAACAGGTGACCGGTAGGGACCAGAACAGGGGGAGTAGCAGCATGGTCGATATTTGAAACGAGCTGGCACCAGAGATAGGGAACAGCAGAGCTTAAACGCAGGCCTGGACCCGAGCAGAGGATAGAGATAGGGAGAGAGGGGGAAATAGAGACGACACACACTCACATCAGAACTGAAAATAAAAGAAAACCACACTCACACGGTTGAGCAGGCTAAGCAGGCGGTGTGAAGCGTCTTGCTCAAGGACACTTCAGCATGCAACCAGGGATTGAACCAGCAACCTTCCAATCACAGGAGAACACGCTGCACCTCCTGTGCCATTTTGCCCCTCATAATGACTGCATTTTTGAACAATTGGGAGTTGATGGATGCATCATGTTAATCAGCCTTTATCTCTATCGGTTATTGATTATTTGTGACTGTTGATTTTCTGTTCTCAAACCTCAGATTGAAAATCATCATCTTCCCTCCCGTGCCCAAACCGGTCATTCCTCCTTCGGGCAGCCATCTACCAAAGCATCTGGTAACACAAAGAGATTGAATTCTCACCGGTGATGCAGACATTGTCTGCTTTTGTGGAGAAAGCGAGCTCTTCCGCCTGCTCTCATTTTACATTACATTACATTACATTTAGTCATTTAGCAGACGCTTTTATCCAAAGCGACTTACAATTATTCAAACACCGACGGACGCAGCCATCAGGAGCAATTAGGGGTTAAGTGTCTTGCTCAAGGACACTACAGCATGCTAGCAGGAGGAGCCTGGGATCGAACCAGCAAACTTTAGATCACTAGACCACCAGCTCTACCGCCTGAGCTACCATCCCCATTTTCACTCATTTCCTTTCGAATACAGCTTTTTTTCTTCCATTCTTGTTTTGAACTCCCTGCTTCACACTTTTCCACCTGCCAGCTACATTAGTATGCGGGGGCACAGAGCGATGTGCTGCTGATTGTGGGAGGGAGATACTGCAGATGCAATGCTGTAGTTGATTTGTTAAGGGAGTAAGGTTTTTGGAAACGGGGCCGAAAAAAAATGAGGAGAAAAAAAATAAAATAAAGAAGCAGCGTGCAGGATGATGGTGGTCAATAACACAGCAGCGCAGCACTAACTGTCATGGCAACGTCCCCAAAATCTAATAAGACACCAAACAAGGAGGCGTCACATGTCGCGTCAGCTGAATTTACAGAACAAAGAGTGTAAATGTGACCAAAGATTATAGTCTACCATCTATCTAGGCAATCACTTGAAATACAACAACTCTGTCCCACAGTAGTGAGAATAACAGAACTTTGTAGTACAAATACAATACAACACATACAACACCCCCATGTTGATGATCATTTTGCCGATGACTATTTAGTGCTTTCATAGGATATTGACACAGAAGAAATATCTCAGACATGCTCAGTCATGTAGATATTATGACCAAACAGATGCAGGAATTAATTAGAATAGTACATGAAAACTGCACTACTTAAATTTACATTTAACCCAGACGATAACTGGTCTCACATTAGACATTGATATTACATTTATATAACATTGATAGTACATTGATATTATATTGATATATCGCCCAGCCCTAATACTACTTTTCCTTTTTTCTTCACACCTGTACGTCTCTATTCTTCAAGTCCTCAACACGCCCTTTGTCTGTGTGGTGCAGGAGATGCTGGAGGTGAACGAGGACATAGACGAGGTGACTTTTCACCTGCAGCAGCTACAAGGAGAGCACGTCCAAACTCCCGTGGAGCCGGAGCAGATCACCATGCTCGCAGAGGAGTGCCACGCCAACGATAACAGCGGAGGACAGGGAGAAGAAGAAGAGGAAGAAGAAGAAGAGGAAGAGGAAGAGGAAGAGGACGAACATCTGAGGATGCTGAGAGGCTCCGTCGCTCCCGCAGGAACTTTCCCCGAACCCTTCATTTCTATCTACAAGTGTCAGGGGTTGAGGAATTTCTCGGACTTGGAGAGGGCTGATTTCGGGGAGGGAGACGCCGAGGTTCCGCTGCCGGTGTACAGGAACGGTTCGGTTTTCGATATGAACGCGGACGCCGCCGAAGACCAGTGAAACCCAAAGTCAAAGGGCCGGGCGTCGCTGCCGCGTGGTCTCGAGTCTCTGTGGGAACGACGCCCAGTGTAAAAAGACGGTGGATGTGGTTGCTTAGCACAGAGGAATTGAGAAAAAAACAAAAAACAAAAAAAAAACGATTGAAAGGTTTGAAGTGTCAAGTGGTGAGCGTGTTTCAGGAAGTAGTCAGCAACAACAACAAAAAAAAGGTGTACCCTAAATGAAGCCGCAATACTAGGTAGTTGCTTTTTCATAACTGAACTGGATTCGATTACTGCTTCTGGTACATTTCAAACTCAGATTTTAACTTCAATGACTGGTATCTCACATTACCTTTTTTTTTTTTTGCTGGTATATTAAGGATAGACAGGCAGGATCCGAGCGACACCATCAACAGCAGGGACATTTAGTGTTTAATCCGTCTAATCTATTGTCTTCACCGCATTGAGATTAAGATCAAATCTGTTCGAAGCTCGCCCAGCGTCTTGGGATCCGATGTGTTTTGCGTGCAACCAGACTGCGGTTGACAATCAACAGATCAACGTTGATGAGGTTAAAAATATCTGTTGTGATATCACTGCCTCCTACTCTGTGATGTGTAGGTTGAGTAAAAACGTCTCATTGAGAAAGACACGTTCCGCCGCATATTCTGTTTGGTTTATTTTTTAGGAAGTTAAAAGTTTTTTGGTTTTGTTTTTTTTTTTCCCAAAAAATTAAAAAAATCCAAAACAATTTTTATTATTATTATTATTATTATTATTATTATTATTATTATTATTTTAACTCGCCTCATTTGATTAAATTGTACAAAAATATTTTGAAATTCACTTTATGATTAAAACCGGTTATACATCCTGCAGCTAAAGAGCTCCTGAGTTTCAGAGTTTCAAGGACACTGTGCGTTCTGGAGCCCGGTTTAATCAGATTAGTAGCAGGTGGGTCGACGGGCCTGGCCACTCCAGCGACGCCCAACTCACGAATCATCTCAAAGGTTCGCTACGAACGACTCTTCGGCGACTCCGGCACCGCTACGCCCGGCCCGGTCCCCCGTTGTCGCTCTGCGGGGAGAGCCCGTGTCCGTTTCTCGGCTCCGGCGGGGCGGAAAGGCCGCTTCGCCGCGCGCGTCGTGAACCGTGGATGCGGCGCGTACGCCCGTGTGACCTTCTGGGTTAGACGTTCGAAAATGCCCTATGCGTGCGCCGGGCTAGAAGAAGATGGCGGAGTCGGACGGAGGGAGTTTCACCTCGAGCCATCCCCAAATCAGGTGAGAATTGGGGCGGGGGGGGGGTTAGACAGTCTCCTCAACACATATCGCTGCCGGTTAGTCGTTAGTCGTTACTCCGATGCGTTGTCTGTCGCTTTGGAGGTATTTTAATATGCATCACCAAGTCTTACTCGGACATTGTGTGTACGTCTGCTCGCGGACGATTCGCCTCTTTTCAAGCGAGCCTGGCGTTCCGGAATCACTCCAGCGAGAGAGTCGTCTGTGTGTCCGTTTCGTTCGCTGCTCGCCAACGCGATTCGCGCACGACCGGGGCGACGTGCCCGCGGCTTCGGCGTCGAAAGGCGGCCGCGGCAGGTGGCGTTGAGCGCGATTGATTCCCACTTTGGATTCCACCCATATAAATGTTCATGGCGGAAGGGAATTGCCCTCGTGATTCACACGCAAAAGATTCGAGCGAACCCCATCAGTGGGGAGAGAAAAAAAAAAACAAAAAAACCCCAAAACGAATAAGGTTTGAGTCCCTGGTTTTCGCTACCGAGAGTCGAGTCTTTCACCGCGGACCCGCTCCGAGGTCGCTGCGTGTGCCGGTGTTCGCGCAGGGAGTCGCCTCCATCCGCACCGAGAAACCGAAACCGCTGCTCGGGTCAATGGAAAGCGCCGCTATTCGGTGTCGCCGCTGTTGTTCATTGAGACCAAGGTCAACCAGACGTGCAACCCAATACCGAACACCAACCCCTTCCACTGAGCACATCATTCCTTTAACCATGTATGCGTTGTTAGGTCAGTATGTTCTTCGAAATGGAAAAAACACCTTTCTAATTAATGATATTTATGATATTTTTCTTCATGATCTTATTTGAAGACTTTTAAAGTAATTATCTCAAAGGGAAGTAGCAGCTAAGTGTGCCCCTATGGTTTATATATATGCGTGTGTGTATGTATGTATATGTATATTTACACACACACACACACACACACACACACACACACACACCCTCAAGGGGCTTTAATGATCCAAAAGGACAGTTTGATAGCGCCTCCTCTCCCTAAATCTTAAAGTGTTTATCCATAAAATCCTCGGTGTTGGGTGAATTACACTAGTCCCACAATTAAATTCAAAACTATAAATGATTTTTTTTTTTAGACTTTCTTTTCTGGAAAGTATACCGTCTCTTTTTTTTTCCCCCTTGGTCACTTGAGATGGTGGGAATATCTTTTCAGCCGAGGGTGCTGTTATCTTTTGTGAATGTTAATTGATATTGACGGTTTAATGGCCACAACTAGCTGCACTGGTTTATCAAATTCCCCACGGCTGCATTTCACTTCTTGAGTGTGTCCGATCAGTGCATTCTTGCTGGGAAAGGCGGACCCCGTCACCAACAACAAAAACAGCACATACAGGATCCCATACATAATGCATTTATATTGAATTGCTGATTCTTTCAAAGTGTCCACTAATAAAAGTTTCAAATATTGGATTCTTTTGACAAAATAAAATGGATAACCACTTCAAGACTAGGACAGAATAATTCCCCAATACTTCCCGTACAAATGCTAGATACATATTTCAGGGACCCTGGTTTAAAAACCTAGGTTTCACTGAAGGTAATAGTTTTTCTTTCCTTTCAGTATGGCTAACAAGAACAGCACCCTGCGTTGTACATTCTCAGCCCCCAGCCATAGTGCCACTCTTCTGCAGGGCTTGTCGGCCCTCCGAGCCCGGGGTCAGCTGCTGGACGTGGTTCTGGCTGTCAACGAGGAGCGCTTTGAGGTCCACAAAGCGGTGCTGGCCTCCTGCAGTGACTACTTCAGGTTTCGTTTGTGTAAAAAAAAAAACCTATACATTGGCCCATATACACTTTAGTTTACACATTTAGCTGACAACCTCAGCAAGAGAACCTGACTTTGGGAATTTTATGAAACAATCTCGCATTGATGTTTTGATGGTATTAACCTCAAAAATTCAACTGAATTCACATTTATAAATGAATTATACTAGTTTGCAAATTCATTTTGACCAACCTTTGTTTCTTGTATTGCAGAGCAATGTTTACCGGAGGTATGAGAGAGTCAAACCAAGACACGATTGAACTACGGGGCTTGTCGGCCAGGGGGCTCAAACACATCATTGATTTTGCCTACAGTGCAGAGGTCACTCTAGACCTAGACTGCATTCAGGATGTCCTGGGAGCGGCTGTTTTTCTCCAGATGGTCCCTGTTGTGGAGCTCTGTGAGGAATTTCTCAAGTCTGCAATGAGTGTAGAGACCTGCCTGAACATTGGCCAGATGGCAACTACCTTTAACCTGTCTTCTCTGAAGGAGTCAGTGGATGCCTTCACATTCCGCCACTTCCTCCAGATCGCTGCAGAGGAGGACTTCCTGCACATCCCGATGGAGCGACTGGTCTTCTTTCTCAAGAGCAACAAGCTTAAGAACTGCAATGAAATTGACCTCTTCCACGCTGCCATCCGATGGCTCCGGCATGATGGGTCCCGCCGGGCCCAGGCCAATGTTGTCCTCTGCCACGTGCGCTTCCCACTCATGCGCTCATCAGAGCTGGTGGACAGTGTCCAAACGGTGGACATCATGGTAGAGGACGTTTTGTGCCGGCAGTATCTACTTGAGGCTTTCAATTACCAGATTCTTCCATTCCGCCAACACGAGATGCAGTCCCCGAGGACACTAATTCGTTCGGATGTTATGTCTCTCATCACCTTTGGTGGGACGCCCTACACAGACAACGATCGCACTGTGAGTACCAAGGTGTATTATCTCCCTGATATTACTTCTCGTCAGTTCAAAGAACTGACCGAGATGGAGTCAGGTGGCAGCCACGCATGTGTTGCTGTACTGGATAACTTTGTCTATGTTGTGGGCGGACAGCACTTACAGTATCGTAGCGGTGAGGGGGCAATAGACAGCTGCTTTCGCTACGACCCGCACCTGAACCAATGGCTGCGAATTCTGTCCATGCAAGAAGGACGTATTCAGTTCCAGCTTGATGTGCTACGCGGACAACTGTATGCCACGGGAGGGCGTAACCGATCTGGCAGCCTATCATCTGTGGAGTGCTACTGCCCAAAGAAGAATGAATGGACTTATGTGGAGCCATTAAAACGCAGAATTTGGGGTCACGCTGGGACTTCCTGTGGAGACAAGCTCTACATCTCAGGGGGTTATGGAGTTTCCTTGGAGGACAAGAAAACTCTTCATTGCTATGATCCCACGTCCGACCAGTGGGACTTCAGAGCACCCATGAATGAGCCCAGAGTTCTCCACGCCATGATTAGCACCAAAGAGCGGGTTTACGCCCTCGGTGGTCGCATGGATCATGTCGATCGATGTTTTGACGTGCTGGCAGTCGAATATTACATTCCCCAGAATGACCAGTGGACCACCATTAGTCCCATGCGTGCGGGGCAGTCTGAGGCAGGCTGCTGCCTAATGGACAACAAGATCTATATTGTTGGAGGCTACAACTGGCACCTGAACAATGTCACAAGCATTGTGCAGGTATACAACACAGAGACGGATGAGTGGGAGAGGGATTTACACTTCCCGGAATCCTTTGCTGGCATTGCCTGTACGCCCATCATTCTTCCACAAACTACCACGCAGCGCTAGGTATTCGACCTGGTGACGAAATGTGGTGTCCATGTTCCACGCGGTAGCACTTAACTTTTCACAGGCTAGTGTAGTCTTGGGTTTAATTTGTTAGTTTGGATGTAGTTGAAGCAATGACCATTACTGTACAACAGGGGTGGTTATTTTTTTGTCCCATGAGCGTGGTGGAATTCCTCTAAGTGAATTTACCCGAATATTAAGGTCAGACGATTCAATAAAGCAGAGACGGAGCGTGGAACGTTCATACTCAGGGACGGGATGGCTTAAGCACAGATTACGACAGTTAATCCACGTTTTCCCATTAAAAGAAGTTCACTTAAAATGGGCTTTCAAAAAGTGTATTGAAATCAGATGTAGTTTGGAGCACAGTTGAAAAATGGTCACTGGTGAGAGAGGATCTGTATTCTGACCTATTGAATTGGTTCAGCATCAGTGAAGACACAGCTTTTACAATGAAATAATCCCACGGCACACACAGCTATCATAAAAACATCCACAAACATGTGCTGGTGTTATCATGATGGCCTTGTAGTCACTTTCAGTGGTAAACGAGCCTGTTTTGATGAGCACAAGAGCTGGTACCATGGCTGGAATCGATGAATTATTACAGCCTTACAATTGTGATCCTGCAACACAGGACCTCATGATTTTCATTATTTATTGCTTTTAAGTGGAGTTTAAAAAAATGTTCTCTCTCACGGCATAGCGATTGGAAAAACACTGCACTAAACCACTCGGTTTAAAGGTGATGCAACAGAAATAATGTTCCACCGAACCTGCTTCCTGTTTTACAATTCTTTCATGTAAATACAAGTGCACTAACTTTCTGTTAGAAGTCCATTAAACTAGGTCAAGGACTTCAGTCAACACTTGTATTGCTGTCAAAATCAGAGATGAAACATGATCATCATGTCATTTTCTATTGTTTTAAAAATACTAAATATTGTATGAAAAAATGGAACAGAGACATATCCGCTGCACGTTTAATCTGGTATGAAGCTGCTTTCAGAGGCAGCACTTGCTGGTTGATAACAGGAGCCTTTCCCAGGCCTCCCAACTCATTCACAAAAGGTATTCGCACAGCACAGTGCAACAAACTTCTGCAACATAATAAACACATTTTATAAAATTGTTAGTATTACATTGTTAGTAAAGGCCGAATTGTTTGTATTATACTATTGACATAGAATTTAATTACTGGTCTGTATACATTTTCTACTTTATCATGAAACTTTTTCAAGCAAACTGGACCTCAATGGCCAAGCTACTGTGTCCCAGTTAACATATTTATTTACATTATCATTGAACAATTTTTTGAGGTTTAATGTATAAATGGCGCATCATACAGTAATTTGTGAGTATGTATATAAAAATGAGTTTGTATATATAAATGGGTTTGAATATTATATAGATAAACCAAATCATTAGTCCTAATTGAAAACAATGTTTTTTAAGCTATCTTCTATCCTTCAAAAGTTCTCGTTTTAATTTATGATTATATTTGTCAGACAAATTGATTTTTTTCAAGTGGCTGATTGGTGGTGATTTTTTTTCCTATATTCCTTTCAAGAGGTGATACTGTTTTTGCTGTGCAAAGTTCTTACGCTGATGATGCACTGGACAGCATTTAGGGCAATTTCGCTGGGCAACATTGCAGTAAAAACCACCACTGAAATGAAGGATGACAAGTTAATGTCCAAGTTTTGGCTGATGAGTTGCCCCTAAAACATGTTCTGCCCGTACTTCCGATGAATGTTGCCTATTGAGTATTGTCCCCAAAGTTGTCCAGGTAAGTGTATCACAAGCCGAACAGATCTCACCCTCTAAATGCTAGACATATTGATTGTACAAGGGTTGACACGTTGAGATTGTTTTTGTTGTTGTTGTTTTTGGAGGGTCATTTTTGAAGCTATACTTTAATTGTTGAACCTTTCTAGAGTTCTCACAACACAGTGTTTGTATGATGTGTTTAGAAAAACACCACAAAACCATTTTTTTTTACCATTGATACTGTATGATAATCCAGGCTGCTTGAAAGTACACTTTGAGAATCTTTGTGCAGATAAAGTAACTGTCATTGGGGAGTCGTTCGGTAAACAGACTGAATGCGCTCACGGAATGACTGCTCACTTCTTCAAACTACTTCTATGACTTTCGGTGTCTACTACGCTTCTGTTGTATGTGAACCACGTGTTATTTCTTGCAAACACTTCATATATGCTTATTTATTTACACTTACATGGAACTTTAATGAGTTCAACCTTGTCTGAGTAGGAGCTTGTATTTTTGCAAATTGATTATTTGCAAGATGAGCAATGGGCTATTGTTGTTTTCATCACAAGACAATGTAAAATACGTTGTCAGCATGACAATGTATTTTTTTTAATGTTGATTGCATTGCTGCACTTCACACAGTAGTAACATGTAAAATTATTTGTCTGAGTCTGCTGCTAACTGTACAGAGATATAGTCCATGTTACTGTGGTGGGCTCACACTTCCAAGGAAATCAACGTTTGAACGGATTCGCCCATTTTCAAAGTCACCGGTTTGCCTTAGTGTGTCTCATTTTGTCTGACCAATAAAAAAAAGCACATGTCTTTGAAGTGCATTATAAAGTAATCAACCAATCAAAAGAGACTGTGGCGTTTCTGTACATTTCTGTGTCATTAAAGGTGTTTCTTGTATTTAAATGTCACTCAGGTGTTAATGTTTCACATAATTTAAGTATCCCCAGAAATCTGAAGACAATTGTCTTTTCCCCCTACTTATACTGAAAGGACAATGTGTTTTCTGGACAGATATACTGTATCCCACATCATTGCTATTTATTGGGTATAACATGTGAGACTTCCGCTTTAATATCGACCGATACAAATTATTATACATATAATTCTACCCTAAAGTAACAGAAAAGAGAATAACATCAGATCATCTTGACACGCGCTCGTACTCCTTTCCATGTAGAATGTCAGTGCATCATTTAATCCATGCTTGCATAAAGTGACCATGTTGAAAAACATTAGTCTCCGGACTCTTTAATTAGAAATGACCGAATTGAACATTCATATTCTCAGCCCAGACGGCAAAGTGCATCAGAATATACGCAATAACATCTACACACAATTTTCACGGGGAGGACCTTCCCACCTCCAAGTTGATCTCTTCACATTTCAAATGTTTTCCACAGCCCCGTAACCACCAAATAACATTTTGACACAATGTTGAGAGAGAGATAATATATATTATACGCAATTGTCAGCTAAAAATTATTTTTTTAGCGAAACATTCGTACAGATTACCACTATTAACAAAAACATGCGATAACAACGAATCGTGTTTTTGTTTCATATTTCAAATAATTTGGCCAACAGGTAAAAGGGCCTAGCTCATTTGGACGAAGGCGTTATTTAAGGGATTCCGTGCAATCACTGGACAGTTTATAAAAATGTTTTTTTTTTTCAATGCAGTTTGCAGTACAGATGTTGAAATAGCGTGAACAGCCCAAACGACCCCGTGCCCTGCAGCTCCGCACCAGCCAGGTCGACACAGATTAGAACCTTCACCTGGCCGGGCGGCCGCCTGCGTGGTGACGTCACGACCGCAGCGGCGGCGGCGGCGGCGGCGGCCTCGACGCGCCCGTGCGTAGCGTCCCATTGAGGAGGAGAGGTAAAGATGGCGTCCTCGAACAATCCGCGCAAATTTAGCGAAAAAATCGCCCTGCACAACCAGAAGCAGGCGGAGGAGACGGCGGCTTTCGAGGAGGTTATGAAGGACCTGAATATTACCAGAGCTGCTCGGGTAAGACTGTCCTTGTCCGTGTGTGTGTGTGTGTGTGTGTGTTTTTTTTTTATACGTACGGGCTGTCAGAGCTAGCCGCCGTGAGCCAGATGCTAATGCTAACCAGGTGAGGCTAACACAAGTTAGCATAACAGCTGCAGCAGCTGACAGCCTCTCAGATGCTTCATTGTTTTCAGAGAAATTATGCTTTGGTTCATATGTACAAACCAGGACTAGTTTCACCTCATGTTAATCAGCTGGTTCACATACTACCGTTGTTTAGTTCGCCGTTTAACTTGATAGGTGTTTTATTTTTATTTTTTTTTATATATGAGAATAATAATTTCGCAGTGGACTATCTTTTTACACATTTATTTCTTTAATAACTTGGTCTGTCACCGGTGCTCCCGATTCTCCTTATTTGTGTGGCTTTTTCCATGTATGGGGATGTGATGACAACCTGATGCCGCTTAGCTGGTTGATTGGTTGCAGTAATTAATAAACTTGCATCCAATAACATTGGGATTTCATGGAGAGTGATATTTCCCTGCTATTTCTTTTCCTGTTATATGATATTTTTGCTAAATCGAACCTGGTTCCTCAGGTTGTCCGACATCAACTCATTTAGTCGCTATCTAAACGCTGCTGCTCAAAATTTCAAAATACTTGGTCACATATATTATACAATTACGATGCAATGAAATGATAAAAAGGTATCTCCAAAGGTGTTGCAAAACAATTTAGGCCAATAAAATGTTTTAATCTAAATCATAAAATAAATCTATACCAAATGTAGATGAATGTATTATGCATGTGAATGTGTATGTATTACAGGGTGTATGTATGTACAGTACCAACACAGTAAGCTGCAAAGTTGTGTGTACAATGTGCAGTGGGGGGGCGGGGGAGTACAGGCATCTATACATCACTGTACATCTTCTGTCCTTGTTGTTCTACCTTAGGCTGTTATGACACGACAAACTATTTACACTAGTGATGCTTTAATGTTATACTTATCATGGACACAAGGAACTGAAAGAAAAAACGTTAGACACAAGCTTGAATAAGATTGGTAAGGAGCTGCCTCAGTGTGGTTACTTGTATTACTCAGGGAGTGGGACTTATTGTCTTATGGTTTCCAAGTTCTTGTCAATGTGGTCTGTGTTCTGGCTGTTGTTGAATTCCTGACTGGTCTGTATTGCTTAGTGTCTTGTCAGAGCGCCAGGATGTTTTACCAATAAGTGCAGAAAAGTTAACTGGCTCTGTCATTTCATCCAGTCAACCATCCAATCATTGCACTGTCCAGAGCACCATCAATGACACTGCATCCATTCAGAAGTAGATGACCCACACCATGAAAATACAAAATACAGCAGGTCTAAACAAAAAAAAAAAAAGTTTTCTTTTTTTAAGACCTGCATTATTGACTATTATTTTGTTTGTTATTGATTTTAAAAACAAGTTAGTGGCCTTGTGTGCTATGTTGACATGTAAAATTTTGTTAACCTTTTCAGTTGTCAACTTTCACTTACTTTACATCTTTAATTTGCTGTCATTCAAATTTTTGCCTCTTCAATACATATCCACCCATGTCATTTTTCTCCATCAGTTAATGTATTGGAAGACTGAGGAATGACAGGCCTTTTTTACTTCTACCATTTTTCCCCATGTACAAGATCAGTCATTCACTCGTGCTGTCATGCAATTTTACTTTGCACAGTTGCAGTTACAGAAGACCCAGTATTTGCAACTAGGGCAGAATCGTGGACAGTACTATGGAGGCTCACTGCCCAATGTCAATCAGATTGGAAATGGCAACATTGACCTGCCTTTTCAGGTGAGCCCCTAGTTTCTCTCAGCCGGTAAATCGGTTTCATTATTGACCAATAGAGATTATTTTTTTTATTTTATTTTTTTAATTGTTGATTTTTATCAGACCTGTATAGTCTACAATTGTCAAGTGTAATGGTGAATGATTGGCCGACACCCTTGATGTATAAGTTTGCCACTGTAGGAGGATATCTAGACTTGGCTGAAGGTTTGATGTTAGTAATCTGTTTTGAAGTAGAATTTGTTTGTTGGAGCCGAAAAGGGTTTATTATGGTCAAGTAAAGATGCCAGATCTGTAGGCTATATCAGATAAACCACCTCTACCCTGAAATCTATCAATCGGATAATAAAGTGTATCATTGCTTGTCATGGCTTTCCATCTTTAAGTACATTTGCCAGCTCAAGCATCAGTATGGGGGGTCCATAGCTTGACTCATTTTGAAATGAACACATTTGCACCATTAATACAAAACATTTTGGTGGGAATATTTGATCTGCATTTAAGGTGGTTCACTGGTCTGATTGACTTGGTGTGTTCACCTCAGAACTCTGCATTGGACACCAGTCGGACAACCAGGCACCACGGATTGGTGGACCGTGTTTACCGCGACAGGAACCGCATCACTTCTCCCCACCGGCGGCCTCTTTCCGTTGACAAACATGGACGACAAATATCCTCATTTGAAATCTACCCCTATTTTTTGTCACTTAATGGGTTTTACACATAGATGACACATAGTCTTGCTTCTAATTCCAATAATCCAAAACTGGAAAAGTATTCCAGAATCCAAAATAAATCTAGTAATTCAATACATTTTGTAGCTCACTGTTGTATGGTATTGTTTTTAGCCAATCATCCTATCATATGGATGGCATGAAGTTATTTATCTTCCTCACTTCTTGATAATCCTTAACCAAGGATCACATTGACAGCTGTCCTTATGGCTCAGTTTACCTATCGCCTCCGCCTGACACAAGCTGGAGAAGGTAAATGAATTTATGTGTCAAATGAACAAAATAAAGTAGCCCACAGTTTTTTTGCTACTTTCTCCCAATGTGGCAAATCAGCTAATTGACAGAATGTGTTTCTATAGGATATGCATACAAAGAACAGCCTGTCGTGTGTTGCGATTTATTTGTCGAGTAATATGATAACAGGAATGAGTGTAAAGCCAGCATAAGGATTACTGGCTGTTCCATTGCTGACCTCTTGTTCTCCCCAATTCTTGCAGGACAAACTCCGACTCTGCCTTACACCAGAGCACCATGAATCCCAAACCCCAAGAGGTGTATGCTGGGGTGTCAGAGGAGCTCCAGCCAAAACAAGGTAATGGAAGATTTGATGCAAAGACACGGAGCAGCCTTTATTTATTCATATACAATGTGCTCATGTGAGTAGCAAGTTCTAAATGCCATTTTTTAATATCTATTTTTTAACCCTTACTTAAACATGAAAAGACTCCATTTAGATTGAAAATCTCTTTTACAAGAGTGTCCTGGCCAAGACAGGCAGCAGTGTAATTAACAGGGTTGCAAACATAAAACAACATAACAATAAAAATAAAGAATAAATTACAGAGTCATAAAATATCAAATATTCATCAATATTCCTCACAAGTTATCAACATAAGTGATCAAACAGGCGCAATTTGAATCAGTCAAAACATCTACAGCCTGATGTGCCTGCCTCCAAATCATTAAGAATGACTTTAAACACATCCAGAGAGACCAGCTCCCAAAGAATCTGGTAATTTTGCAACTGATTCCAAGCAGAGGGAGCAGCATACTCAAATGCCCTTTTTCCCCAATTCAGTACAGACTTTAGGGACGGATAGTAGGAATAAGCCCTGGGAGCATAGATAATACCATCCTTTACTTTTCTGAAGGATGTAGATCCATAGGTAAGATGGAAGGAGAACAAGAATAGCCTTATAAAAAAATATATGCCAATGGTTAAGTCTACGGTTGGACAAGACAGACCATCCTGCCCGGGAATACAAAGCAATGGTGAGTAAGGGCTTTAAAATTTATAAAAAACCTCAGTGCTCCATGGTGGACAGTATCAAGCACGTGTAGGCATTGCGAAGATGCATGCATGTATATGCATAATCTGGTTTAGGTACTAGGGTAGGGTTTCTCACTTGATTTGAACATCTATACACCATGGATTCACAAGGAGAATGTACTCCTGGTGAAATATCAATATACTGTATAAATTGGAGACTGATGGGTAGCATAGAACTACTACACCTGCTCCAATGAAATCAGAGATAAGGAACTAGCCTGTCCTGTTGAGTTTCAATGGACCAGACTTGGGATGGGTCAAGCAAGAAGATCAAGCATTGACATGAAATTTAGTGAATATGTGGATCCGGCTAGTTAATTGTGAGGCTCTGAGGGTTGTAATCGAAGTATCAGTGGCTTCCATTAGGCTATTTGGGTTCACTTTACTATTTTTAGGCATACGTTTAGGCATGGCCGACTTGGGAAGTTGATGACTCATTCCTTCCAGTTTGTTTGTTTGTTTGTTTGTTTGTTTGTTTGTTTGTTTGTTTATTTATTTATTTATTTATTTATTTAGATAAATGAACTGTTGTCAGGGGCAATTTTGCATGTGACGACAGTACATTTGACAATACATTTAACAGCTTTTGCTGTTTCACTAATTAGTACTTCTGCTGTCGGTGCCTGCGACAGAGGATTCTGATACAACCAAGGACACACAGAAACAGATGTGGGATGACGAGAAGGTACTGACTTCAAGTAAAGGCCCACGAGGGGTGTAGTACTCATATATGTATTCACAACTTAAAGATGTTTGCTGACCTCTGTATTCTCTCCTCAGGATGATTCATCGAAACCTAAAGTCTGTGACGTTCCAGGAATTAAGTGAGTGGGTTTGGTGCATCTATTTCGTTGTGATTTCTTTGACTGAATAATTGGTGGGTATAGAGATAAAACTGTCCTCCCATACTCTTAACAGTGTTGTGTTTGAAATAGAAAAGCTGAATGTGTCGCGTAAATACTAATCTGAAACGAGGGCATCTTAACTCCAATTGGATTGAATGTGTCCTCCAGCATATTCCCATCACCAGACCAGGAGGTGAACCCCTCTGTTCTTCCAACAACGCACAACACCGGCGGCTCATTGCCTGACCTGACAAACATCCAGTTCCCTCCGCCATTGTCCACCCCACTCGACCCAGAGGACACGATGGCCTTTCCCGCCCTCAGCTCGTCCACAAGCACTGGCAGCCTGACCACCAACCACTCCCACCTGGGCCTCAGCGCCACCGGCCATGGTAACGCTCACAGCGCACAAATCAGTTGTACATGTAAACAAGGATGCAAACGCAACACTGGATGAGGGAGGTGGGTCGGCTGAAAACCATTTTAAATATTCATGTCACAAGGATTAGACTGGTAGGTTAGACTGTTTTCACTGTACTCTGTTTTGGATTGGATCAGGACCGGAAAGTTCTGTGTCAGTGATCTCCGTCCCTGGTCAATCAAAGTCAACAGAATCGCTCAATACCTTGTCAGTTACTGTAGGATTTTAATTATTGAGTACTTCAGGTGGGAAACTTCTTATACATTTAAGCCATCTTACAGATAAGGCAAGTTCTGGATGTACATCCTGCAACAGAAACTTTGTCACTTTTTTTTTTTTTTTTTTTTTTTTTTTTTTTTTGCAAGTGCAAATCTCAGATTTTTACAAGACCATTTATACAGTCATGTAAATGGCAAAGTAAGTACTAAACCTAGTGGTAATGTCTTTCCAGGTATTCCCATCTCCTCCCATCCCACTGTAACGGTAACATCCCAGCGCAGGCAGCCGTCTGTGGTGCCTCTCACCCTCAGCTCTGAACTCCATCTCCAACAGTCCCCTCAGCAGCTCTCCCCCACCCTCTCCTCGCCTGTCAACATCCCCCAGGTAGGGAAACAATGGGAGTAATCAAGGCTAAATGCCCCGCTGAAGAGCCGGCAACGGAATACTGTTTGTGTTACCCTTGTTTTTGAACTTTGAGAGTGCAGCTCTATGGCTCTTCCTTCTCAGGCAGTGCAGATGGAGACATTGTCCCTGGAGCAGCAACTTGCCCAGTACCCCCTGTTCAACCAGCTGACTGCTCAAGCTCAGGCTCAGCTGCTCAGCGACCTACACAAGCAGCAGCAGGTTCTACCGCAGGGCATCAGGCTGATCACTGTCCCCAGCACCAGCACAACCACTGACAACCAGAACACCACCAGCATTAACCTCAGCTCGGTAAGACTCCTATGGATGCAAACTAGGTGAAAATAGTACTAAACGGCTAGGACTTGTTTAATTATTACTACTATTGTATTAAAACATAGGTTTATTTATTTTATAGGTTTATTTATGTAAATTGTGTGAATATACCCTTAAGCTCTTTTTCCTGCAGTCCTAACGTTGCAGTATGCCATTGCCATGACAATGTTGGCTTTGTACTAGCCAATAAAATGATGAGTTCAGAAGTGAAACCAGGCCAGGATACATATTATTTAATTTGGAAAGAAACTGAATAAGCTGAAGAAACCCCAAAAAAGTACCTCTATCTGATGAACATTGTTCTGTAGTGTCTTGGCTTACCCCAACCCTGCCTTACCCCACCTCTGATTCCTTCCTCAGAGATTTGTGTCTTAGAGCTGTGTTCTGCCTAAAGGCACTTACAAACAAAATCTGACCTTTTTTGAGCAAGAAGGCTAATTTATAGTTTATATGCTGTGGTGAGTGCTAGTCCACAGAGCTTATCCTGTCTGCAATTGGTAAAAATATCACATGGTTCATCATATCAAAGTTCATTCAAAGTCAGGAAAGCAGTGTTCAGGAACATGTTCGCTGTTGGTTCTTTTTTGTAAAGTTCTTTCTTTGTTTTGTAGTCTACCTACTCAATGCTCTTCCCTTCAACAGTACCGCAATCAGTCTGGCTCACCAGCCAATCAGTCTCCAACCTCCCCAGTCTCCAATCAAGGCTTCTCCCCCGGAGGCTCGCCTCAAGTAAGGGGCCGCCCACCAAGCTAGCTGCCTTATGAGCAAAGGCTTTTGACATTGGCAAAGCAAAGTTAAGATGTCAGGCTGCTTCTCATTTTGCTTTTACCCATCCCGTTTTTGGAGCAGCCCCACAAGCCATTTCTCTTCCACTGCTTTCACGCCTCACGGTGTGCATGATAACATGCACAGAGTGCAGGCGTGGAGGCCCTCAACCTGGTGGATGTGAACAAGCGCTTATCTTTTAGACCATGTCAAAGTCTTGTTGTTGCACTCTGATCAAATGTATTTTTTGCTGTTGCAAATCCTCTGATATTTTAATGCAGAATGTTACAACTGATAAATCTTGTCAATCGTCATTACTCTAGTTTGAGAAAAATCCAGGTCAAAAGTAATTAGAAACTCCCAGCCCCATCAAAGCTGGGGATGCGTGAGACCAATAACTTAGAAAGAAATGCAACACTGCTCACGGATAATACTTGAATTCACAGATTGTCCATTTAGTAATCTGTGTAAAAAGTCCTCGTCATTAAGGTAACAGCCGTTTGAATCTGGACTTGTTTTAACATTGGATAGCTGTCACCAATTGTGTCTGTTCAAGTATTATGGGAACACAATGGTATAGTAGATTCAAAGTCATTCATTTGTGCTTTAAGGTCTTGATTCTCAGACAGCAAATATGAAGCCAATTTAATATCAATGGTTCAAACCACATACAAAGTCAAGTTTGACAAACCTGTGTGCTTAAACAGACTTTGTCGCTTTAGAAGTGTATTATACTGGGCTGACTGTCTGTGCCACCATGAAAACAGTTTCCAACGAGTGCGACCTTGCTTCCAGCTTGTTTTCTGTCATTGCATTGCTGAATCATGTACTTGTGGGACTCACTGGATAGCCCACTGTCTAGTAAATTCTTCTTTCTCTTGCTCTTGTTTGGATGCTGTTTAGTTTTAGATGCCAGTCCATACACTTCAATTTAAATTCCAAAATAATTGTCCGATTTCTTTTCAGCACATTCCTGTGGTTGGAAGTATATTTGGTGACTCATTCTACGATCAGCAGTTGGCGTCAAGACAGACCAACGCGCTCTCTCACCAGGTGACATAAAGAGAAGCAGTTGTGATAGCATAACCAAGGTTACCAACTTATAACCTAACTTCGTGCCTAATTTAGTTCTCTGAGGTCCAGTTGGAGCAGTTCAACATGATTGAGACGCCCATCAGTTCAAGTGGCCTCTACAGCCAATGCTCCACACTCAACTACACCCAGGCAGCCATGATGGGTCTTACCGGAAGCAGTCTGCAAGATTCTCAGCAGCTAGGATACAGTAACCATGGCAACATCCCCAACATCATCCTCACAGGTACAGTACCAGCAACAAATGTCTTCTCTGACATTAGCCTACTTGTGATGCATTAGATTTAACATTGACATTATAAACATCTGGCTTATATTCATTGTATTGTAAATCATGGGGGGGCAGTTCCTTTCCGTTCCTTTTAGACAAAGCTTGTTGTGACTAAAATTCTGATCTCCAGGCTTGTGAAACATAACTTGATATAAAAAATAAAAAAAAGTTGAACGATGATTGAGAACATGGCAGCCGAGGGACCCGCTCAACACTTTATCTGTTCCATTGTGTGATCAAAGTAGAAAGCAGCTACGGTGGCAAAATGTTGAAATGTATCTTATTTTTGCTTGGAAGTTCTAGCTGCAGCACCATTTGCCTTTCTTAGGAGAATATAATACATCATTTAGTAACTGGTTCAGCCCAAGATATAACCCCATACCAGAGTTATTTTTCCCTCTTTGTTTTTGATCCTAATGACGCTCTACCCCTCCATTGTTGCCCAGTCACAGGCGAGTCTCCACCCAGCCTCTCCAAAGAGCTAACCAACTCGCTGGCAGGCGTCGGTGACGTCAGCTTTGACGCAGACTCTCAGTTCCCATTGGACGAGCTGAAGATCGACCCCCTCACCCTAGACGGACTGCACATGCTCAATGACCCCGACATGGTGCTGGCCGACGCTGCCACAGAGGACACCTTCAGGATGGACAGGCTGTGACGGGGAGAGGAGCTGTAAGAAATCCAAACGAGAGAAACCGTACTGACTTGTGATTGAAAGTGTTGAAAGAAAAAAAAAAAAAAAAAAACAGGACTGAGCTAAACCTCTCTCTAGTTGCATGGTTCAGCTGTCCAAACTTGCCCTCGACTTCTCAAAGCCCCTTTAAATGACGCCCCGTAAACAGACATCGGTGGAAATGGGCGCAGCCTTGTTGTGGTTTTGAATGAGATTGGCCAGCCCAGTGCTTTTGCTAGCCTGCTGGGTTTTTGTTTTTTTTTGTTGTTGTTTTTTGTTGTTTTTTGTTTTTTGTTTTTTTTGTTGTTTTTAGTGTAACATTACATGCAAGATCTATTCCAACGGCACACATTTCAGTTTCTGTTTTCATATCCACTTTCAATTTTTCATTGTGTTTTTATATTTGTACAGAAGCCGATGCCACTCGAGCCGGCTAAACCTTAAGAGTCATGAATGCTGTTTTAAAAAAAGAAGACAATGCAAAATGCCACATGAGTTGATTCACTCTGCAGTCAAATGAATTGGTTTTCTCATCCTGCCATTACAGATGTCTAGATCGCAACCCAAAGCTTTATTTTTGACAACCAAATGTTTATATTTTTCTCATGCACTATGTTTCAATTATGTATTTATATAGGTTTTATTTATTTGAAGATTTTATATTTATTTCACTTAGGTGTGATACCAAAATTCTCTTGTTTGATCACACTGTACAAATTGCACCAATGTATGTTGTCTATTTATTATTTATATATTTAATAAGCTATTGATTATTTAAGGAGTGCAAAACCTCCCCATAGTTGCTATTTAACATTCAATGTGCTATTTGATGTAGGATTTGTCCTTATTACATTACACCCAGCAAAAATAGTCTGAAATCAAAATAGAATAGCCCCAGTTCACAAAAGACAATTTGCTTAAGAGCTGGTTTGGCGAGAGGCCGCTTAAATTCACTTCATCAACAGCTTCATACCTTCTATTTAGACGTCTCTGTTATTAAAGCAAGCTTTTAAAAATGAGAATAAAAACACTAAAAATGGCTTCAGTGCCGATCGAAAGCGGATGTATCCAAACTGCGTGTTCTATCAAGGAAGAAACACGACTATTTTTAAACCAGAGAACATGAGAATCTTCAGAAAACTTTGAAGTTGTCACTGTGAAATCACCTGATTTTGCCTTACAGGAGTGTTCTGCTGTTGTACCTTCGTGTCTAATGTGACGATGTATTTTCCTACTTTCTCTTAACATTTTCTTGTATTTGAAAGCAACATTTGACTCTTGGTCAGTAATATTTGTGGTGATGTAGTGTAGGATTGGAAAAATCGATGTACTGTATTTTCTACCAGTACAGTTCATAGCCAAATCATTGGTTTTATAAGTGGAAGGAAATGCAAATGTCTCGTGACAGGCTTGAGAAAAGAGGGTGCACATATGGGGAGGCTTTTCGCTCCTTGGTAGGGTCGCTCTTACGAAATGGGATGGAAACGAGTTTTCACATTGGCGCAGGGGCCGGGCATCAGAAAACAACTTGTGTTACTGAACCAAATTTGGATATGACTTTTATTTTTAATTTTTTGTATTTTTTATTTTTACATTTTTTTACTTGTTAGTTTCATTTCGTTTTGAAAGGTATCTTCAACGCTTTCGTAAAGACGGAAGTCCCTTTGCGAATGTTATTTTTTAGATACTGTTTTGGAAATTGTGTGGTCTTGTTCTCATGAGGAAGGTAACATTTAGGAAAAGGAAACCGTAAAATGTTTCATCAAAGTAATAATGAAATACAGAACTTCTCCATATAATTTTATTGTAAAGTTGGTTGCAGATTAGGTATCCATATCGAGGCCCTTGAAAAAAAATCCTTGTCTACAAAGCAACGATTACAAAAACTTTGCAGTTACTTACTGTTGGTCAGGGAAGTAGTGAAAGTCACTCGTGTTAACATATGTAATGGGAAAAATTGACCTATCTCAAACTTTTATTCCATACACAATCTTTAATCATACAGTGACTTAACTGCCATCTTGATTGTTTTGCTTCAATGAACTGTTTCACAAAGCATGTCCATAATCTGTGAAAGTGCATATTTACTAGATTTGACATAAAACTTTGTTTCCGTGGTGACTTTTCATGGATCTAAGGGGATACGTTGGGTTAAAGATCGAAATATGCTAATCGCCTTTATCCTAATTTGCCTGGTAATTCTTGTACAACCCCTGCCAAAAGTGCAAAAAAATCAAGGTAGGTTAACTTCAAGCCTCTTTAGTTTTCCAACTTTCTAAGTTGACATGTTCTTTGTGTTTTGTATGTCCATCAAAAAGGTTTCTTTGCCTTTAACAAATTGGGATTCCTATGCAATTTTTTTTCTAATCTGATTAAGTTGCAGAAATTAATATATAGAACATATGTAGATTATCATATAGAATATATACAAATGTTTTATTTGTTACTGTTCATGGTCAGCTAAAACATGAATCAAGTTTTAGCTAAACTCGGTGGTCGACCAGTGGTTCGGGGAGATTGTTCAGATTTAACTTGTACATTTGAAACAAACTGCATGACTTAAGTGACCGTCCAAATCTCTGAATGAAGGCCTTCTACAGCTACGCAGCGTGATTCCATGTAAGATAACACTAACTGCGACCACGTTTTAAGGGATGCATGTGCGGGTTGCTCCTTTGCAACAATGAACTCAGTTTCTTGTTACGTGACTCTGTTACCTCCGTCTCTGCATAATGATAATTCACGTTTGATAAAAAAAAGAATGTATTTTGTGTGGTAATGTCTTAGATTTAGCCCGTTGCACCAAATGACCCCACCTTTAAAGATCCTGTCCTGCCTCGCTTGGACCAGGCTGGTTTCTCTGCTCTGTTTTCCCAACTGCCTGAATTCTGACTGTTGCTCGTCCCTGACTCTCTTCCTCCCGGAGCGTCTTTTAGACAATGACATCCAGTTGGTCAACTCTCTGAACGATCTCTAACCCACATCTGATCCAGCTCCCCTGTTAAATTCGACATATTTTTCTTATTTGATTTACCCCCCAGATTGCTTCGATTGGAGATGAGATTCTAGCTCTGCCATAAATTAAGAGATTTGACACTTGCACTGATTGTTTGCACAAGTGGACTTGAAGCTGAACGTCCTCAGTTATCTGCATGATGCGATCTATTCTCTGAGCAAAGTCTGGTTCATGGCATGTACAGAGCTTAGCTAACTATGCTCAAGTGGAGTACTTTAGGTCATGGCTTATCAGGATTGTGCTTTTTGTTTGCCTATCACGTCAGATCTTAGACTGGGTAATTCTGTAAAATGTTTTTTCCCCCCTTTTTTTTTTATTTTATTTGTAATTGTGTACAATTAGTCTGCTAGTTGCTTCGCACTTTATTTGTGACTTCCTGTTTTTGTAACAGGGACTGTTCTGCCCTATGTGAATGCTGACTGTTTGACACCAGATATATATTCCTGAGATATTTTCATGTCAAAAAAAAAAAGAAAATGTATTCTCTATTTTCCTTTTTAAACTATTTTGGCTTGTCTTATTTTTGTCTGTTTTCTATCTGTGAGGGTTTTGGGTGTTGCAAAACTAGAAAGGGCTTTCTCCAGTGCAGCTTGCTCTCCTGTTAACGTTGGAACAGAAACGCAGTCCGAATGTATTTTTGTCCATCAGCCATGTTCCCTCCATTAGAGATCTCCTTGAATTTGAACATGTCAACCCTGTAGTTTACATATGCCCGTAAAAATACTTTACTTTTGCGGTAGTTATTTGTGTTGTAAAGTGTTCAGGCCTTGAAGGAAGAGGTGAACTTTAATCTCTGCCTTCACTATTGAAACTGCCACTACCTGAGTACTGTCCAGCACTGGAGCACTAAATAGAGCCACCAGGTGTAGGCTGACCGCTCACAATTTAGCTGGATGTCTGTTCTCCAAATAAATTAAAGGGGGGGATGGGGGGGGGCAACGTACTGTTTTGTAAGTCGTCAGACCACAAGAGAAGCCTTGTAATAAAGGAACATGCCACTCAACACCTCCACCACCTCCTGTGGTGCAAGCTTTATAAAAACTCATCCTCTCTCAATATGTACTTTTATTTTATTTTTATTTTTTTTTCCAAATATGTATGGCTTTTTTTGAGGATTTTCAACACATCTTGTGTTGAAATGTATCTATTGAAATATGTTAAATGATAAATGTGATGTCCCAAACCAGACACATATACATATGTTAAAAATGGAATACTTTTTAAAAAAGAGGATAATGGTGTATTCCTTGATCCTAGGTAAGGGAAGGGTTATCAGTGAGTTTTTACTTTATGCTGCTTGTCTAAGGGTTTAAAGTCTGAATATAGTGTCCCTTTAATGACAGAAGATTTTCTAAATGTCTGCAGCATTGATTCTCTGTATACAGCCCTAGCAAACCAGTTCTGTTTTGAGTCACATCTTAAGCTTATAGTGAGAATAGCATATCACTGTTGTCCTGTAAGTCCTAGTAAAGATTATCTAGTATTTATTTGTTGCTGTGTAACTCTCCTTATGTGCACCATTTGTTTATGAGAAGGGGGAAAAAAACATGTCAATGAAATCGAATGTGGAAGACAAGACTTCTCTGTGCTTAGTCTTGATTGGCAGAATATACCGATTAAAACCATCCAGTGTGATTTTACATTTGACATGCATGATGCTTCAAAATGTTTTAATATTGTCCTTTGTTTTGATGGTTTATATTTTGTAATCTGTATTATCATTTTCCTTTTTTTTTTAAAGATTATTTTGTTATCATATGCATGCCTATAACTTGGATTTATTTGAATATTAAACATTTTTATAATAAGAATTTTGATTGCCCTTAAAACTTAAGTGGCAAACCCTGTTTTAGCCCCATGCTAATTAAGAAGTATGGTTATTATTGCATGTTTTCAGAAAAAATTACAACCATGATCAAGTATTTTGCAATGTATTTGCAATACATTATGATGATCCTCATATTTAAATACATTTTTAGATCTTGAGTTAAACACACTTATGTTTTAGCATTTTAATTCTTAAATTATATTTTATATTGATAACATTTATAAAAATGTATGACGAATTACAAAAAACATTTATTTATTTCACCAGAAAGGAAACAAGGTGCGGTACACACATCACGTTATTTTATGGCTTGTGTACAGGACAAACAAAATGGGAAGAGCCCAATGTTACCATAGATCCAGTTCAATAATGATTGTTAAGAATTCCCTTCTTTTCATTCACAATTTTCACCTAAACATTAACTAATAGACATGTTAAGGCGTTTCCGGAATATTTTGGTGACCCAACTGTCTGTTGAAATGATGCTCCCAGAATTCCCCGGGCCCCATCTCCACCAGGTTTTGACTAGGACACAAGTTGCACCTGCTGGACTCTGTATGTGTCAAAGTCCTCAGGAAGTGTATCTAGAGAGACAGAGGGAGAGATTCATCATATTACAGGAGAGGATTAGGGCCACATAAATACAAAAATATTACCATGCTCGAAACGAAAAATACTTCAGAGATTCACCTCAGAATTCTGAGAATAAAGTCCGATTTCGGCTTTATTCTCAGTATTGTGGCAAGGCTTGTACGGTTGTGTCCTTGCTATGACCTTCTCACCACTGAGAGGCTCTAAACAAGGCTGGTGCTTTAAGTTGGAGGGAACCGCATTTCTCATTCCTTCTCGTCACATGTCTGTCAGGTGGATCAAACCGTCAGTGCTCCTAACCTTAGACTACACCGTCATGGTTCAAGCAACTCACCGTTGCAGCGATATCGGAGGTTAGCCCAGATGATGTTCTCCTGCGAGAAGCAGAAGACCCCCAGCCGACCTCCCCTCATGGTGGTGTCTATGATGATGCCTGTGTCCGCCACCATCAGAGGACCTTCGTAAAAACGGACCCTGCACACCAGCCGATAACAGGTAAATACAGGCAGTTATGAACAGCAAGGCCTACATTAAGACATGTAATAAAGATGTTTTTCTTGGCTGAATGTCCCACTGGACGGGTTACCTGATGTAGCCGTCAGCGGGCCGGTGCTGAAGGAACCATCGGTAGGAGGTCTTGTCCTTCCAGCCGACATTCCGGGCGTCCTTCCATAGCAACTTCACCTGGTCGTTGGTGTCTCCGGTGTGCCACAGCGAGTTCCGCAGGTTCTCCCCCGGCCCAGTGGTGGACTTCACAGCCTGGTCAACACAGCACAGGTTACAGGTACCACAACACCTTCAACACTATACTACTGCATGGTGTGACCTTTTGTATCAGTGACACAGAGTTCAAACAGTTTTAAATCACCGTAGGCCAATTGATGTCTGCAAAAAGGTCCTTTGAAAATGCCACTGTTGACAGAATGTGTCATCTTTCACAACCCTTGGGTCCATTATTCTCTTAGAACTACAGTCTTGCTAAGAAAAATATATCTATATCTTCAAGCTGTACATTTAAGAGTACCTATTCAAACCAAGCAAAATCAAACCTTCAGTTGAATTCCCGGTTCTGCCACAGCCCTGAAGGGGTTTGCCTGCCAGTAGATCTGCTCAGTTTGTTTCCACATCACCACATAGAAGCTGGAGCTGTCCTGGTAGCCAAAGATAAATCCTGCGTAGTCGTCGTCCGTCACCGTATTCACATGAAATGTCCCTTCAAAATCCACGCCACTGAATGCGGTGTAACCTTGACAGGAAAAGTATTACAGAGGAGGTGTTATTTTAATGGTCTTATAGGTTCCAACAAAACATAATTCTACTGCACCAAATCTTCCGCTTAAGAGGGCCTTGTATGCTGTGAAATCGTAACACTACCACATTCCCGAGGGGCATTTTTTAAGGTACTTTCAAAGTAGCCTCACCAACAGCCAGCCCAGGGTCACTGTTCATGGTTTGGACAATCTCTCTTCCCTGCGGGAGAAATAAACTGGTTTAAGGGGAATGGTTGAAAGACTCAGGGTCCAGATAATGCCAATTTAGTATTCAAGTTGGGTGAAGGGAGTTTAATGTAAAGCCTCTTGGTAAACACCTGGTTCAACACAACCCAGTTAGGGTCTATCTGAGCGTCGCCCTCAGGGTCTAAAACCACCGTCTGGTATTCCCTGAAATCTGTCAGAGTAACCTCAGCGTTCTCCGGGCAAACGTCAATGGTGTCCACGATGGTGTCGTTGTCAAAGTCTTTCTCGCACACGTTCCCCACACCGTCACCTGCGGTGCAACATAGGTTGGTAAGATACTGAATACAGACAGATGGATGGATGGATAGATGGATAGGTGTGTCCACCATCAGAGTCCTCCTGGAGAGGGTTGGGGATCAGGCGGCAGTTGTCGGGACCGGGAGGAAGCAGGTCAGGGATGCCGTCGTTGTCATCGTCGTCGTCGCACTCGTCCCCCTTGCCGTCCTTGTCCGTGTCCAGCTGGGAGCTGTTGATGACCGCCGGGCAGTTGTCTCGAGAGTCCTGGTGGCCGTCGCCATCACTGGAGGAAACAGATTTGATGTTTAGACATTGTACAGTACATCTTTTTCTATGATTATGACAGTGATTGATGCCAATCGTGGTGAAACGCGAAGCGATGTCTTGCCTGTCTTTGTTGGTGTCGCACGGATCGCCAATCAAGTCATTGTCCACATCCAGCTGATGGGCAGGAAATAAATGTTTATAATGCCTGTGCTTCAGTAGTCACTGAAGCTCGTAAGGTCATTAGCTTCCTTTTAGATTCAGGGACTTTGGGGGTGTTTATCTTACCTGATCAGGATTGGGGACATAGGGGCAGCTATCACAAGCATCCCCAACTTTGTCTCCATCGCGATCCTTCTGGTCGGCGTTGGGCACCCTCTTGCAGTTATCCTTGTGGTTGAGGATACCTGGGGTTGAAGTGGATGTGTTTCACTGTACAAGCACTCTGTATTACTTACCCGTCACAGATTAGAAATCAGGTGTTACTTTGGCTGTTAATGTCTTACTTTGAGTCTTTTCGAAACTCCAAATATTGCCGTGTTGGAGAAAAAAAGTTACAAAAATAATGTTTACCGCCAACTTTAGAACTCTACAATGAGCCTGCATCTTAATCTTTGAGATTGGTTGGTTCCATCTGGTGTTCAAGATTTTCCAAGTTCTCATGAGTGTAATAATTATAACTCATGTGGTATACCAACCATCGCCATCAATATCTTCATCGCATTCGTCACCAAATCTGTCTATGTCCTTGTCCTTCTGATCGTTGTTCTTAATAGCACGGCAGTTGTCACAGGCGTCTCCAAAGTCATCCTCGTCCACGTTGCTTTGGTCCACGTTGGGCACCAGTACACAGTTGTCCTATGAAAAGTGCTGTTATTAGAAACTAGGCTTTTATTTAGTCAACGTATTCAATTTCTGGGCATTTCCTTGTAAGGAATAGGAATGAGAGATGAGGTGTGATGAGTGAAGATTAAATACACAAAGACAAAATAAACTGATTCCATCCACAACGTTGCGGGAGGCGAAGCGTCAACCTGAGTGTTGAGGATTCCGTCCCCGTCGGCGTCCTCATCGCAGGCGTCTCCTATCCCGTCACTGTCTGCGTCTTCTTGACCGGAGTTGGGTACGGTCAGACAGTTGTCCTGCCAAAGCAAAACGTGATTCATGAATAACCACACGGCTATCAGCGAGCTCTCAGTGTTTTTTCCTCCTCTAGCTTACCTTGGCACAGTTCTTCTCAGGACATTGTAGCTTCTCATCAGGGAAGCTGTCGATGTCAGTATCTGCTCCGCAGAGGTAGCCATTCCCAGCCCATCCCACTCCACACTGCAGGGATGGAAAATATCACAAACAGAAGCTTGCTTATTTACTGCCTCCAGTATCCCCAGACTTACTATCAAATCCAAGCAAGACATGCAGGAGTAAGAAGCCCTGACGGTGGGATGTATTTTCCCACAGAACTGTGGGGTAAAGCGGTCAGAAAGAAATGGTTGGTGATATTTTTTCCTCCACCTGGCATTCTATTTTGCCGTCTCGATGGACGATGCACTCAGCGCTGGCGTGGCACGGATTGGGCTGACCGTTTCCACAGGCTCTCTCTGGCTTACAGCCACGCTTCTGGTCCCCGACGTAGCCTGGCTTGCAGTGACCGCACCTGTAGGACCCCTGATCTCACACGCACGCACGCACGCACACACACATACAAACCACAAATGTTTCCTGGCTGGCTTTCTGTGCACGCCGACTCCTTTTCATGTAACGTTCACTGGGATTTGTCTCAGAAGGATTAGCAAAATATCACAAATGTCCATGAACTATAAGCAATGTTTCCGTATAAAATAACGTCTCTTATGATAATTTGTGATCATTTTACAATGAGACACAAAGAGCAATAATAATTAATTGTTTCAATGCAAGTCTTGAACACATGTAGGATCACAAATAACTTTATTATTGTTTGGACTATGGAATCGAAGCCTACACTATAGTGTAAAAAGTAGCCTTCCCTCAATGCTTCACATTAAACCAGTCAGATACCAAACTCACAGGGGTGTTTAGACAGATGGAGTTCTCCACGCATCCACCACTCTTGGGTCCCTCACACTCATCGATGTCCTTGCACACCTTGACAGGGCCAAAAGACGACAGTCGTTAAAGAATGGTTCAGTAATAAAAAAACACGACACTGTGTCACTCTCCAGCATTTTGACCTCATCAGCCGTGCTGCTAGACCAAAGTGAACTTGTACTCCTTGAACAGCAAAGTCTAGCTTGTAAGTTTGAGACTCATCGTTCAAGGCTGGAATAATGGTGAGATAGGGTCTAAATTTGGATACGGCCAAATGAAGTTCCTGCAAACACCTGACACAGCCGAGTGAAGTCGTGCCGTAATCCTGGTTCAAAACCGTTCTGTGTGGAACAGAGCCAACATGCTGCTTTCGGAGACTCGTGAGGCGGTGTTTAATGCAGATAGTGGGGGGTTTACAGGACTAAAATTGAACGGATCATTGTGGTTTATTATTCAATTGGATGAGGACAAACATCATTCTAAATCTTTCTTCGGAGAAAAAAAAAAACCACACCACAATTTATTTCAACATTCTACTTTCTACTTGTATTTTATTCATGCACAGAATACAGTATTGCTGCAATTCAAAGCCCTGGGGCTAACCTCTCACAACCTGTGAAAGGTTAGGTTTTATTTTAAGACCTGGGCTTCAGTTTGTGTCCAGGGTTCATGATTGGTGTTGTAATATGTATAAATATATATATATTTTTTATATGTACACTCAGACTGACTTAACTGTGTTTCCCAGGGAGTTAAATCGAAAGACTAGAATTTGCTTTGCATCTGTTTCTTAATACATTATACATTTCTGCTGTATCATCGAATATAAAATCAATTATTGATCGATGTAAGTGCCCAGAACTGAGCTGAATTGAAATGTCGGCTCACCTGTTTGTTGGCGGTGGCGTAGGCGAGTCCCACTCCCTGAACCTGGGGTCCGGTGTATCCGGCGGGGCATGCTCCGCAGCGGAAGCCTGGGAAAGTGTTGATGCAGCGGATTCCCATGTGGCACGGCATCACTGTGCACTGGGGGAGGAATATTTAAAAAGCTCATCGAATCAACCATATCCTCCCATGGTACAGGTTCAAGTGGGCGCAAGTGATATAGACAGAAAAATACCCTACACAATAAAATTCTAAAGTTACTCCAACCATTCGTCACCAGTGGATATCTACTAACCTCCCAAGCAACAACAGAATATGATAAAATGCTATGCTAAAATAATTGGGAAAAAGTTTTTCAAACTTTCAAAAGACGCTTGTCGGACTCCTCTCTACTGTACATACGCCTACCTCGTCCACATCGGTGCAGTGGGTTCCATTTCCCACCGTCCCCTCAGGACATGGCCCACAGCTGATGCCGTCGGCCGTCTCCATGCACTTCACCCCCGGGTGGCAGGGGTTGGGCACGCAGGAGGGTCTGGGCTGGATTCCCCCCATCCCTGAGAAGGGAAATAAACAGTAAAATTAATTATTGTCTATTCTATTCTAATCTGTATTATTTATTTATTTACTGATTTATTGTTTCTTCTTCTTATATTTGCTGTTGTTTATAATATTATTGTTGTTGTGTATTATTATTATTTATTTATTTATTTTTGTTTTCATAATAATAATAATGTTGTTGCTGTTTATTATTACTATTATTATTATTATTATTGTTATTATTATTCAGAATTATATTTTATTAACATTGTTCCAAGACTGTTAATCCCTATTTTAAAAATAAAGGGTCTTTTTACATCACATTTAGCACTTTTATTCAAAAAGTATGGTTAGGGAAAACACTTTTTTAAATTTTTTTAAACTTTAAACTTTAAACACTAGTTTTTAATTTGTTAATTCTTTCTACTCACCACAGGCTTCGCACTCCATCACTGAGTTCTTCAGAAAGACAATCTCTCTGATCTGCAAAGAAAATTTGACTAATGTATTTCACCAATCCATTATAGATCTGTTTAAGTTAATGGTAACGAGGTGCAGTAGAGAGAAACGGGACTCGAACACGATGCCTGCACATCTTGCACTGAGGAGCTGTCCAAATGAAAAGAAACGGTAACTTTAAACAACCGCATGTTCACCCAAGTGTCCTTGTTTGAAGCACAAGCTGCCTTCGGCTCCCCTCTTTACCAAAACATGCATCATATAATATTTAATGTGTAAAGAAAGACCTGCTGTTTGAGAAGTTCTTTTATCTCATCCAGGACCAGGTTGGTTCCCTTGATCTGATTGATGATTTCTCCATCTGAATGTCAAATACAAAATTTGATCAAAAAATTGAAGGCATTTCACAAAATGTTTTTACCAAAAATATATTCTGTACTGCCCTGGAATCCACAACTTATTTTATTTTTAATAATTAAATAATGTTTTAAAAACACTGCATACAATATGACAAAGTTTTGAGTGATTCAGAAAGAAATTGCTAAAAATCATATCACACAGGAACAAATTAAACGAGCTTATTCGCTCAAGGTTGCTAGGACGCACTCGCCAGTGGATACCGGGATGAGTGGGTGTGTTCACACCGACTCTCCAAGTGTCAAGGTTTTTACGATTAGAAAAATGGAACAGCTTTTCTGTTTGCTTCCAAAGCTGAGACCAACTCGGTAAAAGTCGCACTCCGGAGGCTTCTCTTCGGTTCAGGCCTTTTAAAAAAAAAAAAAACGCTTTCCGTGGATGCTGGTTGTCAGTTTTTCCACTACATCAAGGTAAATGTCTTAGTGCTGGAGAGGTTCCTGGTTTGTTCCAAACCCTTAAAGTGTATATAGGAGGTAAAAAAAAAAAAGTGCAGTGTATTGAAGCTCTAGATATTGGGGTCAGAAAGGTCAGGGGATCAACCCTAACTGCCCTAGTACTGTGCACGGTGAAGACACCTCTGCTCTTCCTAATTGCCCTGCCCCCAACCCCCCACCACACCGGGGTGCTGTATAGAGGATTCCGTCTCCAGAGTGTATAGGACAGGAAGTGTGTTCTTCCCATCAGTGGTAAATCTGTTTACTGAATGAATTCCACACATCAAAGCCCTTAAGCATCGAAGGAAACAGGAGGCACAGTCGGTATGACGATTCATCTTGGATCACGTATGAGCACTGACTACTCTTTGTTGAGTGTATACCTAGTTAATGGTAAATGAGGTGCATTTATATATAACACCTTTCTAGTCATACATTCACCCATTCACACACACATCGATCGCGGTGGCAGCTGTGCAAGGCCCACATCAGCTCAACGAGAGCAGTTAGTGGATCTGTGTCTTGCTCGAGGACACTTCAGCACGCTACCAGGAGGAGGCGGGAGCCAAACCGGCAATCTTCCGATCGTTAGACAGCCCGCTCCACCTCCTGAGTTATTGCCTCCCCAAGTGCTTGGTAGAACGGGGCTCACTATTGCCGAGCACCGATCCTAACACTTTTAGTTACAATAATAGGGAGATTACTTATTCTGAAGCCATTTATTCGGTTGACTTTTTTATCGATCCATTTAGTTACTGCTTTGTTTACACCCAAAACAGATATGGAATTGAAACGTCCAAATATAAAACACAACAGGGACTACATCACATTGCACTGGTGTCAGGTTTCAGTATCAGGCAACGTTATTGGACTGATATATTTAATTCACGACTATTCACTACTACAGATTAGATAAAATAACACTTTAGAGATCCACAAAATGATTATGTAATCCTCAAAGACTATGTCACTGAACTGATAATGATTTTATAGTGTGAATTTTCTTAACCTGTACATGATAGACACTGTTAAGATTGACCCTAGTTTATTGGAATATTCAAATTTGGTAAAAGTGTCACAATTCAATTGAACCAATGACAAATGAACTAAATCAATTAAATGTTATTCCAGTTTCCAAAATTATCACTTCAAAAAAAAGTTAAAAAAACAACAACTTTGCATTTAAACTGAACTCAAAAAATCCAAATCATCATTAATGAAATCAAACTGAATCACATCCTTGCGACTCACCTCTCTGGCCCGCGGCAGTGTGCCTCTGTGCGCACAGAGCACTGATTATCAGCACAATCTGCAACATGCTTCCGATACAAACCCTGGTGTGTCTGGTGAAGAAGCTTCAAAGCTTCCAACACAGTCCTCAGTTGAGGTCCTCTTGTTGGTTTCCTGGCAGGTCCGTCTGCTGGGCTCAATTCCCCGACTCCCCACCAGAAGCAGCGAGTACTCCTTCAGGTACGAACCCACCAGTGTTTGATGTGTCACCTCCGCTGGCCTGCTTTTTAAATCTTCCCCCCTCGCGAGGTGCCGTCGCTGCCTCCTACCAGGAGCTCCGGCCTCTGGAATGTACCAGGCGCTGGGGAAAGGGGTGTCGCGGTTAGGATTTACCCCCTCATCCGTGCTATGTGGCACAGGGACAGATATTGTGCATTATATTCATCACAAATGCTGCCAGAGGGTCAAAAAGATATTTTCCACCAGATAAATCCACCAACCACAATTACTCTGCTGTATAAAGTTACGAGCTTCAGAAACCCGTTTACATGTATCGATTTAGCAGACGCTTTTGTCCAAGGCGATGTACATGAGAGGCTAGAAACAATCAAAGCAGACATCAACTATTGGAGCAGCATCAAACTTAAAAGTCAGCCGGATACACGTACAGGATGCTGTTAGGAATCAGAATAAAATAGTGTCATATGGGCCTATATGTTCTCGTTTGTGTATGTTAGGGCAACATGTGCTGATGTTGTTCGTGCATTATGTCAATACAAAAACTTAAAACGACTCAACATCGACATTAAAGACATTTTAGATTAAATGTATTATCACTTGCTCAAAGAAAGAAAATTCTTCCTTCCGGTTTGATCAAGACAATGAGATCAGTTCTCTAGCTGGTGTTGATTGACTCTCGAGAAGAACATGAGCCGAATGGTTACTTGAACAATATGTTAAAATCCTCAGTCTGGTGTAGCCTCTCTGGCCTGATAACAACATAAGCCTGAAGAAAACTTTACAGAAGCCATGGATATAGTTGGAGCAATAGTCAGCCATTACTTTTAGGACAACGATCTCAAATGTTTTCCATTAATGCAGTTAACAAAAGTTAATACACCTGAGAAATGTGATTTAGATCCACTCCACATTTCATAGGGACCCACCATAGCCACTGGATGAGGAGAAGTGAATCTAAATTTCACTTATATGTGAATGCCTATTTGTGTCTGTGGACAAATGGGTGCATTTGGAGGTTTGTGTACACATTTAGAGTGTGTGTGTGTGCGTGTGTGTGTGCGTGTGTGTGTGCGCGCGCGCACACTTTTTGTCTGCTGTGGTCCAGTAATGGAGGGAGCAGATGCGGGGAACATTCCTTGCAGCACTCAGGAGGCTCTGCTGCCGAGCACCTTGACAGGCTCTCATGACTTCCAGGACGTTCATCCTCCCTCCAAACCCAGAAACCTCCCACCCGCCGACCACTGGGAAAACAAACAGCGCAGGATGTTTCTGTCTTTTGTGTGATAGGGACGGAAACATAGGCGGAGGAGAAATAATATATCATTTTGAATCCATCCTCCTTACTTGTCTTCAAGTGTTTATCAAACAGGAAATTAAAGAGGTTGATGCCCAGAACCTGGAACAATATGTGGTCATTGAATGAATGTTGTTAAATGTTGTGTACGATTTTGAGGATTTCACCACATCCAGCTACACAATAGATAGATAGGCAGACTATTAATAGATAGATAGATAGACTATTATTAGATAGATCGATAGGTTGATTAATTGGTGGATAGATTGATAGATAGATAGATAGATAGATTGATAGATAGATAGATAGATAGATAGATAGATTGATGGTTGGATGGATAGATAAATAGATGGATGATGTATGGATAGATAGAAAGATAGATGGATAGATAAATAGATAGATGGATAGATAGATGGATAGATAGAAAGATAGATGGATAGATAAATAGATAGATGGATATATAGATGGATGGATGGATGGATAGATAGATAGATGGATTGGTAGATGGATGGATAGATAGATAGATAGAAAGATAGGCATTCTATTATTAGATAGATTGACAATAGACTATTATAGATAGATGGATATGTGGATTAATAGATGGTAGATAGATGGATATAGATCGATATGCAGACTATTATTAGATAGATAGATAATGTACTTATTAGATAGATGGATAGGTGGATTAATCAATAATAGATAGATGGATGGATAGATATAGAATGATAGATTGATGAATAGATAGATAGATGTATAGATAGATGGATAGATAGATAGATAGGTAGATGGATGGATGGATGGATGGATAGAACAGGAGGGCTGAGTGGAGGGTGTGAATGGCGGGGGTTTTGTCTCTGGCAGGAGAAGCAGTGTGGCTGTAAGCTGAGTATTGAAGGAAGGGGGGTGGGGCAGAACAGTCGGGGTGCAGACGACGGAGGTAGCAGCAGAGGTGAATAGGTCGGGGGAGGGGTAGGTGACTGATCAAATCTATTGAAAAACAAATTGAGATCATTCACCCACCTCTGATCCCCCACAGCCTGGGAGTCTGGTTCGTTGTGGCCCGAGATGGTTTTGAGGCCCTTCCAGGTTCCTCTGGTGTTCTTTTACTGCAACTGGTCCTCCATCTTTCTTCTGAAATTGTCCTTCCCCTCTCTGATCTTCCTCCTCAGCTGTTTCTGTATCACCTTCAGCTCCTCCTTGTCTCCTAATTTAAAGGCCCTTTTGTTCTCGTTGAGGGGAGCCTTTATATCCAGAGTAATCCAGGGTTTGCTGTTGGGAAAACACCGTACAGTCCTGGTGGGTACAGCGTTTCCCACACAGAAGTTGATGTAATCAGTGTGACCGTCAATGTCCTCCCCATGAGGAGCACAGACTTCTTCCCACACAGTAGAGTCAAAGCAGTCCTGCAGAGCCTCTTCAGTCTCTTTTGACCACTTTTTCACTGTGCGGGTCACAACTGGTTGCCTGAGCACGAGAGGTTTGTACACAGGCAGAAGATGAACCAGGTTGTGATCTGATCTTCCCGGGTGGGGTTTGAATTATACGGCTCCTTGGTGTTGGCATATAACAAGTCCAGTGTTTTATTGTTAAAGTCCCCAGAGATGAGGAGGAGGGCAAGTGGGTGCTGTGTCTGCAGCCTGGTTACAGCTGAGTGCAGGACATCAGCGGCCGCTTCGGCGTTAGCAGGGGGGCTGTCATACGTAACGATCACAACGACGGATGGATAGATAGATAGATGGATAGATAGATAGATAGATAGATAGATAGATAGATGGATAGATAGATGGATAGATAGATAGATAGATAGATGGATAGGTAGATAGATAGATATATAGATAGATAGATAGATAGATAGATAGATAGATGGATAGGTAGATAGATGGATATATAGATAGATTGATAGGTAGATAGATAGATGGATATATAGATAGACAGACAGACAGACGGATAGATAGATAGATAGACAGACAGACAGACAGATGGATAGATAGATAGATGAATAGATGGATGGATAGATGGATAGATGATAGGTTGATAGATGTATAGGTAGATGGATAGATAGATGTATAGATAGCTAGATAGATAGATATAGATAGATAGATGGATGGATGGATAGATTAATAGATGGATAGATAGACAGATAGATAGATAGGTAGACAGATAGATGGATCAATGGATAGATGAATGGAAGGGTGGATGGATAGAGAGATGATAGATAGACAGACAGATGGATAGATGGATGGATGGATGATAGATGGATGGATGGATGGATAGATTAATAGATGGATAGGTAGATATATGGATGGATAGATGGATAGACAGATAGATGGATGGATAGGTAGAGAGATAGATAGACAGACGGACAGATGGATGGATGGTTGGATGGATGATAGATCAATAGATGGATAGATAAATAGATTGATAGATGGAAAGATTGATAGATGGATAGATAGACAGATGGATGGATGGATGATAGATAGATAGATAGATAGATAGATAGATAGATAGATAGATGGATAGATAGGCATTATTTTATTAGATAGATCGACAATAGACTATTATAGATAGATGGATATGTGGAATAATAGATGGTAGATAGATTGATATAGATCGATATGCAGACTATTATTACATAGATACAGTAGATAATATACTTATTAGATAGATGGATAGGTGGATTAATCGATGATAGATAGATAGATGGATGGATAGATATAGATGGATAGATGATGGATGATAGATAGATAGATAGATGATCGATAGATAGATAGATAGATAGATAGATAGATAGATAGATCGATAGATCGATAGATAGATAGATGGATGGATGGATGGATAGATAGATAGATAGATAGATAGATAGATAGACAGATAGGCACTCTTTTATTAGATAGATCGACAATAGACTATTATAGATAGATGGATATGTGGATTAATAGCTGGTAGATAAATTGATATAGATCGATATGCAGACTATTATTAGATAGATAGATAATATACTTCTTAGATAGATGGATAGGTGGATTAATCAATAATAGATATATAGATGGATGGATATAGATGGATAGATGGTTGGATCGTTGACTCTCGCTCTGTGATCTCTTTCTCTGCTGTGTAGACTGGAGGCTGTAAAGTCCATTAGCTGTGTTGTGTTTTACAGCCGACACGACAGAAGGCTTGACAGTCGACCCGGGGGCCCCGGGGGTCCGCAACTTTCTCAGGACATGACCTCAAAGTAACCCCCCCCCCCCCCCAACAGCTTTGGGGTTATGTAATCAAAGGTGTGTGTTATCTAGTGATTCTGGGCCAATTTGTGGTCAATGGCCACTTGTGTGTGAGAAATGGACAAATGCACAGTCTGCAACACAACATATTTTCTAAAGTGTTTCCTTAACTACTTCAAATACTTTTTAATTTTTTTAATTTTGTGACTTTTAACGACTGAAACAAATAAAAGTAAAAGCCTGCAGGACTCCAATTTTGTCATGACTTTATTAGAAAGACATGCCGTTCTTTTCATATTCATGTAAAAAGTATCAATGTTTTATTCACATTTAATTTCAAATTAAGAATAAAATTGTGGTTTTTAATGACGTTTTTTTTCCCCCCAAGGTTTGCGTGGACTGAACAGAAACCAAAAAAACAAACACATTGATACCTGAAAGCAAAAATAACTTTTTGGGATTGCAGGCCGTCTGAAATACGCCACCAACCTCTCCTGGAATCCGGATCACAGACCTTCACAGTCGATGTGTGTAAATGCACTGATAAATAGTCCAAAACTTGCTGGGTAATTTGTGAAACGTGTGGTGTGGTGTGAACAGTCTTCATACTATGTAAAATGTGGAAGTACCACCTTGGTTTGAATGGACGGGCTCTCATTTGTCATTAGATAAACATCAGAGCGGCCCTTCCCCCCTTTGCAAGACATCACGTCTCGTCCCCAAAACGGAAGTTCGGATGCAGGCTGTGGACCGTCCGTCCTTTTTTCGCCGGTGAAACGTTGCACCCTACTCGGCCTTCTTGGCCTTCCTCTTGCGGGTGCCCTCGCTGAGCTCCTCCTTGCTTTTGACGGGTGAGGAGGGGGCAGCGGGGGCGGCGGTGTGAGTGTGGTGGTGGTGGTCCTCCTCACCGCCTCCCAGAGGGGAACCGAAGAGGACGTGGCAAACCCACGACTCGATGAGGGCAAAGGGAGAGCCATGGGAGTGGCGCGCCGTCATCACCACCTACGGAAAAGACGCGCAGTGTGGGTTTGGTCCCTTTAAACTAGGGGTTGGGCTAAGGCAGGTGCGGGCCCTCCTCACCCCCTATTCTCACTGTTTTCTATCCTTATTAACCAAAACAATCAGACCCACCCACATGTCTTTCCTAATTTCTGTCCTTGACCTGAACTGATATTAACTAGGGCTGTCAAACGATTCCAATAATGAATCCCGATTAATCACACTTTTAAAATGTACTCAAATTTGACCCCCAAAAAAAAAAGTCTATATAAATAGCATTGTTTTTGAGTTATAGCTATGCTGTGATTTTATGAGTGAGAAATACTAAATCATCTCTATCAACGTGTATTTAATGACATTTACACCATAAACAAGCCGCTATCTTTCTCATTTTATTTTACACTAAACCACATGTTTACATGAAATGCAACATGAATACATGGAAAATATTAAAATAAAAAACATTAATGAATCAAATTAATCAACAGTAATTCTGTTGCGGACCCCTCTGCAACTCCCAGGGGGGCCCCTAGGGGGCCGTGGACCCCAGATTGGGAAACCGTGGATGGAAAACGTCCGTGTAACACGAAGCCTTTCGTATTTTAAACGTTTGTTACGATTGGATTGCTGGTTAAATAGTATTGTTGTCAAAGAGTTAAGAATAAAGTCCGCCGCACACTGACTAGGGTGATCCAGTGTGTATGGATCCAAGATCATGTGAAAATTATGTTTGAAATAGTTTGACACCCCGAAACAGCCCTTGTCTGTCGTGAGTTCATTACATATTTATTCATACACATGTATTTATTTGTATTGAGTGTAACGGGAAGCCTCCCACAGCGTACCTTGCATGTGACCATGAGGAGCGTGAAGACCAGGATGAGCGTGCTCTTGGACACTGGGATCCAGTGAGCCTCCTGCAGGGTGAACAGGATGGCTCCGTACAGGCTGGCTTTGGTCGGGCTGCGGAGACATCAAAACATGCCTCACGTGTCTGAAGGCGCCGGGGGCGCTTTACTGTGTTTTACTGTGTGTGCGACTGGGTATAGGTGGATACAAAAAGCATGAAAACATTACCACTATGTTGTCTTAAATGCATCAACATACAATGTCATTTTGCATTGTGCATCTGGTGAGGAAGGGTTTCCTCTATTGCACAAATATGTTTAAAAAGGAATTTAGTGTCAAATAAGATGAGGCACGAAAAGCAGAAGTTGAAATTTTAGCAGTTCAGATGCGTTCCTGCCTATAAAATTAGTTCTCCAGGAATGAAACCCTTTGAAAATTGCACTATTCTGAGACGTATTAAATAAATATCGGGGTTTTTTAAGCATGCGGTGTTACTGATGGTATTTCTACGGTTTTCTGCAAAAAAGATTTTTGAAAAAAACATTTTTTTGAGAAAATGTTGGCAACACCATACTCATACTATATATTAAACCCCAATGATCTTATATTTAATCTATAGTTGTACTGCAAAAAATCCTATATTTGAATACAGAATCACTCAGACTTGTTCATTTATTAAATTGAACCTTTAAATACACATTAACACTTAGAAACAGTATTTTGGAAATAATATATGTAAAGCCTATGGTTGTCTGCTATTATGCTATTATTCTAGTAACACTATGAACTAATCCTGTCAATACTATGAGATTATTTAACATTAACAATAATATACTATAGTGAGTAATTGCCTTATAAGGTACTATGATCTTTCTACATAGCACTATAGCTGGGTTATGAAACAGGAGCTGTGAAATTCAACTTCACTGCTGGTATTTACAAGTCAGTGCAGCAGTATCAGTGCACTTTGTTCCTAGTACTGTAGGTGTTACAGTGGAGTGGACTTCAAATGAATGTCAAGTATTTTTGGAAGACAACTTGATCATTTGTAAAAAGCTTAGAAAATATTATGGAAATACTTGTTCGAACACTTGTTTTTTATTTTTGTACTGGATGCCATCTGCTGGGTGTGTTGGGAATGAATATTAGTGCCTTAAGACATCTAGCATTTAAACTGTGGACCATGTCCATATCTAATTAAAAAAAATGATTAGAAGTGTCCTGTCATGAAGCACTATGACATTTAGGAACCCAACTAAACGGATTAAAGTGCTTTCACATTAGTCTATCGGGGCATCAAATGAGTTAAAAGATGACTATAAATTCATTTTTTCACACCCCCCCTTTTGAAACATTCTCATCTATACATGGAGGCACAATTTCTCGACAATCCCCTCTTTAAGGCTCTGGTTACACACAAGTCTAAAAACTGCCCCCCTCCTGGAGCACGTGGTGACAAGTGCATCCAGCCGCGGCCGCTGAGCCTGCAGGCGAACCGCACTCACAATGACATGCTCAGGATCTCGTTGGTCTCGGGCCTCCACACGCCGCGGAGCAGCTGCTCAAAATTGGAAATGAGAGCCACTCCAGAGCCTGGGAAAGATAAAAATAGAAAGTGGGAAGAATTAGGACAAAAGGGTCTGCTCGTCTCAGCTCACTGCTCTGGTATGCCCTTTCTACTTGTGTGCCCAAAAAAAGAAGAGGAAGAAGAAGAAGAAGAAGAAGAAGATCAAGAAGAAGAAGAAGAAGAACACAGGCATCTTCTGGGGAAATGAGGAGCTCAGACTGAAGGATAAATGAAGCTCCACACGCACTTTAACCTTCAGTGTGGTTTGAAATGTGCTCCGTAAAGGTGTGTGTGTGTGTGTGTGTGTGTGTGTAGCCTTCATGGTAGGATGGGCTTATTTGACTTTTTTCCTTAAATGGAGCCCAGGTCATCCCGCACTTTGCACAGTAAAAAGGCAGAAAAAAAACAAAAAAAAAAAAACAAAGAGAGGGAAAGTCACCTTTGACGTAGCCGACGATGACCATGATGAAGAAGCCGTGGTGGTAGGCGTGGTGAGCGTGGTGGACGCCGGCGGCGATCTTGCGGGTGCGGACCACTTCTTTCAGGGCGACCAACACCAGCTTGACGGGCAGGAAAGCCACACACTTGTAGAAGAGGTTCAAGGGGCAGTAGAAGACGAGGTACCTGAGCGTCGGAGTCAGACGGAGGGTATGAAATAAGCCTGTAGCGTGATCACTGCAATGATGTGGCCCTCATCTCGTTGCTCATTAATCATCAATTTCACATGAATTAGGTGCATTCCCTTAAAACATCTTCCCTTGGGGAAGTTTGTGGGGGGGGGGGGGGGGTGATTTATTTTCAGAATAAAATGGCGTCAGAATTCATTGGAGTCAATGCTACTTTGACCTCAAAATATCTTTCCAAACAAATCTGAAAGACGACACAAACTTACCATTTCAGACAAAACAGCAGTAAATGGGTGCATCAATGCCATAAACAATTCAAACCCGGGTCTTTACTAAATGTGGCACCCCTCCACTCGGGCCCCACACGTGACCAAATAACTTGTGCGTGGGAATGACGAGGGAACTTGAGGGGATTTATGGGGATTTGGGGGGCGACTTTCTCACCAAACGGCCGAGGCCAAGAGGATGTGGCTGTTGTGCTGGAAGTAGTCGAGGGGGCTGCTCCCCAGCATGACGTCGGCGAGGATGTAGCTCCCAAAGCAGTAGAGCATGGCAGACAGCCATGAGGCCACAGGGCTCCGACGGGACACTTCCACCGACCCTGCGGGGCACACCCCGAAAGGTAGAGGCGTGTCAGCGTGTAGGTGTGCGTGTGAGCGTGTAGGTGTGCGTGTGAGTGTGCGTGTGTGTGTGTTTTCTTTGTTCCATTCTTTTCCAAAGCCCCGATGGAACACCACTTTATCGCGACGCAATATTGACATGTGATTTATTATGCTCTCGGCTCACAAACGGAGAAAGCTCCGTCTGGACAGGATACAGTAGCAAGCACAGCATGAAACCATACCCAGATAACCTACTACTATCGTTGACAACAGTGAACTTTACGCGTAGTTTGTGGGATGTACGTTAACCACCTGTTCCAGCCTCGCCGCTGGAACAGGTGGACACCGTCACCGGCCCTGTCAGGCCGACAGTACAAGGGCAACCTGATCCGGGAAAATGCCGCCCCTAAAAATACACACGGCATTAACCCTCCTGGCCGGCTTGCAACTGTCGGCAATACATCGCTGCTTCCTCATCCACAGAGTCACTCTGCTCTCCCCCAACACTCTCCCCCAAGCTCACCAAGGCCTCTCGCCCTCATGTGGGAATGATGGATTTTAAATAAGTCACCGTTTGTCTCGTGAAAATGTATTCGTAACTGAAGGAATTTGCCTTTTAAGGGAAAAAAGACATGGATACATGATAATTCCAATGTTTTGTTAATGGGAAGTATCATCTCAACAGAAAAGCAGGTCAGGTTATTCTGGTCAACTTCCAGCTGCTTCAGTTAATCAAGCCTCTACTGATATCGGTTACGTTTACATATCGAAAACAGACGTTTAGAGGCCTTCAATTGTGCCAACAATAGCAATAACTGTTGATGTCTTTAGTAAATAGCAGCATGTGTAAACAAAGCTCTGATCTGTTGTTGTTGTTTTTTTGTGGCGGCTGAGAGTCATTTCGCCATGTGCTCCTTCAAGGTGTGCGGGATCACTCTACACACACCACAGAAAACACTGAGAAACTGTAAAAGGTGCACGTCGACAACTTCTACCCTTTATACAAGTGTGAACAGAGATGTTCCTGAAGCCCACTGACATCTATTTCAGGGAGCTCTATTTATTGCCTCGACTGTAAAAAGCTTTTGGTATGCACCAGTCCTCTATCAGATGTCCTGTTCTCTACCTCTGTTGGTTACATGGCTTTAATCTTGGAAAATGTTCCAACGTTGAACAAAGCTGCTTGTTATAATCTGCCCTGTGGGCGAGTAACATTTGAGTCATTTCATCATTATGAATAAGCTGGGCTGCGGCACCAGAAAGCACTGTGGATGAGGGTTTAAATTAAAAAGGAAATACTGAAAGTTTGTATTTGACAAACAATTTTTTTTTACAGTATTTAATGATAGATTGTGTGATACATCGGTTTATTTTAACTGACTGTAGAAAACCTTGTGTATATATGTTATATCGTATGAAAAATGTATAAATATGATATTATGTATGATATTCGCACATAAGAATGTTGTTAATCTGACGCAGCTTCACCCTTAAGCAGTGAAATGATATAGCTCTTAACTAAATGATAAAAAAATGACCCAAAAATACCCAATAAACGGACACGTGTGCATGGGAGAAAATGCACTCACCTGGTTCATACTTGAGGTAGAGGATGGACACGATGTAATAAGCCAGATCAAAAACTGGAAACATTCCCATTTTGGAGAAAGCCTGGGCATAGTCGCCCAGGTTGAGAGCTCCCAGCACGTCCATGTTTGCAATGCGCAGCTGATCCTACTGCCGCATGTGTTCTACAATATCTGCGCGATTAAGATGCCTCCTTCTGCTGCGACCCGCGACCAGGACCCCCGTCTTCCCCAGCTCCAGCCTCCTATTAATACCACGGGCAGGCTCCATGGCTTCTCCGCAGGGCGGTTCTCCTCTCTGCCAGTTGCTCTTATCTAATCATCCTTTGGCAGGACGGCACCTCGTTCAGCGAGATGCGTGTGAAACGTGGATGGAGTCCCATTAGCGCGGTGTGGAGACGGTTCCACACGGTTAATTCCGACAGCGCTGACAAAACATCCCGGACGCAGTGTCCATGGCGATGCAGGTTCTGCTGTTATTATCCTATTTTAAGATGGCTACCGAGTTTTGAATATGATAATAATAATAATAATAATAATAATAATAATAATAATAATAATAACAACAACAATAACAATAATAATAATAATAATAATAACAACAATAACAATAATAATAATAATAATAATAATAATAACAACAATAATAATGATAATAATAATAATAATAATAATAATAATAATAACAATAACAATAACAATAATAATAATAACAATAGTATTAATAATAATAATAATAATAATAATAATAATAACAATAACAATAACAATAACAATAATAATAATAATAATAGTATTAATAATAATAATAATAATAATAATAATATAAACAATAATAATAATAATAATAATAATAATAATAACAATAACAATAATATTAATAATAATAACAATAATAATAATAATAATAATAATAATATTAATAATAATAATAATAATAATAACAACAATAGTATTAATAATAATAATAATAATAATATAAACAATAATAATAATAACAACAAAAACACTAACAACAACAACAACAACAACAACATAATTATAATAATAATAATAATAATAATAATAATAATAATAATAATAATAATAATAATAATAATGGAAACGTAACCCAATGATAAATACATAAAGTAACTAACTTCACGTCTTAATGCTTTAATACAGATGCAGTGTAGGTGAGCAGCATCTCTCACTTTCAACTCCCGTGAGTCACCTCGCCTCCCTCTTATCAGAACCAGTGCGTAACAAAATATGATGATTCATGCGAAGTGCACACAGTACACCCCAAAAAAGAAAAGACTGCATCGCATGGAACACTTTACTTCTAAGATTCTATTTCCAGGGTTCTTTCATGTCACTTTATCATTTAGTTAACGGGTGGCCGTTCCCTTAAACAACCCGACAAATGAGCCCAGTTTGTCTGTCTTATTAATTGTTAATGTTTTGCACTTCAATTTTGCATACGTATGTTCATCATGGGGTATTTGGAGACGCATTATCAGTTTACTGTGCGTCCCGGGTTTATATTTAACTTGAGGTTTTGGATGATTCTAAAAAATATTCCCAAAGCTTGCAAAATAAAATATTCACAAAATGTATCTAAAGAAAAACGAATTCTAAGGTGTTCGTGTGACGACACTATCAAAACACTTAATTTCCTTTATTTTATCTACGTTGTATTTGATAGAACTCGGATTTATAGTCGTTCCCGGAATAGGGCGTGAGGATTTGACGGTAGGCGCATTGCTATTGGTCAGATTGGCCAATGACGTCTGCGAAGGCGGAAGTAAACCGCCTCTGATGTGATGTGGACAAAATGATCGGAGATCTCTTGATTTTCGGGTAATTTGTTAACTTAGTTTATGGCAGTAACGTAACGATTTGTGTTTGATTCAACCGGATAGCTTGCCTGTGTCTGTGTCAGCGTGCGTTGTGTTGCTTGTTGACTAAACGAACCGATAAACCAATGGCTTTCTGCCGCCAGCTCATCATCGGCTAATGTTAGCTTAGCTTAGCACTACTTTGTCAACAAAGTCCAACTCACTGAATTTCTCCTTGTTTTTAGGACCTTACTGGTAAACGCGGGTGCTGTGTTGAATTTCAAACTGTAAGTGTCAGCCATAATAAGGTGGTTTTTTTTAACACTGCTATTTTCTCTACTTTGAGACAATACAGTGCACCGTATATGTGCGGATGAAATTGTAAATAAATATGCAAATCTGCGCAATTTCCTATTTGTGACAGTGAATTGTTCATACACAGGTTTTTCTGTTAATTTCTGGGTTTATTTTATGTTGCCAAATTATTTTCCGTTTTATGTTCGTTTTTAAATGTGTTTTGTATAAATGTTGTTCTATTTTCTATTGTTATTACTTTATTATTATTATTGCCGATTGTTTTGATGTAAGCCGCTGTAAACACCACAGTTTCCCTCCGGGGATGAATAAAGTATCGGTCGAACTAAAGTCTATCAGATACATTGTTATCTTCCCATTGTAATCAAATAGATCATAAACATCTCAAATGGTTTTTTTTGCAGCAAAAGGAAGGAATCATCAGGTTTTGGAGATGAACCCGGAGGACCTAGAACAGGTGAGTTACTGATTAAAGATCTCTCTATATATTTTTGAAATACACGTTAATGTTCACTAAGGCCAAAATCATCTAATAATATCTGTGTTTTAGGTGACAATATCAGAGAGTTTTTGCTCAGTCTGCGATACTTTCGGATCTTCATAGCATTATGGAACATCTTCATGATGTTCTGCATGGTCCTGTGAGTAATACCAACTATTCAAAATGTGTATCTTATTTGGTGATCTTAGCAATTTTGAAAAGGCTAATTCCTTTCTTTGTCCTGTTATGTACAATGTATGAGGGAGGCTGTCACATTAAAATTTAAACTAGTGAAATTCTGACACTCGTTTTGTTTTCCTTATTTTTCAAGACTTTTTCTAGTCATTCAGTAAACTGTTTTCAACACTAATCCCAACAAATGAAGAAATGGTTATCTAAATCACATCTTAGAATTGAAACCTAGTGTGCACTACTTACAAGTACCTGACTCTTTTTGGTGAATGAGAATGAGGAATAAACTTTGAAAATGAATAGTTTTGGCAATGGAATATGGCTTTATATGCCATTTCTCCCATACATATAAAGCCAGGGGATGGGGTATTTTGGGATTTGCTCATATTGTGAATTTCAGTAATAATAATTGTTTATAACCTGCCTTTGTAATTCTTTTTACAGATTGTTTGGCGCATGATCAATCCACCTGATGTTTGGGGTCCTACCAGAATGAAACTTGCACACCATTAAACTCCCTCGGACACTCTTAGGGCTTTGCTTTTTTCAGGCCATCTAAAATGGAATTGTGTTCCTTTTCTCTGCGGCCCACTTCACAACTTCACCTGTCCTGTATTGTTGGTTGGTTGTTCAGTACATTTTGAATCAATATATATATATTTATTTGGTCTTACATGTTTGTGAGACATACTTTTTGTTCTGTTTCTGCTGTAAATATAGCATTTCTATTTGACTTTACTGGCCAAGGTCCTCTTTTTGAAATAGGAGTGGTATTTTCATTACAACAGTCTACTTGATTAAAGTGATATCTGTGTAATAAACAGTTTCTAAATCCCGTAACTAAATTGATGGGCTGGTTAAAGATGCCCCTGTTTCCTTTCATCCAGTTTGGCAGGTGATAAACCATAATTTTAAGGTCCTTTTCTGTGAGATTCTTAAGGGCCAAAGAATAAATCAGAATGGCTGGTTAAGTTTGTTACCTAGCTTATATGGTGTGTGTAGGGGTGGGGGTTCTCAAGTGATTCTGTACCATTTTGTTCATTTTTTTTACTATGAACCGTATTCATCTCTTTTTTGATTTATCTTGAGATGGGACAAGGGAGGAATCCATTCAAATGTTAGGACAGCATGTGAAGATGTAGTCTCGTTTCTTGATCTATATTATTTGGAATCTTTACGCTTATGTTTTTGATTCGGTTTTATAATAAAGATTTACACAGAAAATAAGCAATGACTCAATGGCTATATAATCTTGTTTCAAAAGTGAGAAGAAAAATAACATTTCTATGTTCAATAACATTTTTACTTTCATATTTTACTTTAATGCTTTTGAATTATGACTGGTAAAGAACAGTTCACAAAAACAAAGAACAGCCCAAGGTAAATCTACTATAGAAAAACACTGAGCACTTTATTTGGAACACCTGCACACCTACCTTTTCATGCAATTATCTAATCTCTTGAATTGTGTGGCATCAGTGCAATGCATAAAATCATGCAGATACAGGTCAAGAGCTTTAGTTAATGTCCACATCAACCATCAGAATGGGGGAAAAATGTGATCTAAGTGTTTTCCGCGTGTGATGATTGTTGGTGCCAGACAGGCTGGCAGTCAGGCAGTTCAGTGGACGGAAACGCCTTGTTGATGAGAGAGGTCAACGGAGAATAGCCAGGCTGGTTGGAGGTGACAGAAAGGCTACGGTAACTCAGAAAACCACTCTGTACAATCGTTGTGAGCAGAAAAACATCTCAGAATGCATAACAGGTGGAGGCGGATGAGCTACAACAGCAGAAGACCACGTTGGGTTCCACTTCTGTCAGCCAAGAACAGAAAGCTGAGGCTGCAGTAGGCACAGGCTCACCAAAACTGGGCAGTTGGAAAAAACGTAGCCTGGTCTGATGAATCTTTATTTCTGCTGAGGCACACTGATGGTCGGGTCAGAATTTGGCGCCAACAGCATGACTCCATGGACCCAACCTGCTTGGTGTCAACAGTCCAGGCTGATGGGGGTGGTGTAATGGCGTGGAGAATTTATTTTCTTGGCACACTTTGGGCCCATTAATTACCAATGAATCATCGCTTGAATGTCACAGCCTATTTGAGTATTATTGCTGACCATGTGCATCCCTTTATGACCGCCATTAAGTCATCCTTTAATTGTTACTTCCAGCATGATAATGCACCATTAGTCGTCTCAAACTGGTTTCATGAACATGGCAGTGAGTTCATGTCAGTTTCCTTCCCAGTCACCGGATCTGAATCCAATAGAACACCTTTGGGATATGATAGTACAGAAGATTCGCAGCATTACTGTGCAGCTGACGAATCTGCAGGAATTGCGTGATGCAATCCTGTCAGCATGGACAGAATCTCAAAAGAATGTTTCCTACATCTTGTGAAATCCATGCCAAGAAGATTTAAGGCTATTTTGAGAGCAAAGGGAGGCCCTACCGAGTATTAGTAGAGTGTTCCTAATAAAGTGCTCACTGAGTATATATAATATTAGTGTAAATAAAACACCCTGTGGACCCATGACCTGCAGGGATAGGCGCTGGGGTCGGGTGCAATGTCAGCCGGGCGGCAGGCAAAGGCAGGGGCCTGGGCCTTCTGATCCTCTGCATCGTAGACTAGTTTTAGGGAGGTGAAATGTCACCTCTCTGGCAGGGAAGGAGCTGGAACTGGTGCGGGAGGTGGAGCAGTACTAACTAGATATAGTTGGGCTCACCTCTACGCACTGGCTCTGGAACCAAACTCCTGGAGAGGGGCTGGGCCCTCTCCTTTTCCAGAGTTGCCCAAGGTAAGGGGTGCCGGGCGGGTGTGGGGATACCTGACGAGACCCCGGCTGAGTGCCGCTGTGTTGGAGTTCTCCCCAGCGAACGAGAGGGCCGCCTCTATGTGACTACAAGTTGCTAAGGGGAAAGCTCTGACTGATGTGTGCGCTTATGCAACGAACACCAGTTCAGAGTATTCGGCCTTCTTGGAGTCTCTGGGTGGCATCCTGGAAGGGACTCCGCCTAGGGACTCTATAGTTCTACTGGGAAACTTCAACGCTCACGTGGACAAAGATGGAGAAACCTGGAAGGGGGTGATTGGGAGGAACGGCCTGCCTGATCTGAATCCGAGTGGTGCTTTGTTATTGGACTTCTGTGCTAGTCATGGATTGGCCATAACGAACACCATGTTTAAGCATTGAGTGGCTCATAAGTGTACATTGTACAAGACCACCTTAGGTCAAAGATCGATGATCGACTTTGTGGTCGTGTCATCAGATCTGCGGCTATATGTCTTGGACACTCGGGTGAAGAGAGGAGCAGAGCTGTCAACTGATCACCACCTGGTGGTGAGTTGGATCAGATGGCAGGGGAGGCTGCCAGACAGACCTGGTAAACCCAAATGTGTAGTGAGGGTGAACTGGGCACGCCTGGTGGATGCCCCTGTCCGTGAGGTCTTCAACTCCCACCTACGGAAGAATTTTTCGCGCATCCTGCAGGAGGTTGGGGACATGGAATCAGAGTGGGTCATGTTCAAAACCTCCATTGCAGAGGCGGCTGCTAGGAGCTGTGGTCAGAAGGTAGTCGGTGCCTGTCGTGGCGGTAACCCAAGAACCTGTTGGTGGACACCAGCGGTGAAGGAAGCCGTCAAGCTGAAGAAGGAGGCCTTTCGGGCTTGGCCACTGAAGCAAAAACCTGGGTGTGGGAGGAGTTCGGGGAGGCTGTGGAGAAGGACTTTCGGTTGGCCTCAAGGAAGTTCTGGAAAACTGTTTGGTGACTCAGAAAGGGAGAGCAGGGCTTGGCTCAGGCTGTGTTCAGCTGGGGAGGAGAACTGCTGACCCGGACTGGGGATATTGTTGTGCGGTGGAAAGAGCACTTTGAGGAACTCCTGAACCCAATCAATACGTTCCCAGGGGAAGAGGCAGAGTCTGAAGACTCTGGGTATGTCTTGTCCATATGCCTGGCAGAGGTCGCTGAGGCAGTCAAAAAGCTCCTCAGTGGAAAGGCGCCGGGGGTGGATGAGATTTGCCCTGAGATGCTGAAGGCTCTGGAGATTGTTGGGCTGTCTTGGCTGACACGCCTCTTCGGTGTCGCGTGTATGTCGGGTACAGTACGTGTGGAGTGGCAGACCGGGGTGGTGGTTTCCATTATTAAAAAGGGGGACCAGAGTGTGTGCTCCAATTATAGGGGTATCACAATGCTCAGCCTCCCCGGTAAAGTTTACTCCAGCGAGCTGGAAAGGAGGCTCCGGCAGATTGTTGAACCTCAAATTCAGGAGGAGCAATGCGGATTCCGTCCTGGACGTGGAACAGTGGACCAGCTCTTTACCTTTGCTGGGTTGCTGGGGGGGTCATGGGAGTTTGCCCATCCAGTCTACATGTGTTTTGTGGACCCGGAGAAGGCTTTCGACCGTGTCCCTCTGGGAATCCTGTGGGGGGTACTGAGGGGGTATGGGGTACCGGGGCCGTTGGTACGAGCCATCCGAGCCATGTACAACCAAAGTGAAAGCTGTGTTCACATTCTCGGCACAAAGTCAAACACGTTCTCAGTGGGTGTTGGACTCATCCAAGGTTGCCCCTTGTCCCCGATTCTGTTTGTGATATACATGAGCAGGATCTCAAGGCACAGCTGAGGTGAGGAGAGTGTCTAGTTTAGGAACCTCAGAATTGCGTATCTGCTTTTTGCGGATGATGTGGTGTTGTTGGCTTCATCAGACCGTGAGCTCCAGCACACACTCGGGCGGTTTGCAGCTGAGTGTGAAGCGGTCGGGATGAGAGTCAGCCCCTCAAAGTCTGAGGCCATGGTTCTCTGACGGAAAACGGTGGATTGCTGCCTCCGGGTTGGGAGCGCGTTGCTGCCCCAAGTGAAGGAGTTCAAGTATCTTGGGACCTTGTTCATGAGTGAGGGGAAAATGGAGCGTGAGATGGACAGGCAGATTGGTGTGGCGTCAGCAGTGATGCGGGCGTTGTACCGGACCGTTGTGGTGAAGTGGGGGCTGAGCCGGAAGGCAAAGCTCTCAATTTACCAGTCCCAACCCTCACCTATTGTCATGAGCTTTGGGTAGTGACCGAAAGAACGAGATTGCGAATACAAGCGGCCGAAATGTGTTTCCTCCGTAGGGTGGCTGGGCTCAGCCTTAGAGATAGGGTGAGGAGCTCGGACATCCGGAGGGAGATCTGAGTAGAGCCGCTGCTCCTTCGCGTTGAAAGGAGCCAGTTGAGGTGGTTCAGGCATCTGATCAGGATGCCTCCTGGGCACCTTCCCTTGGAGGTTTTCCGAGCACGTCCAACTGGTAGGAGACCACGGGGTAGACCCAGAATGCGCTGGAGGGATTATATATCCCAGCTGGTCTGGGAACACCTCCGGGTCCCCCAGGAGGAACTGGAAAACGTTGCAGGGCGAGAAGGGGGCCCGGAGCTCCTTGCTCAGCCTGCTGCCACCGCGACCCGGCCCCGGATAAGCGGTGGAAAATAGATGGTCGGCATATTGTGCATAAAAATCTGATGTAGGATAATTCGGTTATAATGTGATTATTATTATTTTTTGAAAGAAAAGATATCCATTTGCTTCAGGTGATCTTATTGTAGAGTTTTTGATCAGTCTGGATACTTATTTGGAGACCAATGATTCAAATAGTTTTATTGTGAGATAACAAATAAAATAAGAAGAATAAAAAAATTATGAAATTGATATATTTTTTTTAAATGGAAATGAACGTACGAGAGGAACGCAGGCCCAAGATACAATTACAGTAAAACAAAAATGTTGCCTGTGCGTGTGCGTGTGGCGCTTGCGTACAAGGGCGCGCGTCGTGACGTCAGACCACTTCCCGTCATGCCTTTCGCGAGCGCTTCGGAAAAGCCTGCTGAGGAGGAGGCCGGAGCGGAGGCTGCCACCAGACCCGGGGTAGCCCACCTGAAAGCGGACGCCTTAACCCACCGAATACGTGACGACGGCGTAACCCGTGAAGACATAAGCATCATAAAACATGGTGCTTATCCTCCCAGGGCAGCTTCTGCACGGCGTGTGAGCGTCGGCCGCCTGCTTCGGGGGGGAGGGGATCCCAGTGAGGCTGTCTCCAGAACCGCCACCGCCAGGCAATGACAGCGGCCACGGCCACTCCGCAGCTCATGAGAGACCGGCTGCTCCAGGCCATCGACGGCCAAAGCAATGTGAGTCAGTGTTAGCCTAGCGCGTGCTAACTTTAACGGATTAAGTTTAAACATGGACGCGATATCGTTTCCAAGACAATGCAGTCGCAACCAACGGTGAGAGAGGAGGCGCTATGCTAGTGAGCAGCTCGGCAGAAGTGATGGTACAGAAATCACAGCCGGGCTAACTAGTTGTAGTGAGCTAATTAGCCAAGTTAGCGTGTGTACGCGTCATATAATGAAGATTCAACATTTGTATTCGTCACATGAAAACACAAGTATGGTGCAGCGAAATTATAAAGGGGCAGACTCCAAGAGCTGTGCAAAACAAAATAGGAAGAAAAAAAACATAACAATGAACCAGTAAAAAAGTGTGTGTGTAGATATTAATATATGAAGCAAATGTATATCCAATATAATGTATGTATAGAAATTGTATATGTACAGTAGTGCACCTGACTATGTATGTACAGTGTTCAACTGGGAATACAGTTGGAAGTGGGGTGTTATTCACAGAAGTCCATGAATTAACCTATAAAGGGGCAAGCATGCCTTTATACAAATGATGCTTGTGCAATTAAACCTATTATTACCTAGTATTGCCCGCTACTAGCTAGGACATTAAGCATTTGTTTAAAAAAAAACACTCACTTTTACTGTCATTGACAGTCTGCTGTCAACTTGTGCCACATCCCATTCATTTTGTTGTACTGTGGACTGTACAATTGGATCTCCCCAAGTAACCGTGTGTATTACTCACTTGTATTTTCAACTAAATTTGGTGTGTATAAACATATCCTAACAGTGGCCTTAACTGACATTTTTGGCAAACACATCATTATGATGAGTTGGCCCCATGGTATACAGTACAACCTTTTTTTGAGCTGACTTGGGCTGATGAAAGGACAGTCCTCAGCTTACTTATTTCTGAGATTATGGCTCCCTAAAGAGCTCCCCTCACTATTTACATTTTGTGCAGTTGTTTATCTTAGATTTGGTCACAGGTTGAATGGTGTATCATTTTGTCTCAAAGATGACACAACTCCACTTTTCTCTTGGAGACATCTGAATTTGCATAACATCTCAGTTTGTAATACTGAGCCTGAAACCAGTGCTTTAAATGTTATTTAAGATTTTCAGGTGCACATATGAAAGTGAATGCAAATGTTCCTCTAGAAGTAGCACACTTTACTTCTCTGTGTTTGCAGTAGCATTTGGCCATACCAAAAAGGATTACACACAATGACATGTACATTTGTCAAATCTGAGTGTCGGCATAATATAGAGGGGAGTATTAGTCCACAGCATTTAAATTCATATTGCACTGTACATTTTCAGCAGATATGCAACATGGTGGCAGTTATGGAAGTGATCTCATTTTTGGAGAAATATCCGATCACCAAAGAAGCACTCGAGGTAGGTTATGAATTGCCACGATGAACACATGCAATCAATATTAATTACATTGTATGTCAAATGTGAAGGAATCATGCCCCAGCAACTCATAACAACTTCATTTTGTTGAAGGAAACACGTCTTGGCAAGCTTATCAACGATGTACGGAAGAAGACCAAGAATGAAGACCTTGCCAAGAGGGCCAAAAAACTCCTTCGCAATTGGCAAAAGTTGATTGAGCCAGGGCAAAATGAGGTATTATCCAAAGGAATATCAGGGTCTTCCAATGGAGGTACTCATCTCTGTAAGGCTGACATTTCCACTCCAGCTGCGACCCCTCCAGCAGTCCGATCAGTCCCAGAGTTAAAGAACCGAAATGACTTCAACAACTCTTTCTCTCCCAAGATAGAGAAATCGGGCAACCGAAAACGTAAATGTGAGCAGAAAGAAGGACAGCACTTACCAGCAAAGATATCCAAGATTACTGCCTTTGATAAAACTCCGAACAACGCATGGCTGCCATCAAATGGAATTGGTGGAGGCGCTGATATTTTGCCAAATGTGTTGGACTGTCATGTAAATCCGCCTTCAGACAGGGATGTTTTTGATCATCAGGACACTGACAGGCCCAATAAAATCCCAGTCAACGCTGTCAGACCCCACCCAAGTCCTCTTGGATACAACAAAACCCCTAGCACTTCATCATTGCTAAAGACATCGGTGTTGCAGCAGCATGCCAGACTAGAGCAGGCTGCCGCTGGAGGACATTGTCAACCCAAAAGCCCCCGCTTGTCCTCCCACAGTCCTCGATCTCCCAGGCAGGAAGGTGTCAAACTAGCTGCACCAAAAACATCAGCCCTTTCAAGCCCCAGTGGTAGCCCATGCTGCACAGGCGGCTCTGCGCTGGGGACTACTTCTCTGCCTTCTCCACAGCCTTTAAATCTTCTTGTTCAGGGGTCACACACTGATGACTCTGCGGATTTGGACTCTCGGAGTAGCTGCTTACCCAACCCTTCCAGTTCTCAGCACAACCTAAACACCTCCTCTGGTATTGAGGGGGGTAACCCAGCCAATGACGGTACAGATGACAATACAGGAAGGAAGAAAAGGAAGAAATACAGACCTAAGGATTACGTTGTGAACTTAGATGGACAGATTGCAGAGGACAGCACTAAACCGGTCAGATTAAAAGACAGGAGGCTGACCTTTGACCCTGTAACAGGGCAGATAAAGACCTCCTTCCAAAAAGAGTCTTGCCAGGCGTTGGAGGCTAGGCCGGACCCGGGAGCGGAGCCTCAGCGGACAGAAGTGCAGAAGCAGAATCCCACTGTTCCACCCAGCCCCTTCCAGCAGACCAATTGGAAGGAGTTGTCGAGGAATGAAATCATCCAGTCCTACCTTAGTCAACAGAGCAATGTGCTCACCACGTCGGGGGCCCACAGTTCTGGAGCACATTTCTTCATGAACGAGTACTTGAAAAAAGAGGAGCATCATGTCAAAGAGACAAGGGAGACACATGTGCTGGCATTGAATGGTTCTGTCACAGGCTTGCCAGGGCTTAACAGAGAGGTTACAACAGAGGATCTTAACAGACTACACACAAAGCACTGGCCTGGTGTTAATGGTTGCTTTGACACCAAGGACATTTGGTATGATTGGACTGATTGCGTATGTTTAGACCCACACGGTGATGACAACAGGCTAAATATACTGCCATATGTCTGTCTTGACTGAAACAATTGGGTTGTAATTTCTGTTTTGGAAGGCACAAGTGGCTTCCACCTTGCATTTACCATAAGAGGGCAAGGTTTTTATGTCAAATGGAATTTCATTACCCTACCCTGCTCTTTTGCACAGTTGGGGAAAGCGGCCTTAAGTCTGATGGGTGACAGCCTCGCTGCACCATCATTCAAGTTTTGTGTGAGGCTCAGTTTAAGAATAAGGCTATGCATAATCTGCCAATTCAAGAGTTTGTGTACACATAACTGTACAGAATAAGTTCAGCAATCAGGAACCGTACTTTTCCCACACAGTACACATCTTTGATGTCCCCTTGCTTTCAGTATGTTTCATGACATTTGGTGAATGTCCAGTCCATAAGTATCTTCCATTAGTTTTCAATTGATAAAACCACTGCACACTACCTCCTCCCATTGCATTTTTGGAATAAATAACTACTAATGAAGCTTTTTTTAAACAGAAAGAAGTACTGCTTGGTTTGCTACCTGTGTCCTGGAATGTGAATGCAGCCCAAACCATTCAGGCAAAAAATATGTTTGCTTGTGAGCAATGCAACGTTAAATTCTAAATTCTGTCAGGAGTTTGATATTGGTGAAAATGATACCACCGGGTAAACAAAGGTGTGGCCAATATGCATGATTTTCTTTCCTTAAATTTACATTTGCTTAATTTCTCTCTATTTACGTACATTTTGAGACTACACTGAATCATTTGAAGTGGATTTATTAAATCTGTCCTTTACTAAGATTTGGTTAGATAATGCAACAGCAACATTCCAGACTGTTCCCTTGCCAACACCAACCTATCTTACACAAGGAAACTATTTCTAATGACACATTTTGATAATGTGAACTTCTTATTTTTAATTTTACATTTGCCTTTACCTGTGTATTTAGGTTGTAAAATATGAATTTGGAATTGGATCAAAGGCATTGCTACACTTTTTCTTTTTGTACTGTGAGGAAAAATTGAAAAGAATATGCTGGAAAATGTACTTAATACCATTCCTGTAGATATTGTTTGCCTTATGGAATCCTGTGATTTCCCTAAAACAGAGCCTTAGTGAATGTACAGAAACAAACCTTTTGTGTTCAGTTGAATGCAGAAGAGAACATATTTGCTACTTAGTCCTTTTTACGTGGACATGATAAGTGTTAATAAAAAGTACACAAATTGTGATTTTCCTTCTTTACTTTTGAAATGTGACATTAAGGTTAAGACCTTTTTTACAATTAACATTTACTTTGAAATAAATGTACACAATACCACAATACATACACTTGCCAAGATTCAAGAGGTTTATTTGTCACATACGTTCATACATGTATGTAGTGAATGTCTTTGCAATGCACCCGGAGATTATGCACAATTGTTCCTAAACAGAACATAATAGCTAACCTAATTTCTACCTCGCTAACTAACTGAAAGTAACTGATTCCTAACGCGTAATGCAGTTAGTGAACAGAATAATATTAAAATAAAATACGTGAAACATATAATTCAGATTTTAAATGTGGCCTTTTGTGAATCTGAAGGAGACCGTTCCTATTAGCAGTGTCCCCAATATGACAATAGTCTCCATCACATCATTGTTCTCTTACCGTCTCATTGTCTGTAGTCTACCCTAAGTAGACATCGCTTGTTCCCATTCACTCCTGAAACGTTTTAAAATGGTCAGCGAAAGTAGCTTGAGTAGAGCTGTTCATGGCAGTGTTCACCGACCTTTTCTTCCTGCCACGTGAGCTTTTTACAATTAAATGAACAATTAAAGCAACAACTTACAATGAAAACAATGTCCTGTTAACCACTTAAAAGTTCACAAAATGTACCACTGTGCTTCTTCTTCTTACGGTCGACGAATAGTATCCACTCTTAGTGGACGGGCTTGTTTTGATGAACACTGCCATCCTGACTGGAGCTGATGAAGTAGTATCTAGCCTTGCACTTGTGGTCTTTCAGAGATAAATTCCACAATATTTATACGGTGCAGGTATTTCACCCGGCGAGGGTGAGAGGCTGACGTGAGGTATTGTCCAACACACTGGTCACAACGACTGGTTTAGGGAACAGAACCTTCGACTATGTTCATCGGTTCCATAGCATTTGTGTTGGCGGAATTAAAATTTTCTATAAAGGCATATCTTTGACGAAAGAAAAATATGAATATGTATTTACATCATACAGTCAAAAGTAATATATTAAATTAATGACATTCGGTTTATTCGGCAAAAAATTCCCATAAAATAAAATGCAAAACACTGGTTTATGATTAAATTCGGAGGTGCGGCACCTAATGAGCGGATGTGACGTCAGTCCCTGCTCCACGTCTGCCTCGCACCCCCGTGCCCCGCCCACTGGGGCTTCCAGTGGAAGATGGCTGCGGTGGAGCGTCCCCCGGTCAGGGAAGGGGTCCGGATACTCTTCCTGTGCGTGTGCTGGTACACGGTCAGCTCCGGAGGAAACGTCGTCAACAAAATAATCCTCAATGGCTTCCCGTATCCCGTCACGGTGTCGCTCTTTCACATCATGTCCATCGTGGTCTTCCTCCCACCGCTGCTGCGGGCGTGGGGAGTCCCGAAAGCGGAGCTGCCGAGCAGGTACTACCGCTGGTACATCCTGCCGCTAGCCTTCGGGAAGTACTTCGCCTCCGTGTCGGCTCACTTCAGCATATGGAAGGTGCCCGTGTCCTATGCACATACCGGTGAGTGGAGCATGGAGGACGTTGCAATGAGAGTGGGACTAAACGGAAGAACTGAATCCACTGTTGATGTGTCTATAAGTTACCGATGCTACCGTTAGCTCAGTTAGCACTAGCTCGACCGCTCTGCGCCGTTGCTGTTATCACGGCGACATAAGCCAACCGTTGGATGGGACGATTTATATCAGTGTCCTGTTTAACACGATGGCGCCTATTAATTGTTATTTATGCGCCAGCTTCTATTAGCCTCCGTTAGCCTAGCTCGTTAGCGATGACGAGGGGCCGTGAGCAGGCGCAGTGCCAGGCGTCCCGGGGGAGGGGGCGTCAGTGCATTTAAACTTTAAAAAGCTCGCACCAGTTACTTGTTTAAATGGTCCCGAATGGGGCCAAAGTCTCCAGGTTACCCTTTTCACCATTGGCTACTCCATCCAAGTCTAAATAACCTTTATTAAACTGTAAAAGGTTGTTATTAATTGTCACTAATTGAATTATTGTTGACTTAAATTAAACATAAATGGCGCAGTTCCATATATGCCCAAGAAGGCATGCCTTACATTGGTGTTAATTTGGGTTAAATCCATTCAAAGTTTTATTGTGTAAAATGAAAAGTAATTCATTTTGTGTGGTGTAATGCAACCTGATCAAAATGATATCATAGCCCCGCACTTCTATTTCCTTGGAATGGTATTTAATCAAGGAGACAAACTAGGTGTTGTGGCCCTACATTCCAATAGTGGTACTTAATTGGGGGGCGGCGGGGGGCTACTGACCTGATCCTTTCATTCTCTGTTCCGCAGTGAAAGCCACAATGCCAATCTGGGTTGTGCTGTTATCAAGGATAATCATGAAGGAGAAGCAAACAAATAAGGTAAGTCAACTCAACACGTCAGTCTGCAATAGGTCTCCCCTGTTCTGCTCGATGGTACTCCAATGTGATTGTTTTTAGACTGAGCACTGGTCATGTGTCACAATCTGCAGCTTTTCCTGCATATCGTATTACTGCAGTCTACAGGGGTTTCGTACTTAGGTGATTGGATTCTCGTGGGTAAAAGAATGGCAGTAGTCATGTAAATACACAGCCCTTTCTGTCAGCCAGCCACAGGGAAAGTCGGAGAGGAACTCAGACAGGAACTCCACACGCTAAATAACTTCCAAATTGAACCAGCTGGAGTAATTTGGCTATCGTCCTGCTGCTGGTAGAAATTTCCATCCCAGGGTAGATGGAGGTGGAAAATAAAGCTCTTCCCAGGTTGGCTGGGAATGAATTCCTAGAATGCTCACTATTAGTCTAACATGAGCATGTTGTGTTTACTTAACCGCCCACTATTCACTGTGTAGCCAGGCTTGATCCGTAGCCTGCGAATCTGAGACATTCCGGGAACCTGTATGAGCTCCCTCTAGATCCTGTTTAATCATCAACCAACTGCTAAGGCAGCTATAAAATGTGTTTAACATTTCTGCTATCGATGGAGAGAACCATCATTTGGCACAAATCTCACACCTTTTCTTTAAATAACTGCTAAGTGCATAACTATGTCATGAGTTAATGTTCTAAGGTGGGCTTTCATTGTGAATCCTATGAATGTGGAAATAACTAATAACATATAAGCAGTTGCCTCTAGCTCGATTGGGGTCAAGCAGCTTGTTGTGTATCGTGTTGGCTCAGATGTCTTCTTCCTCCCTTGTGTGGTAGCCAGTTAAGTCTAACCTGTTATTAAGCCACTGCAACAGAGGTGAAATTCCAGTACCAGCAAAGTGGTCATGGTTCAGACTAAAATACAGTGAAACACCAGTTGATGCTATCCTGTAGTTTAAATACTGTTGTGACAGCAAAGCAGAACAGTATTTCATGATTTTTATTCATTGTTTAGTGTATCAAGACCAGTAGCTATTTACCTCAAAAGACACATACAACATGACTGACATTTATTGATAGTTTACTTTTTTATCTTGAATTAAGTATTATTTTGAAGTGCTAAAAATGTAAATTACCTTTCTGGGGTCAAGACGTTTTCCTTTATCTACATATCACATAAATTTGCTCTAAATCTTGGCAAATTAAGCAGCGGATTTCATTCCTCTTGTTGCTGCTAAGCCCTGCTGAGGACCATGGCTCACTTTTCCTTTTTGGTCTTGATCGCAGGTGTACATATCTCTTATTCCCATCATCGGGGGAGTGCTACTGGCCACGGTGACAGAGCTCTCCTTTGACGTGTCAGGCCTGATCAGTGCCCTGGCTTCCACACTCTGCTTCTCTTTGCAGAACATCTTCTCCAAAAAGGTAGGTCAGGGCGAACCTTTTCTAAGCTGTGTTAGAAAAGCTCAAGGTGGGTGTGTGGGTGTGTGTGTGTGTGTGCTGAGAAAATAAACTTGGAGCTGATCCTGTGAAGCTCTGTTAGTTGAGCATTGTATTAAGAGACTGATTACCTCCAAGAAGCCTTCATAAATGATAAAATATCAATAAACCATATTTTATATAATGTTGAGAAGATAGACATATAGCATATTTTTTGATTTGACAGACATATGAACTGGCGAACCGGTGGGATTGGGCTTTATCAAAAATGAACTGTATTGAAGTAATTCTGTATGAAACTTTCAAATGTACTTGTTAACAAAGGTGAAAGGCGAGTTTTTGTTCAGTTGAACCTCTGTCTTCCGATTGACAATGACATTTCTATTTTAACATGACTGACAAGGTGGAAGGTCTCTCCATGATCAAATATGTAACACTCAAATTATCATTAAACTATAAAAATGCAATTCATATTTATTACCTGCTTTCAGAAATTAGAAAGACATTTTCATTTTTTTTCTTTGTTCGTTTAACCATTAATTGACCAAAACCATTTTGTTGCGTTGTAGGTTCAGCCAGTTTTCATGGCTCCTAAATTGAGTAGCAGTTTAATTAGTCAGATATTTCGAGTGTGACTTTACATCTGGGGGGATATATTCAGCCAATATTGGCCTTTTATTAGATATTGGATATCGGCCGGTCAATGTCATTAATCTCCGATATGAAAAATAATGAATGAGTCCCTCGGTAGGGCTGGGCAATATATAGACTTTCAAGGTATGCTGATATATTTTCAAATGAGATATAGGATGAGACAATAGCACTTATATTGATAGATTTTGATGTTGCGTTAAAATACATAACCCGTTTCTTCCGTAAAGCCGTGCCAGCATCCCTCCCTTTCTGTGCAACCCTGCCCACATGCAGAGGGGGAGTGGGGGCAGAGGGAGTCCGCTCATGCAGAGTTCAGACGACGTGATTCCGGCCATATTTTCAACTCGCTGACAGGTTTTTGGATATCACCGAGCAAAGCCCCAGTTCGGTGGAAGATCGTAGAGTGATCCCATAAGTGATGAGCGTGTGGTGTGAACAGCTCGCTGATGAAGCAGGTTTAATATCCGGTCGTGTCGAATGAGGGTAGTATAGCGAATGAGAGTAGACACAGGTTGAGGGGGAGGGAAGGAGTCAAGAAGGAGAGACGGAAGTGCAGCAGCCAGAAACACACCACATACCTATTTACTTGGCTTCTCTAGGTTTTTAATATATTTATTATTTAAATTCTGCTTTCATTCTTTTTTGTTTTTTTTTTGTTTTTTTTTTACAGTGATCAAGAATCAAATTAAAAAATATATATATTAATCCTGTCCCTGCACATGCCATTGCGTCATTTCTGGTGTCAATTCTCGTCTGTGTTTTGGTAACCTGACAGACTCGACGGGGATTCCTCCCAGTGGAAGCATCTTTTAATGTGTGACCCTCCCGTCACCGAGCAGTCATGTAGTGTGCAAACCGCAAGACTGCAAGATTCCCGATCACAAGACAGAAAGTCATGTAGTGTGAACAGTACAGGTACTCCTCACTTAACAACTGAGTTCCGTTCCGAGGACCAGGTCGTTTAGCAAATTGGTCGATAAGCAATGGCCACTTCCCCTTACTGTGTTATTTCACAGTAAGGGGAAGTGGCCATTGCGAATGCTAGTGTAGTGAATACTGACAGACTGCAGGAACGAGACTGAGACTGAGAACGGTGATGAGATGAGATGCTTGATGCCGAGACACCCCGGTATTGTACGCAGCACACAATACCGACTGGTCGTAAGTACTGTGTCCTGCTTCTTTTAAAGGTGTTGCGAGACACGCGGATCCACCACCTGAGGCTACTTAACATCCTGGGCTTCAACGCGGTGATCTTCATGGTGCCCACCTGGGTTCTAGTGGACCTCTCATCCTTCCTGGTGGATGGAGACCTGGTGAGGCAGAGAGTCAGTGAGGCCTGGCAATATCGTGACCGTCAGGTTCTGTGTTAGCCTTTTAGCAGCTGCAGTAGATTTACCAGCTTTCCCAGGCCCTCTATGACTAAACCTCATGTTGCTTTGTGTCTTTGCTGTGATCCCGATAGGCGGAAATGTCCAGCTGGTCGGGCACCTTCCTCCTGCTGCTGGTCAGCGGCTTCTGTAACTTTGCCCAGAATGTAATTGCCTTCAGCGTGCTCAACCTGGTGAGCCCTCTGAGCTATGCAGTCGCCAACGCCACAAAGAGGATCATGGTCATCAGCATCTCTCTGCTGATGCTGCGCAACCCGGTCTCCTCCACCAATGTGCTGGGCATGATGACTGCCATCGTTGGCGTCTTCCTGTACAACAAGGTGAGCAACCCAGACCACCAGGTGGCGCCGTGAGCATGACAAGCACAGTAGTGAAAAAGAGTGGGAATGAATATACTTTTCTTTTCTCTGCCATCCAGTTGTGTTTCATTTACTTGAAATGGGTTGAGCCGTTCCGGTTCTAGGCTTAGCAGATCGTGCAAAATTCCAAATTTTCATTCCAAATTCCAGATATACAATTTTATCGGGGGGGTTCGCACGCGCATAGAGCGTAATGTAATGTGGCAAGTGCGGTCTCCCCGTTCCATGAACCTCGCGCCTGATGAGACCCGATCACCAGTGGTCACTCGACAGCCCTGAGCGAAGAGGAGGAGAGCCTCCGCCCCCTCTCTGCTCCAGTTGCAGAACACAGTAAACTGCACTTGTACTGTTTCAATGCTCAGATGTTTCCTGGTGGATAAAAAACAAAACAAAAAAAACGTCATCAATGTCAATCGCGATTGATGGAGTCGACGATTTAAGGCCCACCCTGCAGGGTGTAGATGGTTTAACTAGGAGTGTCAAAAAAGTCATCTCTTTGGTTGTTGGCTTGAGTGGTATGAAAAGGTTATATTAAAAAAGAATCATCCAAAATCAACCACAAACTTTTGAGTTATCAGTTTTAAATATCAATTTAAAGAACAAAAGCAATATTGTGTATATATAAAAGAATAACAGAAACAACAACAACAATCCTTGGAATTCTGTTTACACCAGTCTCTTAAAAGCTTTATTTATATATACAGTATATAGTGGTACTTTGACTTATGAGTTTAATTTGTTCCGTGACAGAGCTTGTAATTCAATCTGCTCGTATAGCAAATCAATTTTCCCCAGTGAAATTAATTGAAATGCCATTAATCCAGTCCAGCCCCCAAAAAACACCCCAATTTTTTTTTGTTACGTGTTTTTAAATAAGAAAAATGTATTTATAAATAACAAATATTGTATAAAAACATAATAAAAGAGAATGTAATGAAGTAAAGTGCATTTACCTTGGAGATCAGACGACTTGAAGTAACGGAAGATTCTGGTGGAGGCGATAGGCGGAGGAGTTTTTTTCATTTTGTGCTTTTTCGGTCTCTTTTGTTTGTTGCTACACACTATTGCTGAACTTAATTGCTTCAATTTATTTATTTATTTTCTTTCACCTCACTTTCGCTTAACTTAAAAAAATTGGCCAATTCCATCACACGCACACCTCGCTCATGTTTTTCTATGATTTCATGCTTTAATTCAATCAACATCAACCGCTCATTCTTCTCTGCACTTACTTTCTTAGGACCCATGGTTACAAAAAAAAAATTGTCAAAATAACTGCATAAACAGCACAAAACACGAAAGAGATGCTTCCACAGTCCGGTAACCACGTGAAGTGAACGAGTGAGACACGCGGGATGCTGGCCGGATTCGCTCGCCACGCCAACTAGCGGCGGCGGTACCTGAAGCTGGCTCCTCGTAACTCACATTTTTGCTCGCAAATCAATACAAAAACTCCACGGAACGACGGCTTGTAACTCGGAAAACTCGTATGTTAGTGCACTCGTAAATCGTGTGTGTGTGTGTGTGTGTGTGTGTGTGTGTGTGTGTGTGTGTGTGTGTGTGTGTGTGTGTGTGTGTGTGTGTGTGTGTGTGTGTGTGTGTGTGTGTGTGTGTGTGTGTGTGTGTGTGTGTGTGTGTGTGTGTGTATGTATTCCATGCAGCTATCACAGTGTCTCCTCCTTTTTGCCATCAGGCCAAGTACGACGCCAACCAGGAGAAGAAACTGCTGCCCAGCACCAAGCAGGACCTGCTCACCTTCGATAACCCAGCGTCCCAGACGCTCCAGGCCAACGGTTCGGTGCCTTTCTCCCACGGCTCTGAGCTGCAGCATGGCCGGAACAACGTGCTCACCGACCACTTCCAGTACAGCCGGCACAACTACACGACGGGCTACGCTGGTAACCCCCAGTACGTGGTCTAGGACGAGATCCGCCTCGCCCGGGCTGATCTCAGATATTACTGTATGTAGCACTCCTGGCTCCGAGGCCCCCGCTCCCAGTGAGAGTCTAAGGGCAAGTGCTCTAATTAGTGTGGAGTAACATGCATCTAGTTGGAAGAAGGACCAGTGACCCCCACTCCCCCCGCCCCCCCATGCCCGGCCTCATCCATCACTTTCTGAAAGCTTGGCTGCATATCATGGTTAATGTTTTACATTATTCTGGTAAAGACTGAGCGGGATGGTTTGGAAAGGAGCTAAACCCATGATGGCTCTTTTCATCTAGGTGGTGTGTGTGTGTGTGTGTGTGTGTGTGTGTGTGTGTGTGTGTGTGTGTGTGTGTGTGTGTGTGTGTGTGTGTGTGTGTGTGTGTGTGTGTGTGTGTGTGTGTGTGTGTGTGTGTGTGTTGGGTGCTGCTGAAGATAATGGCATACACCTTACATTCTGGAGGCGTCTGAATCCCTTTTTGTTTCCTCTTAATGAGCCATACGTGGGTGGGTATTTTTTTGCACCTTGGGAGATGTCTGAACCGGCGGTGTTTAAAGAACAAAGCTTGGGGTGGTACGTTGATGTTTGGGTTCATATGTCATCTTCTGTGATGTTAATGAGTCATTTCTCCTGAGCACACACCCGTCAGAACGTATGTCCTGCAATTCAACGTGTTTCCTCAAGCGCCATTTAAAGAAAGGAAAAAAAAAACAAAAACACACTTAACCATGATGCCCCGCTAGTCAGAAACAAACAAGCTACTGTAATGCTCGTAAAACCCAAAAGTTTTACTACGAAGATTGTGAATCCTCACCAGAAACCGACATCTCTTTTGATGGAAGATCATCCAGTTTGGGGCATTGCGTATTTTCCGATGGCTTATATTTCCTCCATGCCTCCTGTTTTCATGTCAAACCCAACAACCGTTGAGATCAAAGCTTCTTTTGGCCGGTAATTATTCGGATTCATTCTTAAATCAACATTGTGTTAAATAGAGATGCTTTCTTTTTATTCTTTCCCCCCCCCACACTCTTTTCAGGCGTTTTTCCCCCCTTCGGCTACGTCAGCGATTGCAAATGTGGGTTCTCTTGGTGTTCACGTACGCCCCAGAAGAGGCTGACCCTTGCATTAGATGGACTTCACACACCCATATTGGGTACGCAATCAACGACACATAATCATGAGTTGGTGTTTCGAAAGGCTTGACATCAGCGAATGTCTTCAAGTGCCATGTTAATGACGAGACGCTCCTTGGAATTATCATCCAATTCATGGGTGAACAGAGGTTCGAGGGAACACATCCCTGTTCTTTGAACCGTGTCGTACCTTTGTCGTTTCCTTCGTAGTGACGGTGAGACTTTCTCTGCCAGCCGGAGCAGTCGGTGACCTGTGTAAATAGTCCCTGGGAGGATGAGTGGGTTTCTTAAGTTGCCATAGAGTTGAGGTGTGAGCAGTTAGCTTGAATAGGGCTGCAAACGCTGAGCAAATACCAAAACGATATGAGGGAATCATTTTTCTAAAAACCTTTTTGTTTCTTTTCATAGTTTCCAACAATTAAAATGTGGAGTATAGTAAGTCACATTTTAAAATTAACATTAGCCATGAGTTGGAGCATTATTCGAAATAATAATTTATAGAATTAGTTTTGTTTTTTGATTATTGGTTTTATATAACTAACTATTGATCTGCAACACTTGATGTTATGGTTGAGTGTGAGATGTGCCCTCCTTTTTGGGTGACTGGCCCACGTGTAGAGGTAAAGCTGTTCTGTCTTGCTTATGTTTGTTAAGCGCGCACCCTTAACCAGATAAGTTTGCACATTGTAGAACAGCATTCTTTATGCGGGTAGCACGGTGACTGTCTTGCAAGTAGTGCTATTTAACTTGAGGTTGTTAGTGTTGTAACAACTTGATTTCAAGTCATAGGAAACGTCAATACTTTTTTTTTTCTTTTTTTTTTTAATTAAAGAATCAATTTAAGGAAATGTACAGTTTGAGGACTGATTATTTTAATTTTCTATAAATGGTTATCTGTACAATCTTTGCCACATCATTTTTGCTTACCGGATAATTGATAAGAACTGTACTCAATTTTTTACTCAAATTTCTAGAATGTTTTGAGCTTGGTCAGACCTTCCATATTACCATCCAACAGTATAAAGTGCTTTGAGATGTAGACCAAAGCAAGACAGAATGCTATTACGTTCTTTGTCTTTTTTTTGTCCAGAGTTTAAGTCAGTTTGTTTCATATACATATATTCAAACTCAGAAACTCACAAAGCAATATAATTTACGTTGTTAAAAGCACGTTTTATTTTAGTTGATTATTGGAATGCCACAGAGGTTAGGTTAAAAGCTCCTCAAAAAAACATGGCAGATAATCTGCCAGAGTGAAAGAGGTAGCTGTGACCTTTTTTGTTTTCCTCCAAATTTAAAATGAGCAAACAATAATTGTGAGCAGTCCTCATACTTCATTGTAGTTGTTTTAGAATAACACTATTGAAAGAATATCTTTTCGTATCAAAGTGACATCTAAATGTTTGAATTGCGATTTCCTTGCTGATTCCCAAGACCAGTGTTGATGTTGTCCATCGTGGAGCTCTGCTGCAATGCTGTGTACTGGCTTTCCTAACAGCGTCACATCCCATTCGGTGTTTTTATTATACTCCATCTAAATGGGGTGAGCTTAGAAGAAAACACACAAATCTGAACAGGCCCCTTTGACTGGAATTGGCATTTTGTTTGCAATAGCCAAGTAAAGCTGGATCTCAAACATTTTGGCAAGAAACTGCCAAAACCAACACTCTGATTCTCAAAGTGGCCACACTGACAGGGCTGTTCTCGTCCAGAATTGCTGATGTAGCTGCTAAATGCTTAATAGCCTGTTCTCATTTTGTCTTGAGAAATTCCTCCTCCTCCTCCTACAACTTTTTTTGTTTGCTTACCAGTTGTTCCAGGAGAAATCAAGCTTTTTACCGTTAAAAAAAAAAAAAAAAAAAAAGTTTCATTTTGAACTTTCAATTGAACTGTCCAGGCACCAGCCCCTTTGAACGGATTTAGATTTCACGTTGGTCTGGCGTGCCTTTTCGATGTCCTGAGTTTCTCCGCCGTCTCTAAAGCAATGCAAGGCTGATTGTGAAGCCGTAGCAGAGTGAAGGAATCCCACTTCACCAGGTTTTTCTTTAAATGTCTGATTTGGGGGCTTATGTCACAGAGAAGATTCAGAGTCATGAATCTCTTGAGGGTACAGATTTGGGATGTGGGCTGTAAACTGGAATATTAATGTTTGAGTGTGGGGAGGGTGAGGGTAATTTTGTAAAAGTTGTGTAAAATGTAGTTATTTAGTGTGCTTCACTGGCTCTGATGACACAATTTTTACTGAACTGTTGTTTATAGATTTTTATTTATGTCACGGTCAAAACCATTGTACAGATATCAATCAACGCACCTTCTCAGCTTATGGTTGGTAAATGCTATTTTTAAATGTCAAAAAATAAATTATTTGTGGAAACCCAAAATCTGTGGAACTGCTGTGGTGTTGATGCAGATCATTCGCTACAACCTAAACTACATCAGGCTCAACAAACCGACACCCCTCCTCCGTGACCACATTGCATCCGTTCAAGTTAAACTTCCTGCTGTCTCGAGTCCTAAATGTATTCAGCTCACTGTACAATGACCTCTCTCTTGGGAGCATGAATTCCAACGTTGTTATCTGAATAAACTCTTCGAGCATAAACTTACTTACATCTGGCGCCTGCTAGCAGTTACAAGAATGGATATCAATGGAAATGACATGACAAAAAATATGGAAATTTGAATAAAATTATTTATTAATTTGGCTTTACGGCATGTATGCACTATTCAGAAAATGAACCATTGCATAACCACTGGAAGGTAAATTGTCATTTGACCTCGAGTTAAGTGGTGTTTTACCTATTTAGACAAATTGCCTATAAATAGGCCCACAAAACCTTAGCAGCCTCGATTAACATGTATCGTCAATTTGACTGAGATATTTCGATGCAATTGATTCCAAGTCATGTGTGGCGCTGACTCTCTATGTCGTAAGGGGTGACGGTGGCAGGAAGCTGTGTGATGGCGTTGGCTTTGTAGAGGAGCTGCGTGAGCACAAGGCTGTCTCTCGTGATGTCCGAACACAGTAAAGTTCTCTGTGATGTGGCCGGTGAACGCCCTCTGGGATGTTTGCCAGCTCGTCTGGACAAAGTCATTATCCTCCGAAACAGAGACCTCCTCAGGAGGATGTATATCCAGGGGTCCAAGATGGGGTTGACCGCGGCGATGCGGATCGCCGCCAGATCGGCTTTGTAGTCACTCTGATGCGTCATCTGGTTGGCAAACACCCGCACCTGAAACAAAAAGCTACAGTTTTCCTTATTTGTGATGAGAAAGGGGTTTCTTCCAAATGTTATAGCAATTTAAATCATAATTTGTATTTGAAATTGATTTTACATGAAAAATATATTAAACCACAAGTAGGAGGCGCTCAATTCTCCAAAAAACCAAATACCTGTCAGTAGCCAGAAAATACACAAATTCAAGCCTTTTTAAAATGTGATCCAATGTCCCACTAACAATGATCCCCCCCCCCCCCCCCCCCCCAGTATATGTTAGAGAATAACTTCAACAGCAAACTTCATTCACAGTTTGCTTTAATTACTTTACTAGACTAAATATAAAGACCAGAACAAATAGTGAGGCAGCTGAATTGGCTGCCATGACTGTAATTGGGAAAGACTTTTGTTTAGTTTTGTTTCAGACACAGAAAATCAAATATCTCCTTCCCTGTCCATGCATGCACACATTTTTTATTTTTTTATTATGAATTATTTATTTATTATTATTTTTATTTTTGAATCATAGTTTCAAGAAAGTGATAAGAAGTAAGATGAAATTAAAATGTGTGCTTATGGTTTTGTTTTTTTTTAGACTTTTTAGACTTTTTATTTTTCGACTTGCACTGGCTTTTCTGCTGTGACACCTGAATGTCCCCCTGGTGATTATTCATTCGTTGTTATTCTATCTTATTTTACTGCGCCGTACTAAGGTGTAAATTCTTGAGTCACAGTCAAGGAGCGTGAGTGGGGACTCCAGACAAATATGCCTTGTATGCCCTATGCGTTTTATTATGATAATTTTTATTTATCTGTGGTAAGTATTTAATAATTATCTATGGCATCATAATTTATTTATCTGCGGTATTTATGTATTATTTATTATCTGTGGTAGCCGATTTATTATTGTCATTAATGTTAGTATTTACCATTGATTTATTATTATGGTGTTATTCATCATTATTTATTATTGTTTAACTATAGCATTTATAGTATATTCTACCAGGGCCTCCCGTGGGTATAAATTGCGACAACTGGATGTCAAAATGATGCTGATCAAACCAAAACAAAAAGCTCCCTCCTACCACTAAGGGAGCGGAGCACGCCAGCACCACCGCCGACGTCACCACGAGCACCGCGATCATCTGCGTCTCCGCCGCGGAGGAGAGCGCGCTCCAGCGCTGCCTCAGGCTGCTCCGCGCCGCCGGCCGCCGCGCGGTCTTCCGGCGCATGAGCAGCAGAGTCCCGCACACCGCCAGGTTCAGCACCACGGTGGCCAGGATGAGCAGGAGGCTGACGGCGCCGTATAGGAAGGAGTAGGCGGCGGGCACCGGGTCGCGCGTCCTCCAGTCGATGAAGCACCAGGTGAGGGAGGGCTGCAGCTCGCTGCGGGACATGCCCATCACGGGGAGGCAGCAGAAGCTGATGTTCGCGATATAAATACACAACAAAAACACTTGGGCGAAGCGGCGCCCCACTCCCCACCTCTGGTAGGTGTAGGGGCAGCAGATGGCCACGTAGCGCTCCGCGGACATGGCGCAGATGATGCTCAGTCCCGCCACCCCGAAGAACAGCAGCAGGAAGGAGTGGAAGCGGCACAGGTGCGCGTCGCTCAGCGCATGCCGGCCCAGGTAGTTGGCGATGGTCAGGGGGCTGGCGAGGCAGGTCCCCAGCAGATCCGTGACCGCCAGACCGCACACCAGGGTGTAGAAAGCGGAGGTCTTCCTCGCCTGTCTGGAAATGGACAGAACCACGACCGCGACGATGTTCCCGACGGCGCCGCCGGCGAACATGAGGATCGGCAGCGCGATGGACCTCCTCACGTCCGGCCCGTGCGAGGACCCGACTCCCGTTCCGTTGGAGCGTCCGTGCGCGGAGAGGTTGACGCACTCGACGAGGAACACCTCCATCGCGTTTCCACTGTGCACCTCAGTCACTCCGATGTCCCATCTCCCCTCCCGGCCCCGGGTCGGGCATCCATCCTCTCCTCCAGCTCTGAGACCCAGAGGAGGAGCGGCTGTGTTGATATACTCACACCCCGACCACCCAGGACAGTTTGGGGGTGGATTGAGCACCGGCTCTTTCCTCGCCGTCACCAGTAAGTTTTTGCGTCAGAGGGACCCCCCCCCCCCCCAAAAAAAACAAAAAAACTTTTACACATTCCAGAACGATTGCCATGCTTTTCTCTCACCACTAGTTGGTGCCCACGGGTCAATTGCCAATGTTAGCAAAGAGATGGTGGAAAAATAACATTTTAAACTTCTAAATAACATGATCCTTTAAGCTGCAATTTCACCCAACGACAGCGAGTGGAAAGTGCTTTGGTACCCATGGAACTCCCTTGTCGGGCAGCACTGTCAGATCGGTTAGGCCGAGTGGGTCGTCATAGGTCTACTGAGCACTTTGCTCTCGTGCAGCGTCGGACATTTTTGTGTTCATCTGACAGCGAGAAAGGGCCTGGAGGGAGGACGCGTGCAGAACCTTTTCAGAGACACAGTGGTGCGTTTGTTTGGATCCGCGAAGGTGCGTAAACGGCAACAGCGGCTCAGTAGCGACACCCGACGCGCCGTTTCGCTCGGTGGTTTACCCCGTGACACAGGCGCCTCGACGACGAGCACTCTCCAGACCAGCGCTCGGCCCCAAACACAGATGACTGTAAATGGCTGTGAGAAGCGAGCTCCGGGTGACGAATGAAGAGAGAGCGGCGGTGGACGTCAGTGCACTTAGCTCCGTTCCGACTTTTCCCCCTTCCATCACACATTCAATCACCCGTGTTTACGTTGAGGATCGGCGGCGAGGGTTCTCTGTGTGCAGGGCCTCCTCGGAAGACGAAACACGACACCTCACCGGGAGGGAGGTCGATGGTGATCTGTCCGCCTCCTTCCTGGGGAAAAAAGAGGACAAATCGGGTACCTACCACATGGCATTCACACATCATCACCGAACCTCTGGAGCCTTGCCGAGGCCGTCGCCGCTAAAGTGACAGCTTGATTATTATGGGCCATCACGCTGTGCGGTAAAGGACGTCCAGGTGGTCGCTGCTCAGTTTATCAGTTGGTCCAAGTGTCACCTGTAATTACTTGCAGATCCACTTAAAATGTTATGTTCTCTGGACTAACAACATTATAAACTAACCAACTATATAAACAGGATGGTTTACTCTTTGGAAGTGTGTTACAGTATAGTAAAAACCAGAATGTGTCTTGATCTTCCCCGAAAACCGTATTCCCAGGAAGTGAGTCAGTTAAGATTTGTGTGAAGTTGAGTCTCGTCTAGCTCGACTCTCCACTGTATGGACGCACGAGGAAACCCGAGGGAGGGAGATGAGGCCCGAGGTCGCTGGAGAACATAAATACAGTATAATGTAAAAAACACACTATAAAATGGTATAATAATGGGGTTGCTTATTATGGGGAAATATCGCTCTATAGCCTAATTTACTGGAAGTGAGGGATGTAGAAGTGATGTAACACACAGATGTAAATGCAAAGGAGAAACATGGGGGTGTGGTGTGTGGGGGAGTCTTCCCACACATGATCCCATCCCCCCTTGTCTCTGGTCCAATGAATGTTGCCATATGTTTTCACACAATCAGCCGGGACGGTTCAATAAATGCAATATTTATACAGTATTTGAAATATATAAAGTGATGTCGCCCAATGTGACCGGATAAATCGTAATTATAGCATACTGAGTTTCAGTAAAATATTTTTCTCCAGCTCCACTCCATTGATGCAGTTGAATTCTGCATATTTTGGGGTTTTGTCATGATAAAGCCGGTGGTGCCAAGGATTGTTGCGATTAAAACCAAAAGATGAACTGAATCAATGTCATTTTTTCCCAAAAACAAATATATATATATATATATATATATATATATATATATATATATATATATATATATATATATATATATATATATATTTTTTTTTTTTTTTTATTCTTGTGCAAGTTCTCCCACTTAAAAAGATGAGAGTCCTGTAATTTTCATCATAGGTACACTAAGACTATGAGAGACAGAATGGGGGGAAAGAATCCAGGAAATCACATTGTAGGCTTTTTAATGAATTAATTGGTAAATTCCTCGGTAAAATAAGTATTTGGTCACCTACAAACAAGCAAGATTTCTGGCTTTCACAGACGTGTAACTTTTTCTTTAAGAGGCTCCTCTGTCCTCCACTCATTACCTGTATTAATGGCACTTGTTTGAACTCGTTATCAGTATAAAAGACTCCTGTCCACAACCTCAAACAGTCACACTCCAAACTCCACTATGGCCAAGACCAAAGAGCTGTCAAAGGACACCAGAAACAAAATTGTAGACCTGGGAAGACTGAATCTGCAATAGGTAAGCAGCTTGTTGTGAAGAAATCAACTGTGGGAGCAATTATTAGCAAATGGAAGACATACAAGACCACTGATAATCTCCCTCGATCTGGGGCTCCACGCAAGTTCTCACCCCGTGGGGTCAAAATGATCACAAGAACAGTGAGCAAACATCCCAGAACCACACGGGGGGACCTAGTGAATGACCTGCAGAGAGCTGGGACCAAAGTAACAAAGGCCACCATCAGTAACACACTACGCCGCCAGGGACTCCAATCCTGCAGTGCCAGACGTGTCCCCCTGCTTAAGCCAGTACATGTCCAGGCCCGTCTGAAGTTTGCTAGAGAGCATTTGGATGATCCAGAAGAGGATTGGGAGAATGTCATATGGTCAGATGAAACCAAAATAGAACTTTTTGGTAAAAACTCAACTTGTCGTGTTTGGAGGAGAAAGAAAGCTGAGTTGCATCCAAAGAACACCATACCTACTGTGAAGCATGGGGGTGGAAACATCATGCTTTGGGGCTGTTTTTCTGCAAAGGGACCAGGACGACTGATCCGTGTAAAGGAAAGAATGAATGGGGCCATGTATCCTGAGATTTTGAGTGAAAACCTCCTTCCATCAGCAAGGGCATTGAAGATGAAACGTGGCTGGGTCTTTCAGCATGACAATGATCCCAAACACACCGCCCGGGCAACGAAGGAGTGGCTTCGTAAGAAGCATTTCAAGGTCCTGGAGTGGCCTAGCCAGTCTCCAGATCTCAACCCCATAGAAAATCTTTGGAGGGAGTTGAAGGTCCTTGTCGCCCAGTGACAGCCCCAAAACATCACTGCTCTCGAGGAGATCTGCATGGAGGAATGGGAATACTTTTTTGCCCCACTGTATGTATGTATATGTATATGTGTGTAATATATATATATATATATATATATATATATATATATATATATATATAGAGGAGTTGAACAACAGGGCAGCTGATTTGCTCTGTTTGAGATATGAGCGTAAACTCTGCTGGATATGCCTCCGCGGAATTAAATAAACAGAGCAAGCTCATTTCTTCCACAGGGTTCATTAAATAAAAAGTGTAGTTTACATTAGAGGCAGTTAGCTGACTTGTTTACACTGAGCTTAGACAGAGGAGTTCTCATGCCCGCAGTGATGTTCTGACACGGACCTCAAACTCCGTGCAGCGGCTGGTAGGGCTGGGCCATACTGGCACAATGTATTATCACAACATGTTGTGACAATGTTTTGGGGATGACCGTTGGTACTTTCATAGGATATTTACACACAGGGAATATTTGAGAAATAGTTATTAGTAATGTGGATTTTATAATGAAGCAGGCAGAGGCGTTTGCTGGCCGATTTGATAAACTGGAAGACAACTTACGCTTGGACCCGACAAATTGCCCACTTGAAATGAGTGACAAAAACAGAACAATATTCTGACTGTATTTTTAAACACAGCACAAATACTTCATGTTTCTAACTGGACAGTGGAAGTCAGTTGTGATATGTTTAGATAATAAAACAAGCAACGAGGCCTGACTGCACGGCACTGACTATGCTTTGTCCAATTCTCTGAGACTTACCACAAAGATGCCTCCTGCTCCCGTGTCAACATTCCAGAAAAGTCGTTCTGTATTCGGGGAAATTGCTGGTACGGCTGTGAATGGAAGTGTGTGGGAATGGAAGCAATAACATTGCCTGGTGACTCCTAAAAAGGTCAGTGAAGGTAAGTTTAATATAGAATTATTTTAAATGTATATTTTAACACAGACAATTAATACTATTATATAATTATAGAACCCAGAATCGCGATTGTTGCTGGGCGAGTGCCTCCGTGCGTTGCAATGACGTCTCACTGCATATATGTGTGAACGTATGTATACTGTATGTAGGTGACAAATAAACCCTTTTGATTCTTGAATCTTGAACCTTGATTAAAACAACCGTCTGTGAAGTTCAGAGAGTTGCATCACTTAAGTGTAATACAGCCTCGAAGAGAACATTCAACCAACCATATCATGATATTACAATAACCAACATCCCATATCTAATCTGCCAAAAAGCACCACGGGTGCTTTTTGGCAGTGTAAAGTTGAGGGTGAACTGGCAGACTGAATGGTGGCTTCCAATATACTGTTGGTTCGTTGCTGGGTTTTCCTTCGACAGAAGATGTGGGAAACACTTGACCTTCTTTCAAATATAAATTTGGCAGTTTTTTACTCAGAAACACGCTGGATGACAGCCAATGCGGAGCAGCTCAACGTTCAGTCCGGTATCCTCTGCGCCGGGTCACTTGAAGGACACCACCCGTTACGACTGAAGAAAAGGATGCGTCCTTTAAGTTCCATTTTCACATTCATCAAAGATGTGAGTCATAGAAACTCAGAACTCATATAACATTCCTCAAATAACTACCGGCACAAAGAACTTCTAGTGACATTAAAAAAAGAGCCATGCTGCCCTTTGACTTGTTGACACAAATATTCCTACGTTAGTAAGAATGATCATGCACAGGAGAGGAGCGCTAAAAAAGTGGAAAAAGCAGTAGAGCTGGAGTCTAGTTCTCACCACAGTTGATAGTATTAGTGCCGTCAATTGAATCTTATAAGCAGCTGTTTCAAACCACTGAGATACTAATCTGTCAAAATAACGGATACCACTTATGGATTGGAGGGGCGGTCGGGTTAAGTCACGACCCGAACATCATTTAGGATTTGAATAGTGAATGAATAGTGCGGCGATCCACATTTCTGTTGTACATGTTAAACACAAAACAAACAAGAAGATAAAACAGGGCTGAAACCCCGATTAGATAAGAATCTGAAATAGAACTGAAATAATAGCAACGGATTTCCTCAGCGTTCAGAATATGGCAATGCAATGCAAATAGGCTCAATGATAACCTCATAACCTGATCATCTTTCTGACCATCGACCGTTTTTTTGTCTCTGCATGAGAAGCTGGAGGCAAAAAGGAAAAAGTGGAGTTGAATTGATGGGAGAAACGCTGTGAACCTTGTTTTGACACTCACTCTTTGTAAAGAATTCAGTGGATCTAGCGTGCTGTGCTGGTCATTATCAGTCAGTTCATGTCTTCAGGTTTCCAGCCTGAAGACATGTTCCGCTGACCTAAATCCGAGTTTTCCTATTGTTTTAATAATTTTTTTTTTTTTTCCCGAAGATATTTGGTTGAAAGCTTTGGTTAATCTGCTGGAAAATCTCTTCCTGCGCACTGTCTTTGTACAAATTTGCCAAGCTGCCCTGAGAACCGGGGGGGGGGCCTTTTTGGCTTATCAAACATGAGTCAACAGTTTGCTGTGACTTCCTGTGACTGACACGGCATGAAGCCACCCTACATTAACAGTTACGTCTCCTGTCTAAGTGTTTCTCAGTGAGAAATAGAGTACCTGTTTTCGCTCTTTACAAAGTTTATTATTATTTGAGCTGCTTTTCCGATAATGTAGTGCTTGTTATACACATACACGTGGAAAAGAAACAACATAAAATACAACATTTCTCTCTTGCATCCAAGCCAGAGCAATAATCCTAAAATAAAGTATGATATCATCATGAAATATTTCATTTTGATCGATTTCTTGTTGAAATTGAACTTTTCTTTTATGTTCAATATTTTTTTGTATATCTCATTGTGTTACCTGGTATGAAGCGTCATCACAGCCCACCACATTCCATCAGAGCACAAGCAAAAAACAAAAACAAAATCAGAAAGTTAATAACATTCTCTCACCTCAAATTCAATGACCTGGTCAGCAGAGGTAGCTCCAATTTTGAGACACAGCTTGGTCAACCACAGATAAGGTTTCATCCAGGTGAAGTACTGGCGATGTTATGCATGTCACTGGTTTTCACATGGCCGTGAAGCTGTCGTATTACAAAGCAAATGTTGGGGTGTCTGTGTGTGTGTGTGTGTGTGTGTGTGTGTGTGTGTGTTAGTGTATGAGGGGGTGTATGCTTGTCTACACAAACAAATCCCACAGGGGATGAAAACCGCATGATCAGGACCTCCTACAAAGACTACACGTGTAGGCTTGGAGGCTTCCAAGCGGATGTCACTAATTCACCACTTTGAACCTTGACCACGAGGAGTTTCACTGGACTCCGAGGAAACTTGTCGTTAAACTTGTAGTGGCCAGAAAATCTGAGCGACGTTCCAAGCAGGTGAGATTCACGGAAGCCTCCGTCTTACACCGCAAAGAATTACTTATTGAACGCATGAAAATTTATCCCACAAAATATCCGCACAATTCAGGATCTCATTTCCATAATGTCACACAGTTCATTTTCGTTAGGAATCCAATGCAGAGTGAGTAATAATCACAGTCGTTTAGTGCCGTCGTCTCCTCAGAAAATATCAACTTGACTCAGAACGCCACATTGCAAGCGACAGCGTTATCTGGATGGTTAACTGGACTTTTCTTGAGAGAATGGCTGTGAGTCGCTACCCCTCTCGGTATGTCTAAACAGGCTGTGTTAGGCAACAACACAGCGATGGAGACAGACCAGGAGGCGGCAGGCCCAGCTGGTAGCTGTCCTGTCACAGGCCAGGCACCCATCAGGACCTGGCTGCCCTCCAGCAAGAGAGGTAAGGTGCTGCACAGACATTGACTTTAAATGGAGCTGTTTGAGCCTTTCCGTATGAAGAGGTGGTGTCCACAGCACTTTGCACCCCGCTGGTGTTCACAACATGCTATTTCTGGGTATTTTTGTGAACCATGTCATCGACCGTTCTTTATAAACGACACAATCGGTCCTCGTTCAATCATCATTCATACTTTTATCTAATACAGGTAAGTTTCATTTAGGAAGATTTGAATGTACTGTATATTTAATACAACACAGACTATTTATTCTATTATATCATTATAGAACCTAGAATCGCAATTGTGGTGCCGCCCTTTGTCGCCTCGTGTCGATTACACACATTTTAGTAATTTTAGAGCCCATAGAGCTTTTTGTGCGTGTCATGACATTTCATTGCATATACGGTATGTATGACCGTATGTATATGTATGTGACAAATAATCACTTGAACTTGTAAGAAACGTCCTTGTGAAATGAACTGAGGCTTGTGGTACCTTCCTCTAGTTTGACCTCATGAAAACACTTGCACAATGGTGCAAGCCAAAGAAGTCGTTCTCCACATAAGTCTGCCCAGTGTCACGGAGCAGAATGTGCAGCTCCTAATTGTCGCACACTGACTTTCCGCTGGGTTGTCGGGTGGTCCCAGAATGCACCTTTTTCATTTCCAGACTGTTTATTCTAGTTTCAGGGGGACAATTCACTCTGTCCTTTTTTACCGGCAGTGAGTGTCGATGTCCACGTTTCCATTCTCAGGCCCTCTCAACCGTTAAGGAACATTTCCAGCCTTGTAAGCACTCTTTTGAAGTTGATGGCTATCTGTTTATACTATAGATGTGATCTGCATTGGAGCTCAGATCACGGGACGTTCGATGACAGCTGTTTTGAGAACAGCATGACAGATAGTCAAGGAGGCTGTTAAAAAGTACATCTCCTATAATCTCATTTACCTACGCTGATGGGTTAACCGTTAACCGACTGGACCAATGATTCATTTTACAAGAATTTGATGACTTTAGAAAAAGTTTGAAATCCACCTCTAAGGCCATCACGTCGAGACAAAGCAAAATAACTGTCAAATCAAACTCACGTAAGGTCCTTGGAGTCCTTTTGGCTCCTGTATTTAGCATAGTAAGCGAGATTCATCATAAAGCATTAAGATACAAACCTGTTAGAGGAAAAAAGGTCAAAATAACCGTGTCATCACAAATCAAAAACAAATCTTCAAGGATGAAACCCCCCATTGAGGATACAAACACAGACTGCTTGTCACGGTAAATCAGTACGCTGGCTTTGGCTCGTTTGCAGGAAGTGTATTCTGTTTAAAGAAATGTTTTGGACAACTCTACAAGGAGATTTGTCAGCGCACTATTAAAAATAATGGATCATTTTCAACATCAGTGCATTTAGTTGAGAGCACATATATGTATCTATCACTACTAACAAGCTGCAAATCAGCAGATGAAGGCCACTGAAATGTTATTGAACTCCAGCGATGCTGTTAAGAAAACACCAACCTTTGTCACCGTGGTACGCACACACCTCTTACGCTGACAATTTCCTCGTTAACACGCTCAGTTCCAGGCAGCGTGATAAAACATTGACCAAGGTGAGGGGAATCAGGAGGTTTTGGAACATCAAACAGATGCTTACTCTGCAATCTGCTCCGCCGCACGCACCCAATCACCAGCACGCTCGCGTTCGTGCAAATACGTGAACAGACACAGTGACATTACACTCACACAGCGGCCCATGTTTATGGAAAATAATCATATATGGCATATTGAAATCACACTCAATTGCACACAACACATAGACACACTCATAAACACAAATTGCGCCCATTTGGGCTTCTCTGCCGGTTCAGGGTTCTTCTGTGGCTGCCGTGCTCTGGGCTTGGAGTGTTCTTGTAGCTACAGGTTTCATGTCTAGCTGTGAAGTTTCTTTCTGCTTCCTGGAGACATTATGATGGTGACTCTACTTACTTCATACACCACCGGCGTTAATTGCGGAACAATCCCGTGCACGTGTGGGGTGACTCATCACACACACACACACACACACACACACACACACACACACACACACACACACACACACACACACACACACACACACACACACACACACACACATGCGCACGTACGCACACATTATTCTACAGTTATTCTGGTTTAGTCCACACCCTGACAGCCTTCTGCTCATGTTCCCAGGGGCCACAGCAGCCAGAACGCTGACTGAACCAGCTGCACGTTTCCAAGGTGAGGGAGTTCGCTACAAGGCCAAACTGATCGGGATGGACCGAGTCCCACAGGCCCAGGGAGACAAAATGTGCTTGGACTCCATGATGAAACTCAAGGTACCCCATGGGGAAAGAGTTGTACACAAAACCACCCTGACAAAACAAAACCTCTCCTCAGTGCTAACGACATTCTTATCATGAAAATGAATAAATGGGAAAGAAAACATCTGATATCCCTTAATGTGCTTACGAATCATTAACTAAAATGATCCTTTCCCTGCATGAGGATGAGGAAAAAGGGGTTTTCCTTTTTTTTTTTTTTTTGCTATAATTAAATTGTTGTTATTTCTTGGGTATTGTATCTTTGTACTGGAGTTTTAAAGCCTATTGATGTACCGTCCCACTACGTCTGCACTGGACGATATCCCAGAGTGCAAATCAACCAAAGATCACATGTAAACCCAGCTATGAATAAGATTTGGTGTTCTGGATCAACGCCAAGTCCAGCGTTTCCCTTGACCTTAGACCACCAGAGATCTAGTATAAGCCCCGTTCTCTGTGTGTGTGAGTGTGTGTGTGTGTGTGTGTGTGTGTGTGTGTGTGTGTGTGTGTGTGTGTGTGTGTGTGTGTGTGTGTGTGGCGGGGGGCTTGCTCTCTAAGGGCCTGGAGATAGCGTCTCGGAGCCATGGAAAGCACAAGCAGAGGGTTTGGCTCAAGATCTCCAGCAGTGGACTGAAGATAGTTGATGAGAGGAATGGGGTGAGTTGTATAACAACTAAAATGGGCAATAATTGGTTCCATGGAAGGGGGGGGGGGGGGGGGGGGGCTTGCTCTCGAAGGGCCTGGAGATAGCGTCTCGGAACCATGGAAAGCACAAGCAGAGAGTTTGGCTCAAGATCTCCAGCAGTGGACTGAAGATAGTTGATGAGAGGAATGGGGTGAGTTGTATAACAACTTAAATGGGCAATAATTGGTTCCATGGAAGGGGATTTCAGATAGGTGATCCAGGAAAGTCATGTGAAATTTGATTTAGTCTGTTTTCCTTATTGCCAAACATGATTATTTCAGTCTTGTCACTATCAAATATTAGAAAGTTTAGTGGGATCCATTAATTCTATCTATGCATTAAATCAATGTGTGATAAATATGTGCTCAAGTGGGGACATGTGGATATTGAATATCTAAAAATCCAGCGCACTCCAAAATTATACTGAAATAAAAGTACTTTTACTTTGAAAAGTAGTTCTACAAATAACAATTTGAGCATGACTAATAATATATTGAGTCTAACAGAGTGGAAATGGGTATTCCTATTGGTCTTCCTCACTACTTGAAAGATGCCTGGTCTGCTCACACCCAGAAAATTATACATTTAATCCTGGAAAAAGGCCCATAAGTCATTTTCTTGGTGTTTGCATTAAATCAATTGGGTTTTTTCCCTCAAAGCAACTTTGGTGTTTAATTATGTATCTGTTTTTATTCATGTAACTGCAATTGAAATAAAACACACATTAAATATCTAGCTAAAGTAAATTGTGCTATTGAAATGTAATAATTGGTTTATTATATGTATTTTCTATTTATTCTTTTAAAATTGTTATTCTACTCAACTTTTTTTATTTTTTATTCACTTTTTAGTTTGTTTATTTTTTTATTCTATTTTATCTTGTAATTATTTTTTATTCTCAATTTTTCCGGACTGTTAAGCTGTTTTATTTTAAAATGCTAATGGTCTGTAGTGAAACACGCCAAACCTTCACCAGAAGAAATTCCTTGTATATGTAAATGTACCTGGCGAATAAAACGGAACCCTCTGAAGTTTCCCTGAGCGAGACAATGTAAATCCCAACTCATTATGAGATTCTCTTCCGATGAGATTGTGCACTAGACATGTTACAATTCAACGTGTATTTTCGCAGGTCACAGTGTATGAACATGAGAGCAGCAGGATCAGTTCCCTGAGGAAGGATGAGACGGACCCCAGAGCTCTGGCCTACGTCTACCAGCAGCAAGACGCCTTCACCCTGTTCTACATCAAGACCAGCAACCTGGTAACTGGACACTCATCTTTGGTTTACTGACAATGATAAACAATTATGACTATGACTTGACAACGAAAGAAAGAAAGAAAGAAAGAAAGAAAGAAAGAAAGAAAGAAAGAAAGAAAGAAAGAAAGAAAGAAAGAAAGAAAGAAAGAAATGACAAAAACAGCTAGAATTTATAATAATAAATAAATATTTTTATTAGCCACCTTGGTACCAATGTTATTGTTCATATTATTTGAGTTTAACACAACACCTTATGTTGGAGAAACTAGATTGTGGATTGTGGTGAGAGGGGTTGACTTTTCGAATACTTGGGTAATCTGGGAGTAAATAACTTAGAAATACTTTTCCCTCCTCCTCAACAACCACAGATCTGCTCTTGAACCAGATGGAGACATTTTTTTTTTTTAAATCCTATATTTGATCTTTTTCCTTCTTTTCAAAAAGATGCCATCTTATAAGAAACGACCATTCAGTGTATTTGTTATACATTATACAGTGTGTGTCTATATGTGGCTCTACTGTATATGCCGTCTGTATTATTGGTGGCAGGGTCCGCCATTCCCAGTAAGAATGCACTAATGAAGCAGTGGGGTGGTGAATGGAATTCTGTGATTTGTAACAACCTCATGGCATTGACACTCTAAGTGGATAACAACAGAGGATTCCACCGGAGAGCAGTACCTGTATGGAGTGGTGTGTAAAAGTGTGTGAAATATTGTTGTTGGGGAAAAACTTTTTTGTAATTTTGAGTGTTTGAAAGGCAGATCCTGTTCTGGATGACATGAAGGAGGTCTGCCAACGTCTAGACCAGGAGCCACCACAGGAGCCCGTGGAGACACAGACACAAGTAAAAAGAACCTATTTCCCTGTGCTTTCATGTCAAGAGACTCATGATGCCCAATGAACCGAAAAATCATCCCATCTTCTTCTTTTCCCAGAACAGTTCATTGTTGCTCTTGGATGAGACTTCTGAATTCCTGCCAAGGGTAAGAAAAGAGAAAGACATAAAGAAGTAGGTTCAGCTCAGTCCAGTGAAGACTTGTAATCTCTAGAATAAGATGATTCAGAAAGTAAAGTCAAATATTGTCTAAGCAACAAGTTCTCTCTTATTTTCTTCTCAATTACCCCATAGTTATATTACATGACATCATGGAATTTAGCACACGCTTTAATTCAATGCGACTTACAATATATATTGGTATAGTTTGATACTGTTTATGAATCTACGCAGTCACTCTGTCTATTTGTTTCTTCAAGGTCCCGGGCGATGTGGACTTGTCCGACCCAAGGCTACAGTCCTCACCGGAACAACAAAGAGAGGTATATTTGGACATCACAAGAGAACGTCACTGCACCCAAACAGTACTGGTGTAGATGCCATCTGCCACTGTTAGTCTCAAAACATGGCCTCAGCCCCCTAACCTTAGCCACTACTGGTATCACTTCTTACCCTAGCTGTCCTGGAGCTTTCTGGTTCTGGCTCTGGCTCTGCTTCATTCCAAATAGAGGCAGCGTGGCTTGTCACACACTTTTAGGTCACTTCTAATTGCAGTAGAGATACATATCCCTTCAGAACACCCCCCCCCCCCCCCCCAGAAACAGCAATACTGCCCAAAAAAATGGTAATAAAAACTGAACTAATTTTAAAGAAATGTCATTATAAAATAGTCCATGTCATCTGTTATTTTCATAACATGATCATCACGTCTCTCGAAAAGTTAAAACTTCTCTCTTAACTGAAAAGAAAAACATTAATTTTCCTCTGTTTCTTTTAATTTAATCATATTTTTCGCTGGATTCAGGGAGATGTTTTACACCTGCTTTCAATCCGACCTTTCACCTCCCCAGTGTCGTACCTGTAGGTGATGCAGAAATTGAGGCTTATTCCGTTGCTTCACTCTGTAAATCGGGAGATCACAGGCTTTGCTTTTCCCCCTGCTCCTATTTAGGTGTCGTCCAATGATGAGTTGATGGAGATATTTTCTGTCCAACTGCAAGAGCCCATGAAGAGCAGCCAACACCCAGGCGGCAGTCAACCTGGTGAGTAAACAGCTAGAGCATCCAATTCCACCAGACACGTTCTTCAGTGGATTCCAAACGGCCAAGAGGGTTGAGAGTTATTGTACTCACTATAACCTGCTTCTATTTTAGGAATAAAGCCATCCTGGGCTTCAGGTCAAGTGCTTTATGATACAGTATATTCCTGATATATATCTGTTTGCATAGCCTGCCACTCTTGTCATTCATATTATGTGGTGAATTATTACAAAATAATTCTGGACAGTTGAGAAATGGCTTGATTTCCTCCATCCTGTTTCCTATATTTAGATTTATATTCTTCTCATGATTGTATTAACTCCAGACCGTGTTGGCTCGGAACCAACTCTGGATCAAGCTCTTACGTGACATAAATCTACGGAATGTTTACTTAACCACACACTGGGGTTATAGTTTACGGCCATTATAACCTTGACAAAGAGATAGATAGATGTTTTGGGAATGTGCACAGCGTTTAAAGGGTATCACAACAACAAGAAACTGTCTCACGGTTTATCTCCATCTCACTCAAGATGCACTGGATTCCCATGTTTCAAGATGCATTTTTCACAGTATCTCTGGAGAGTGAGCTGCCCTGCCTGCCCTTGCCAGGGAGAAGAAAAGATACGCATTGAGAAGCACACAGGAGCCAGAGAAACATAATTGATTTTTAAATGTCTTTCCTTTCCCCTGCATTTAAGGTCATTATCTTCTAATTTCTATCCAGGATCGCCACAGCAAACCCTCTCAGTTGCCCAGATCCTCTCCAACTACCCTGCACCACCAGCAGGGGGCACTCCCTACTCATCTCCCACCGGCACCACACCTTGGAGCCTGACAGGGCCTCTCCAGGGCCTCTCCAGCCTGTCCCCAGCACCCACCGGCCAGTGGGTCGGGCCGGCCCCTTGGCCCCAACAGCCAGGGGGGCTGACGGCGTGGGGACCCACGGGAGGCCAGATCCAGTCCTACGGTCTGAACCATCTGCCCGGGGTGTATCTCAATGCAGGAAACCACATGTACGCCCCAGCTGGAGCACCAGGGCCACAGCAGCCCCCCACAGTGTCCCCCACAGTGTCCCCCACCACTCCACACCAACCCTCCCTGCTGTGAAATGCACAAATTGTTTGATAAAAGTTTGATAAATCTCAGGAACACTGGTGTTACTCTCATAATTTTTATGTCAATTACTTTGGATTAAAGCTTTGTGTTTCTGGCCAAAAAAATGTAATGTTTCATATCCTAAAATTACTGAAATCTAAATTAAGTTTAAATTAACTGAAGTCATGCATACATTTCTCTTTCAAGTCTATATTATTATCCTCAACCCTTAACATAATTTAGCAACAGTTATTTTTCCGCATCCAAAACAAAGAAAAATTCACTCCATTTAGAAAGTTTTAATTTGAGGCAGTAAACTATTCAGTAAATGAAGTAAATGGTCAAATCAATACATTTTACAATTAAAATCAGGAATGAGTATAATTTTTTTTAAATTTAATTACAAAAGCTATATTTCAAAATTGAATTATTCTTGTTCATAATACTTTTGTATTATTATTTAAAAATAGAATAAAATGATAAAAAAAATAATAATTCCTTTGCTTTGAACTTCACCCGGTGATGCAATGCCATAGTAACACCGATGACATCGTAATAAGTGGTTTTTCCACACGTGCATCTGGCGCTTCTGTTTCCCGAAAGCCCTGACCCCTCATTCACCTCCAGATGAGCCGCGCCTTCACCTTGCTTTGGTTTTGTTGAATTGTTTTGTTTCGTCTGGATTGGCAGGTGATGTTTATTTCTCGCTTTCACGCTCACGGTTCGCTCTCCTCTGTTGCCGCCATCCAGAGACGTTTGACACCGTTTCCTCATTTGCAGTGAGTGCTGCAGTTATGCAGGTCATGTTGGCAAACAGTGCAGCTCTCTAGAGGAATAAAGAACAAAAGGCAGAACATGGAATGCTTCACTGTCTGCTCAGCTCGGGAGTAATAATAACACTCTGTGAGGCCAGCATGGTAAGAAGAACAGCATTTACCAAATTATTACATTAATACAGTACCTATTAATCCAAAAAAGATATGCTCTTCCAAAGTCAAAACCTTCATAATTGCTTGATTCTACCTTGAGCCTTTCTCTCCCACTCTCTCTCTCTCTCTCTCTCTCTCTCTCTCTCTCTCTCTCTCTCTCTCTCTCTTTCACACTGTCTAAATGGTGTTTAAAAAAGTACTTTTCAGCTGGTTGAATTTGGTGGCTTCATGTACAGTATCTATGAATAACTTCGCTTGAAACCTAACACCCAGAGCTTTATTTGTTTCTGCATCATCTTAATGATGAGGGTAATGTTCACTTACAGTTCTATTTAACGTGAAAAGAAAGATTATAAATGGTCAGAGGTAAATCCCCAGTCCGATGAAGAAATGATTTTGGTGTGGTTTCAACTTCTCCGACAACAACAAAAAAAAAAAAAGTCCAGGTTTGCACCAACAAGGAACTGTGGCTCCAGTTAATGATTTACTCACTCAGGGCTGCTACTGTGAGTCCGTGTTTCACCACTCAAAGTTTAAATACTACAAATACAAAAATACTTTAAGGGGAGAAAAGTGTTGTATTAGTGTAATAGTGTAATAGCTGTCAAAAAAAACATTAGAAAAAGGAAAAAGAAAAGAATAAAGAACATTTGTTTGGTTTTTTTTCGTGGGGGATTGCTGTTGTATCACCTGATTCAAACTGATCATTATTTACCTGATAATATCATTAACAATTGTATAATCAAAAAATATTAACTCAACATATACATGCCTTTCACTTCTTGATATTTGTGTGGGAAAAAAAAAAGAAGTTGCTTAGAAGTTGGTAAGATCATGTAACATGGATGGGAACTGAGGCACAAAGAGAAGAAAAGTTGTTTTTGTGGAACCGTGTGCGGCGTGTTGGGCGCATTTGCCAGCTGCGGTATGGCGTATCAAATGTGAAAATCTGCAGGAGACCCAGTTTTATCTCAAGTAGGAATCAGAAGACTGTCTGTTGTGGTGCACAGACCTGTTGGCCTTCTTCGTTTTTGTTGCACCTTATGACAGGAGGAGAGGTATCTTGAGCAGAGCATGCAGCCCATTGGCCCGGTGGTGAGAGTGGGGGTTGTTGCCACGGCAATCGGTGCAAAGCCCTCGTTTGGGTGCATAAAAGTGTGGTTGGGTCCCACTTCCTACTCTCACTAAGGTTTTACTGGTGTCAGGACATCACTCGTCTTGTTAAATCACACTCTCACAGGCTTGAAAAATGAGGTTCTAAAACAACCCCAAATAATGAAAATAAATTTAGTTTTATGCTTTCCAGGGGTTCTTTTCTAAGCCTTTCACATTCAAATTCAATTAATTTGTTTATTGCTATTGGTACACATGTCTTTGAAATATACTGAGTCTATTGAAATTAAAGGCTGATGGAGCTCTATTGTGATATTGTTGATATTGATATTGTTATGGTTTTTTTTATCAGTGTATTTAGGTTATAGTTATTCAGATCCTGCAATGACCAAAAACACACAGGAAACACTGTTGCAATGCACATTCTCCCCCTGCAAAGACACGTGTGTGTGTGCGCGCGTGCGCGAGTGCGTGCGTGTGCGTGTGCATTGCTCTGTGCTGTATTGCTCACTTCCTCATCATGAAACAGAACAGTAGTGGTTGACTTTCATCCTAACCCTATGTTGTCATCAGGAGGAGAGCTTAGACGTCAAGGCTCTGATGGCCAAATTCAGTGCCAAGGCACACGCCGGGGAGGAGATCGCCCGTGACAACGGACCCCACAACCACCCTGCCCCAGGATTTGCCAGAGGAGGCCTATCAAGGCCCGGCGTTACAGAAAACGGACGTCTACGAAACAAAATGTTGCCCATGGTCACTCCCAAACTTCCCGGCCAAAGCCCGGTAAGGTTCCCTAGGTCGCCTATGGCAGAGCAAAGGGGATACTCTCCCCCTCGATCCCAGCTGCCCCCGGAGAGGTTTCCTCGAACGGCTCAGTCGCCTGTCAGTGACACATCTTCTCAGGCGTTAGATTCTGGTCAAATCCGGCTGACAGGGCAGCTGCTGCAGAACATGATGCTGGTGCAACAGAGGCCGCAGAGCCTCCAGCTCCCCCCCAGCGCTCCCTCGCCGGGTGCGGTCCGACAGCCGCCCGGCCGGAGGAGCATAGCAGAGGCCACTCCTCTGAGGAGGCCTCTTCCCCCTGAAGGGCCCCTGCCCATGAAGCCCAAACGTCCACCAAATATCAACCTGAAGCCATATCTGAGGAGCCCTAAAGCACCACAGCCTTCACCGGCACACCCAGGCCTGAAGGAGAATGACGGTAAGCCTGAAATTAGGTGGAACTGTGTGTTGTTGGCCTTTGTGTTTGGGATTTATTGGAATTACAGTTCCTGCACCTTAAATCGTTGTTTTCTGTGGCGACTTGATTAAGGAATTTCAAATGCTTCATCAAAGGATTATGATGCATCACAGTAATATATTTGACAAGATGAATGTTAAATGTGTATCATAGTTTAGAAAGATGACACATGAGATTCTAATTATTTCATTCTAATCTACTATACACAGAAACGGGTATTTCGAATTTAATGATGGTCCCTGATATACGTACTTCATCCCATTCTCTGTCAAACATGAATTGTAACTATATTTACACAATAACCCAATCAAACAAACAACATTATGTCCACTGCATTGGTCACATGAACGGAGTGATGCCATTGGTAAAACACTGAATGTTACAGAAATTCCACGATTTGGAATCTATCATCCAGTGTTTCTTACATCCATATTTAATGATATTGCAAATACAAATGCATCATTATGACTATGACTAATAAGATCTAAGTCATTGATTCCCAATCTGAGATTCCAGACCCGTACAGGGGGTCACCAGACATCTTGGGCCTTGAGCAAATTGAGACAAAACGTCTCCTAATCTTCAAATATTGGCTGAAGATTTAATATAAATTGTAACATAATCCATGTCTTCATGCTCTTCATCTATATTGTATGCCCTCAAATCATCCTCTCTCCACTATGTACAGTAAATAGCAGAAAATCAGGCATCAACAACAAAAATATATTTTTCGTTTTGTGTTCGACTTTTATCAGATTCGATTTAGGGGTCTTTCTTGAACCCCTGATCTGGGTAAAGGTTTGGAGCCCATTCATAACTGTAAAGGAACAGATAGAGCAATGTGCGTTGTTTTTTTTTAACTTTTCCCAGGGTCTCAAGGTTTTGGAGGCAGAAAAATGTCTTTGCCCGGATCAGTCCTCCCTCCTGGGGTGCCGCGACCTCCCCCCAAACCCACCCCGACACCGCAGCTTAGCGCCGAGTTAGTACACAGCGTTTAAAAATAACTATGGCTCAAAGCATTTTTTTCTTTAACTTATTTATTTCACATTATCAGTAAGAATATGGCTTATATGTAACATTTTGGTGAAATATTGCTAAATAATGATAAATGTGTGTTCCACAGTCACAGGGAAGAAAATGAAGATACGTACGATGATATCGGGAGCACGGACCAGAGAGGTATGTCACACTATTCTTTCAATGTGTAACTAAAACCACTACGTGTGTATTGAAAGTTGTGACATTTAATACATACACCGTTCTGGATTGAAACTTCATCATTCGGCTTCTTTTTTTTTCTTTCGTTGTTTGTTTTTTGCCTCTTTCTCACTGATCCATAGACTCCTGGGCTGAGAAGGGTTCACAGCACACCACCTGGGTGAGGACGCAGCTTTGATCGCATGATCAGCAGCAGCAACGACTAAACTGAAGATTACATATCGTTCGAATAGACCTTTGACAGTAATCGGCCGTGTTCAATCTGAATTCTCTCCTTCTGTGCTTCTCTTTGCAGGCGAGTGACGACAGTGAAGTGTATGACTCTATCAATGAGTAAGTGAAGTGGTTACCTAACTCATATTTAAGCACCATGCAATGTACCCCAGGAGCTGTAGCGTTCATACCCTGGATATAAAAAAAAGCTAAAAAGAATAGAAGGGAAAAAAAAAAAAAGTCATGAAGTTTCCCACAAGGCTGAATCTGACATTTCCAAAATATAACACGTACTTCATTCTAAGAGGAAATACGTTAGACGGCTTCATTTTGAGTGGGATGTCTTCTCCGTCGTTCCGAAGGGATGAGCCGAACGTGAGCCGCCCCGAGGTTCCAGTCAAGTCCCGGTCGCCCACAAAGAAAAACCAGGAGGAAAACCCGAAGGAGAAGAAAGAACGTCAGAAAAGAGAGAACGAGCTGAGGAAAAAATTCCAGGTAAGCATTCACGGCGACTTCAACAAACAGGCGGAGCTGCCTTCGAATACGAAAACACCACCGTTACTAGGACGGAGATACAGACGCCGTGTTCGGCGGTTAATGGAAATGCAACAGCGCACGGAACAGGAACGTGATTCAGTTCTACCAGACATGAAGTTACGTGACAGCTAACCCTCGCCCCTGCCCTCTGCTCCTGTCCTCAAGCTCGAGGGGGAGGTGGAGGTCATCCACACAGCCAGGGTGCGGCACGACTGGCAGGGCAGGAAACTGGACCTCAGCGTGAGGGAAGGGGAGAACGTGGAGATAATCCGGGTAAAGAACAACCCAGGCGGCAAGTGGCTGGCTCGCACGTTATCTGGCAAATGTGAGTCTCACAGTGGAGTTCAATTGGAAGAATGTGACGTTTCTTCTCTCTGTCATGAGAAAAAAAGCAAAATAATTTGAAATCTGCACCAAATCAAATGTTCTGAAGTATTATCTGTGTGTAAAGTACCACTACTGGTGTTCAGTGTATCTTGTTAACAGTGATTTGGCAACACATTTTAGATGAATGGATGGACGGAATGATGGAAGGGCGCATGGATGGATAGATGGATGGATTACCTGATCCCCAGGATCAATAAACTGTTATCTGGTCTTGGCTTATCTTGTGGGCGGATGGACGGACTGATGGTTCGACTGACAAATGGATGGACAGAAGGAAGTATGGCTGTATAGCGGGATAGATGGAATGTGGAGGAGGGATGAAAGGAATGATGGGCCGGTGAATAGATGGGTGGATAGGAGGACAGACGTATGGATGGATGGACTGATGGACAGACGGACAGACAGATAGAGAGATGGATGGATTACCTGAATTTCACCCCAGGGATTAATAAACTGTTATCTTGTCTAATCTTGTGGACACATGGATGGATGGATGGATGGACCGATGGATTGAAGTGATTTAGAGATGAAAGTGTGAAATACTTGACCACATGTACAGGTATATGGTAGCTGACGTACAGTGGGGTGGTCCTAGGTTGTTGTTTTTTTTCTTTCTTCTGCTTCATGAAAGTCAAATGGTTGCCAAAGAGTCAAAACCATTGAAAAGTGGATGTGGGCTTTTTGTTTTTCCAGCTATATGTGGTATTGGTGATGAATGTTGAATCTCTACTCTACCTCAAATTTGTCCCCTGGTGTGACATGAAAGTTTTTGGGGGGGGGGGGAATAGAAAACAAATCAAATGTATTTCCATGGAAATGGTGATTCTTTATATTCAGGAAACTCCCCCATTCGACCTCACTAAGCACTGAACTTAAATTAAATAGGGATTACGAGCACTTGGAGGAAAATCTTGACGATGCCGTGTTTGTCAGTACATTTTTGCGACCCCAAAGGACGAGGAAAAGAGCCCCCTCCAGTGACAGTGCTCGTAAAGTGGAAAAAAAAACAAAGATAATTCAGGGATAAAACATTTAAAAAAGCTTACCCTCTTTTCACAGCATGTGCCTTTCAAATGCCATCTGCACATCCTGATAAAATTGGGTCCTTTCAATCAAAAAATGCTGTTCAGGATAATGCCTGTTTATATATAACGACATTGTGTCACACCAGAGGATATGGGGGTTTAGGGACCACATTGAACTATTGAGTATTTTCTTTTGGGTTGTTATTTTCATTAACTTTCATTTATATAAATAGACATCTATGAAATAATGCATATTATTATAGATGAACATTCATTCATTCATTCATTCATTCATTACTTATGTTTTTTTATATATATATAAATGCACTAGTGTAATGGAGATATAGAACAAATCTTACGGACATTGTGTCAGTCAACATGATGTCCACGTACACATTAAAGAGTTTTCCCATACTTCACTATTTTAATCATAACTATTGCAGTTTGGTGTTTTTTTTATCGCTACAGTGCCCATATACAAGAAAAAAAAAAACCTCAACAGTGATACGCTTAGAACACATTGACAAAGCCCCGTAGGCCTACGTGATGAGCTCAACACCGGCCTTGTTCTCCGTCTTGTTGCCCCCACCTCGCAGACGGCTACATCAGCAACACGTGCGTGGACATTGACTACGAGGAGGTGAAACGCCGAGCCCTCCAGTCCCAACGATTGGACAACCCTTTGCCCCCACCGCTGCCAGACCCCCTGCCGCCCAGGGTACGTCTGGATGTGCCCTCCCATTGCACGGACAGGTAGAGCACCTACACCTGCACACACAAGCCGGGCCCCTGACCCTGTGAGGGACATTGTTGTCCGTACTTACCGCTTTACATTACTTACTACTGTTACCACTGTTGTTATTAGTCATGCCGCAATACTGACACCTGCCATATTGGGCTCACTAGTTTGGGTAGTGCTACTAGATTGCATTGTGATACTAGTTAGCGTCGGGCTACTTCATGTTCACTGGTTTAGATAGATAGTGTGCAGATTTTATTATTTGTATTATTGTATTGTATTATTCTCGAAATTATATTATATTATCGCTTTCTCGACTGCACTCTTTACGCCTGAATTTCCATCCGGGGATTAATAAAGTGTATAAAGTCTTATTTTGTAAGAGTGTAGGTAGCTGCAGTCACCCCTTTCCTCGTAGTGTTTGGTTTTATGTTGTTGGCTGAATTGTTGTTCTCTATCTTCTTTTTACCACAGTGTACCTCAGGGAGATGGTAAGTCACTCTGAAACCCTTTTTTAAGCAACAGTTGTATTTCGGGTTCGGTAAAGACAAGCTGCCGAGGCACTGTACAGTATAAAATAGTCATCTTTAAATAATAATAGTAGCCCTGTGTGCTGGACCCCTCATAAATATAGCTGCAGGCAGCAATACACGGGCGCCATCTTCGTCATGTTAGGTACGTCTTACATTTTGCACTTTTTTCGTAATAAATTATAATTTTCGGGGTACTAGTTTTCCGTTTTGTTCTGAGTACATAATACGCATCATGGAATCCCGCAAAGTAAAGAGGGACACAATACCGCATTTAACACAGGGTTAGATGCAAACAGAATGCTTTCATTTGCAAGAAGCACAAAAGAGATAAGAGTTAAAAAAAAACTAAAAAAAAAACTAAAAAAAAAACGTCAACGTCTACCAGGTACGAGGATACACACACACACATACACCCACACACATGCAGTTTGTAACCACTACAGAGCGATGGAGTCTGCACTACCTAGCTCGCACGACACAAATGGACGTTTGGAACGGCAACCTGCACATTTATAACGAATTGGATGACGATGTCACAAAGCGTCTCACTCTAAAGCTCATCTCTTTCCACACCCCGACCGGGACTCTTTGAAAACTTGCGTTATCGGTGACACTTGAACATTCAGCTACTTCCGGTCAAATTGAATCGTTTTGTCCACTCATTTATGCTCCGTATATGTATCGATATGGGTGAAACTTGAACCACGAAAGGTCTGGGGCGTCTAACGAGACCTCAACCATGTCAGTTGTCATGTTCCTGACACTTTGAGCCTGAAAAATGCCAAGGAGAATAATAATAACAATAATAATTCTAACAATGACAGTAGTAATAATACAAGTTAGAGAAATTACTTTGATATCATTTTCAGTTTAAGTCACCCATTGGTTCCTTTTCTCTCTTTTTCTCTTTCTCCCAGATTATTATGATGATGTTCAAACAATGCACGAGGATTTTCCGCCACCACCTCCTGAAATCTGGTATTTATATTATATTCAACTATCGATAGAAAAAGAGAGTTTATTATAAACTAGGGTTTGCATATATACTACATACTGCATATGATAAGTTATTGATTAAAAAAAATTGTATTATCTGTATGTAATCTAAATTAACAACTGGCTATCTTAACAGCTATCTGTGTTATCAGGTACATTAACAACTAGCTATGTTATCGAGTTCCTTAATAACAGCTATCAAACATCTGCATTAGAGTAACAAGCATCCCTCCCAAATGTACTGAATTGAAAAAAGAACTTGAAATTTTTGAGTGTGAAATTATGGACTAGAAATAATTCTGAGTGAAGCTGAAAATCTGTATGGATGAGAATGCCAACCAATGAATTGTACATTCTTTTTTTTGTTTCAGCATGGACCCAGCAGTGGAGCGGGAGCTGAAAAAGAAGTTTAAGGTACAGTAAAGATCTCCAATACCTATCCAAAATCAACCCAGTGCCTTTGCTAGAACCCAAAGGTCGTTGTTTTGACCTTAATTTAAACATCACAACATAGTTATGGAGGACAGTAGAACTAATGACAGTGTCTCTGGTCATTAGTTGAAGACCGCCCCCACATATGTTACTATATATTTATGATATATTACATTTGCTATATGGATCAATCTACTATATATATGTGTATATATATATATATATGAATCCAAATGATGTGATAGTTGCATGTCCCCATGTATAAACCAAAGCCAAAATCTCCTCCTCCCAGTTGGAAGGACCGGTCAAGGTGCTGCACACCATGATGGTGGACCCCAACGGGGTGATAAGGAGGCCGGGGGGGAAGGACCTCCCAGTGGCGCAGGGAGAGATCCTGGACGTCATCCAGCTCGGCGGGGACAAGAGAGCCCTGTGCCGCAACCAGTTTGGCAAATGTATTCCAATTTATTTTCATAATTCTAATGTATATTCTTAAAAAAAAATAATAATAATAAATAAAAAATAAATCAAGCTGAAGGCCTTCATCACAGGGGAATAGTTTTTCCCACATATGGAATGTGACAAATGTGAAAATATAACCATAAAGTCACAAGGTGATGAACAGTGCTTGTTCATTAGCGGCCAGGTTTCCTGCTATAGTCTCCAGAGTTTTCATTGCACTCAGACGATTAATTACATTATGATGGGATAGAATTGCGGATAGCAACTTTCTGTAAAATGTCATCATGCTGGTCGTGTGAGCTTTTAAGGTTTGGGTTTTTTTTCTGACGGGTGCAAGGCAAACTGACATGGTAAGCTGTTTAGGAAAATGAGTCTGAAGGTCAAGCGGGTACTGTGTTGTAAAGGCTAATCGTAATATTCACAGCACACTTTGCATAAAGGTATTTCTATGTGAACGTCTGTCCTCTCTCAAAATATTTTGGCGCACTACTTCCCCGTTTGGTGATTAAAAGCAAAATAAAACATCACCCTCTGGTGGCAGAATCCGCCGTCCCTAATGTGAGAGGTCCAATCCAAATAACTCTGTATTATCAGAAAAGGTCTTCATTGTGTTGAGTAATAAGTAGTCCAAGAAAGTAAATACATCAATTAATACATAATGAAATTATAAAAATAAAAGTTAGGATGCTTAAAATATGCACAAATAAGTAAATGTGTCGTCATAATATCATGGAGAGGCTTTTTCACTCTGTGTTATTTTAAATGTTGTTTCTTATTTCCTACAGATGGCTATGTGTCCAAATCGCTTCTTCTTCAGATGTAAGTTTCACACTAAAATGTCAACCACTGTCACAGCGAATATAACTCTTGTTTAATAAATGCTGCATGTCAAGCATCGCATTAATCAGTCGAACATTCCTTTATAGGGAAGGGGACATTTATGACGACATTGACCATTTTCACGGTGAGCTGTTTTGGGTTAATTATTAACATATTATGAATCTTTGTATTATATTTGTAAACCAGAGTGGAACGTTCACAAGGTCTGCTACTGCATGCACATCTGTTTTTATAACTATCCACTAACTATCTTTTAATTTCACATTGACATAATTTCAAAGTCATCAATAACTTTTCTTTCCAAATGTTTTATTGGGTTCTCATACATTGTTATCGGCTTTCATACAATTATAACAGTGTTGTCTGTCTCTGAATAGCTTTTCGTTTCTCCTTTACATTTAAGATGTGTATGATAATGACTCTGCCCACTGAAGTCCCATTCCACTGGCCTGTGGAACTTGGCAGCTGACACTGGAGACAGACGTCTTCTGTGGGGTGAAGAGGCTGGGAAAACTGGAAGGGGGATTAAGATAGTTCAACAACCACCCAGACTGTAAATACACCAGTACAAGAACAGAAAGAAATCAAGTACACACAGCAACAAAAACACAATTCTGTACACAAACACACACACACACACACACACACACACACACACACCACAGCTGAGAATAGCCTTGAAGCCACTGTATTGTTTTATAACCTGCTTATAAGAAGAACACACTATTTGCTTTGTTCACTGTCTGAAGTGTTGAAATAATTGTATAAATACATTTATTATAATTACTTCTTATTGTCATCTGTCTCTCCCTTTGTATTTCAATAAAGCAAATCAAATCTATCTGTCTGTCTGTCTGTCTGTCTATCTATCTATCTATCTATCTATCTATCTATCTATCTATCTATCTATCTATCTATCTATCTATCTATCTATCTATGTCTGTCTGTCTGTCTGTCTGTCTGTCTGTCTGTCTGTCTGTCTGTCTGTCTGTCTGTCTATCTATCTACCTGTCTGTCTGTCTGTCTGTCTGTCTGTCTGTCTGTCTGTCTGTCTGTCTGTCTGTCTGTCTGTCTGTCTGTCTATCTATCTATCTATCTATCTATCTATCTATCTATCTGTCTGTCTGTCTGTCTGTCTGTCTGTCTGTCTGTCTGTCTGTCTATCTATCTATCTATCTATCTATCTATCTATCTGTCTGTCTGTCTGTCTGTCTGTCTGTCTGTCTGTCTGTCTATCTATCTATCTATCTATCTATCTATCTATCTATCTGCCTGTCTGTCTGTCTGTCTGTCTGTCTGTCTGTCAATATCTCAGTAAAATCAATACTATTTCAATACATTACTACTAATCGATTTATGGGTGTTCGACTTCTGCAGCAATCCACACATAAACGTTATTCTTATCCAAAATCCAAGTAGAATGAAGGCAGCTCATTATGACAAGGGTATGGACTATTTTCATTTAAATTGTAAACCTGTTCCTGGTTCCACAGTATATTAATTTACAAAACAAACAAAGAAACACAAAGTATACATACCTTGTGTAACTGGCTTTGTAGTCATGCAACCTTCTCTGGAGTGGCTGGAAGGTTTACTTGAATCTCCCAGCGGAAGAGATAAAGTTGTGAGTATGTTATTATTATTATTATTGTTATTATTGTTATTATTATTCAGTTTATATCTAACACCAAAATGCAATAGCTTAATTCAAATGTATGTATTCTACATTCTTCTTTTTGTTGTGCAGATCAGGACTATCTGCCATAGCTCCCAATTGGTCGGGGTCGTCCTGTCCCAGAGGACACCCGGGTCCCAGTCGTCCCAGCTGGGGAAGAGTCTGCTGCTGTCCTCGGCTCAGCTCAGCCACTACAGGACGGTGCTGAGACTCTTCGATGATCTCTCCGTGCTGGCCCACTCTCGCAGCTACGTCCGTCCTCGCACCAAGGAGGAGGACCGTGGCCTCCACTGGATATCGGTGCTGAAAAATGCGGCCGTGCGACTCATGTACCCCTGCGAGCACATTGCCTGGGCCGCCGATGCAGAGCTCATCAAAGCCAAATCTGACAAATGGCGGCTGTTCAGCACCGTGCTGTCTGGAACCTCTCTGCTGCTGGGAATACTCCGGTAAGACCAGTTCACATGAGCGGGAAGCTGGACCTGTCAAGCCTCTCCTCATGGGGGGCCAGAACGGGGAAGATATGACAACAAAACCGGCGGCTGTAAGTTCAAAGTGACAAAGACCTTTCCTCTTACAGGTCAGTCAGGCTTCTCACGCTACTGAAGAAAAGGCTGGAGAGTCGTGACAGAAAAATCGATAGAAACAGGTACGTCACCAGGTTCTCGGCCCTATTTTGAAAGATTCTGTGATATTAGGTACAGTTCAGTGGTTAAACGTGCTGTAGTTTCATTGCGCAAACTCCTCATATATTGTGAGACACTTCGTATAGAAAGCGAAATCCCTGTTAAATCCCTAAAATGTGCAGCAAAGTACAAGGCCTTGGGCTTTACAAATAGATAGGTCCTTGAGGCCTTTTGGAAATATATTTAGTTAAAGCCTAATCTCATTTAAATTCTTACATTTACATAAACATGTGTGGTAATTGTAAATAGACTCGAAAGGTAAATACCTTGTTGACAGTTCTGACATGTGACGCCAGCTACCAGATGGTTTATATAGCAGTCTTACTGGAAGATGGTTGGATATGTGTTTTACTAGAAGTAGACAGTGAAACACTACGAGGGACCTAGAAAATTCAACCATTTTGCAAATGTGAATAAAATGTATATTTTATGATTTCTTTGCACAGTACTTCAAGCCATTCTGAGCTCCCCAGACGGATGAGACAAGAGCTGCTCAGCATTATCAGCAGCATGGCCGACCTCAGTAATGCCATTCACAGGATGCCACCTGGTTTCCTGTGGGCAGGACGATTTCCAAATTGGCTGGTGGGGCTGATGGGCACCCTCTCGTCATTGATTGGTTTGGTCCAGTTTAACACCAGCAACAATGATCAATGAGACAGTGCCTAGCTTCAATGGCCCAATCATAGTTGAAATAGACCTTTTAATAAGTATTGATGGAACATATTTACATTCCTCTGGAAAACCACGTTACTGCCCTAAACCTTCTTTAAGACTGTGTACAATTCTGACTTGCTCTCAGACAAGAGGCCTATGATTTCACCAACAAATCAAATTTTCAACGATAATGATGTGAAAACCGGTCATGTTTACTTTAGGAAGGTTCCAAATAAAAATAATCACTACATATAAAAATTACTCTGAAAAGATTGTATGCTTAATGCGAAGTACAGGGAAAATATTTGTATTTTATTATACTTTGAGTATCGAAATCTTAAACAATGATGGAGTAATAGTTTTAAATCTTCAGTTCTGTGAATGATTTGTGAATATGATGTGGTTAAATGTGGCGTTGAATAATTATATATTGCTGTTTTTCTTTTAATGGAAACACTAATAACTTGTGGCTGCCTGGAGAGGCGCTCCTAGTTGATTATGCGCATTTTTGTATTTTTATCTGTTTTATATCACTGTGTTTGTCCGACATTTTAGGAATTAGTTTCATCAGTTAGTTAGTTTCAGTTAGTTAGCCGGGTAGAAATTCGATTAGCTATTATGTTCGGTTTAGAAACTATTTTGCATAATCTCCGGGTGCGTTGCAAAGACATTTCACTGCATATATGTATGAACGTATGTATGTGACAAATAAACCTCTTGCTAAGAAGAGTAGGGAATGCTGAATATTCACATGTTGGTCCTTAAAACCTATTTCAATGTCTTGAATTATCTTTGACACATTTAATAGTACTTACATTTTAATGTGTGGTCTCAATCAATTTCAGCGTACGCATTTGATCTAATTTTATTTATCCATACATTTATTTTATTGTTTATATTTATCGATGTAAGTTCTTCTGCCCCAGTCAACATTTCAGATATTTTGGTGTTCAATTCCTAAACCTTCCTGAACCTCATAATTACCTCCATGCTTACCTGCTCCACTTACGTTATACTCAACTTCCATACTTAGTGTTGAGAGAAATTCAACAAAGCCCCTGTACTTACGACTGTAGTACTAACCAACGATACCTTATTGAATAGGAGAGGGATAAGAACCTTCCATTTCAGATAACAATTTTGAAGTATTACATCTAACTTTTGTAGCTGCAGACATGCACATACACACACTTGTCTAGACCCCGTATGACTATCGAACAATACTTTCGATAACGCTAACGAAGAGGTAGGTGTCTGTCTGCCTGTCTGCCTGCCTGCCTGTCTGCCTGTCTCGACGGCAAATGAAATCAAAGTCATCTATTTGTCGGTGATCGACTACTGCTGCCTGTGAGGAGTATACCAACCCTTGCGTTGTCCAAAGTCCAAGTAGAAGGAAGGCAGCTCATATTACGGCATGGAGATGGACTGTACGCCTTCAGAGTTTGAAAGGTGTTCCTGTCATACGATTTATTCATTTGCGTAAAAACAAACCAACAAACCAACAAACAAACAAACAAACAAACAAAAGTCGTCTGACTAGGCTAACTAGCCATGCAACCTGCTCTGCAGTCCCTGGTCCGTTTACTTGAATCTTACAGAGGGAGAGATAAAGTTGTGAGTATATTACTATTATTATTATTATTATTATTATTATTATTATTATTATTATTATTATTAGGGGTCAACCCCGTCCCTGAGTTTTGAAATTTAAAACTATTTGAAACAGAACAACGGCACAACCTCTGACCAAGCGTCTCGTTTGAACCGGTATGTCACAAACGTCACGTGGTTGAAGATTCATCCAAATCGATCCACATACGGAGCAGAAATGAGTGAAAAACCGACCAAAGTTGACCGATATCACAGACGTGGTCCAATGCATTCCATGACAAATATGTCCGACCCGGCTAAAAGTACACAACACAACAATGACACAAGCTACGGACAAGGCTGAGGTGTTGTCTAAATCGGTATGTCACAAGCATCTCTTTGATTAGGTTTAACCCAAATCGATCCACATACCGAGCGGATATTAGTGAAAAAAGGATCAACTTTGACCCCAGAAATTCAGGTGGTCGGGCTTGACTGACATGCCACTATTCGTAAACAAAATGAACTCTTGAGTCCCGCAGTCCGCTCCAAACGTCCCTGCATATAATCACAGAGTGCAGATTTGGGAACCTCGGAACCTCTGAAACCTGTGATACGTATCTAACATGAGAAAACTGGAGCTTGTGTACTGCTGCCTGCAGCTATATTTATTTATAATACTACTACTACTACTACTACTACTACTACTACTAATAATAATAATAATAATAATAATAATAATAATAATAATAATAATAATAATAATAATAATTATTATTATTATTAATCGTAATAACAACAACAATAATATTACATATTATAAAATATATATATATATATATTTATTTATTTATTATTATTCAAATGTTCTATCTTTGCTAGAATCTGGCCAAACAACACAAAAATGCAACAGTTTAATCCAGTGCATGCATTCTGTATTTCTCTTTTTTTGTTGTGTAGATCAGAACTATCTGCTATGGCTCCCAATTGGTCGGGGGCGTCCTGAGCCCGAGGACACCCGGGTCCCAGTCGTCCCAGCTGGGGAAGAGTCTGCTGCTGTTCTCGGCTCAGCTCAGCCACTGCAGGACGGTGCTGAGGCTCTTCGATGATCTCTCCATGCTGGCCCACTCTCGCAGCTACGGCCTGGGAGCTGGGGTGAGTGATCCGGTGGCACCAGCTAAATATAGTCATATGGAACAACATTTTTATTTTCATTCCATTAATTTTTATGCTTTTATGCTTCATCTTCCTTTCAATATCGCTATGTTAATTCACAATCATGTTCGAGCACACGCTACAGGACCAAGACTTAAGATTTAAGGTAATATCAAACCAATCTGATATTCTAGTCTGGGACTGATCGCAAGAGTTTGACCATCTGAAATCAAAACAATGTGACCAGTAACGTGAAATCCTTGTGACTCTCTGGGGGTGGTGTGGTTTAAGCAGCCACGCCCGTCTTGGGCACGCCTGTTGCTCATCAGAGCAGTCACTTGTGCACGCACACACGCATCTGGTCCCGGCTTGTTCCACCTTCCACTCTCTTCCACTCTCTACCATAAACTGGTGTGTTTGCAACACCTCTGCCTGTGTATCTGTGCATCGGAGGGCCCTGAAAACACCGCTCGGGTGCTGTGTGGCAGGCAGAACTGCCACAAAAAGCCTAGTTAAGGTCTTGTTCTAAAGGAACATTTTTACTCACAATAAGGAGGAGGACTCTGGCCTGCGCTGGATATCGGTGCTGAACAACATGGCTGACCAACTCTACTACCCCTGCGAGCACATTGCCTGGGCCGCCGATGCAGAGCTCATCAAAGCCAAATCTGACAAATGGTGGCTGTTCAGTACTGTGCTGTGGGGAACCTCTCTGTTGCTGGGAATACTCCGGTAAGATCAGTTCACAACAGAGGGAACCTCAACCTGTCTAGCTTCTCCCACGGCGTCCAGGATGGGGAAAATCTAACAAAAAAACAAGCCCCTGTAAGTTAAAACTGACAAAGACCTTTCCTCTTACAGGTCAGTCAGGCTTCTTATGCTGCTGAAGAAAAGGCTGAAGCGTTGCGACAGGGAGGGGGATAGAAACAGGTAACAGCACGTGATCTACACCCTTCCTCAGGAGGCGTCACTGGTTTCCTCTCTTGCCAGAAGTGAGCATTGAAACACGATGAGGGGGCCTAGCAATGTTCCCTCACCTGGAAAAATGTTCTGAACAAGCTCCCAGACAATACCAGACAGGTATATAATCACATAGCAGCTGGCTTCATCAATACTGCTGATGTCTGATGAGTAAGACAGATTTTTTTTGTCAGTACATTTCCCCCCAAAAAATACAACTGCATATTCTATTTCTTTGTACAGTGAGTCCCCCGCTTCGAGCCATTCTGAGCTCTATGGACAGATGAGACGAGAGCTCCTCAGCGTTATCAGCAGCATGGCCGACCTCAGTAATGCCATTCACTGGATGCCACCTGGTTTTCTGTGGGCAGGACGATTTCCAAATTGGCTGGTGGGGCTGATGGGCACCATCTCGTCATTGATTGGTTTGGTCCAGATTAGCCACAGCAACAATGACGAATAACGCATTAGATTGTGCCTAGCTGCTACCTCCCAGTAATGGTTGACATACACTTTTTGATAAGTATTGGTGGGTGGAACATATTTTGATTCCTCAGGAAAATCAAATGTTACTGCTCTATATGTTGTTTACAACCATATGCAATTATGACCCCCTCTCAGACAACAGGGAGTTTGATTTGATTAATTATTATACTTGGGCCCGAGGCCTATCATTTCAACAACCAATTGAATCATGAGAATTATGTGAAAAGGAATTATGTATACTTTGGAAAGGTTCCTTAGAACATAAGGCAAAGTAGGCAACATGCTGTTTGGATTGTATCATATTTGGCCTAATGAGATCAAAAAGAATAATTGATGTTTAAATACATTAGTTTAAATCATCAGCACTGTTAATAATGTATGATTATGCTGTAGGTAATTGTTGTGTTGAATATACTGAAGCATAATGTGTTATAATTCCTATACAGTGAATATATATATATATATATAGCTACTTTTTTTTTTTTTTTTTAGTGGAAACACTAAAGTCAATAATCCAATTTGTAGCATATCTGAAATTCATTTCTGTGTGAGAAATTAGTTAAAGCTGCAAGGATTCGTCTCTTCCCACTCAGGATGTGGGAAATGCTGAATATTTGTATGCAGGTCCTTAATGTCTTTTAAATGTGTTGAAATCACTCTTACATATATTTGGTGTTACAGACGTTAAATAGTATTACATTTGAATTGATGAGGTCTTCATTTGTAATGTAAAGATTTGATCAGGTTTTATTGATCCACATATAGTTTTTACTCAAAATTAGTCAAGTTCTTCAGGGTACATTCTTTCCGACGTTATAAGACCCTAAAGCGACCCTAGCTGGACCTTCATACTTACCTGCTCAATCCTTGTACTTCTCTACCTGAAGTTCTTATCAAGAAGAAGTCATTATTACCTGTCGTAAATAACAGTACAGGAAATATCGAACTCATAACCTGCCCCATTTTTTTCTTACTTCTGTACCAACTACAGTACATTACTTTATTGAATAAAAGAGAGATAAGTCTGAAATCCCGTTAAAATCTTGAATTATTAAGTCTACCTGCAATAGGCTAAAGGTAGGTGGTTTAAGTTAAATAAGTTAGTGTATTAAAATATTCAATGGAAAAAGTAACAACAACAAACGCTTACATCTCGTCAACTTGGAGATCTGTTTCTCGACGTTCGATTGAGCGTGACTGCCATTCCGCTTGACGCATGCGCGGATCAGTCTGTCGGCAGCGGCGAGTTTCGCGATGGAGATACCGTCGGCGCTCTGACACCGGAGTTATGTGCGATGTCGGCACAACACGTCGCGTCTGTTGCTGTTTTGACAAGGAAAACACAACTTCAAAACGCCGCGGTTTGTCTCTGCTGGATCCCAGGGGACTGGACGCGGCCCTGACGGTAATTTAGCCAAGTGTTTACTCTCACAAATGATCGGAGTAGCACAAAAAAAAAAAAGCCGCCGAACTCTGGCGAGCTAAGCGTCGTTATTCTGGGAGTTGACTTTGTTACGGCCCTCTTAAATCTATCCGATAATATGTCTGATAGAGCGCTAGATTATTAGAGAACTAGTTTGCCAAGTTAGGCCAAGAGTTTTAGACTGCTTAGCACTTAGTGTTCTGAGGAGAACGCCAATTAATGTCTTTTGTACATTGGACCTTATTCCAGTGATTGCTTTATGAAATAAAGCTGGTTTTGATTATTGGCTATACATTGCCTTATCTTAAAGTGATATATATGATAGTTGATATTATATAGAACATCATATAATATGGGAGGAATTATGTCACAGTTCACAAATATATCTGATTAAAAAAAGTTAAGAAAAAAAGGTGAATATACACAAACACAAATGTATCTCCACAAATAAATACACAAACACACAAATCCGTATTTAAATTGTTGAATGCAAAAAAAACCCAGCGCCAACAAATATATTTCTCCAGCCACAAAAAAATAATTTATTTATTGTGTTGTGCTTTTATTTATTGTGTTATATGTAATTGTGAATTGTGACAGTGCATTGCTCCCATAAAATATGACCTTTGAGCATAGGCTGCGCAACAACTGGACTAACAAGACAGAGGGTCTGAGTCCTGCTGTATATTCAAATGCAAGAGTTAGTTGGTAGGGACTTTCTGATATATATTTTAGTACAGTGCCACAGATGCGATTTGAAATGACAGGACAGCTTAAGGAGGGAGTGAATTAAACCCTCTTCCTATAGTGTCCATTGAATAAAACTACTTCAATCAGTTGTTTGAAAAAAAATACACGCGAAAGCCCACCCCATCACTTTAACCAAGCAATGCCCCTCTGCCTCTAATAGGCTTGTTTGAAAAATGGAGTCAGACAACTGCCCCGCTGATCAGCCAGTGCCTATAGCCTCGGGCGTCCAATGCACCACCACAATTACTAGTAGGAATAAAGTATGTGATGCCAAGAGTGAGACCACAGTGCACGGTTCTGTAGTTGAGGAGCTGGACTCTTTTAATTTGATTGAGCCCCCGCCACTAGACTGGAGGTCGGATTCTTCTAGTGAGCCTGGCTCAGTGGATGACCTAGATGAGGCTAGCTTCCCTACTGTTGTAGGCAACGCAGAGGAGGAAGAGGATGCAGGTCTGGCCGAATTGGTATCCCCTTTAGATGCGAGTGAGACTGCAATGCCCACTGTTACAGGGCTGGAAGAGAAAAGCGGGGAGGAGGTACTTGTGGAAGACATGAAGAAACAGGATATAATGGTTGACAAACCAGAAGTGCCAGAATGGCTCGCCAAAGAAGAGGAGGTATCACAGGAGGCAGAGGAGGTTGTCCAAGAAGGGGTTAGGGCAACGGCCAGACCAGGTGATGAAGATCACACCCACATCCAGGCAATGGCCAGACCAGGTGATGAAGATCACACCCACATCCAGGCAATGGACAGGCCAGGTGATGAAGATCACACCCATATCCACGCCCTTCTCAACCGGCTCCAGCAGATGGGAGAAGACCCTTTCCCGAACAACTCCTCCCCCCTCTGCCCCACTCTGTCTCAGCACTATGACCTCTCAGAACCCGGGGCCTCGGCGTCATCACTGCTGACAGACGTCGGCGCTCTGCACAACGCCTCAGTCACAGAAACCACCGGGCTTTTGTTCTCTGAAAGCCACCAGAGAGACCTTCGGGGCCTGCTGGAGTGCACAGAGACAGGATCTCCTGCCCATCATGCCAAGCCTCGGGCCTCCTACCGGGCTCCCAGAGGGGACGTCGATGCTGTGGTCTCAGTTTCGTACAACCAGGAGGAGGCCCAGAGGTTCTGGGATCACTATAGGAACGAATGGCACATTCAGCCGAGGGAGGACTCTTTTAACTCCCTGCCAGAAGACGAGCTCATCGAACCAGTGTGGGTGAAGCGGGGGGAGGAGCTGCCAGAAGAAACTGCTGCAGACAATGAAGAGGTAAATAGGTTTAGCATTATGTAATTTGTTACTGTACTGGTAGGCGTTGAGGCCATCTTCTAGTAACAGTTATTTGGATTTGAGGTGAGGGCTTCACAACTACTGTACATTTTGACAGGGGTTTGCTGTTTTTGTTTTTGAGCACGTGTATTTCTTTTCATCAATTAATTTCTTTACATTGAATTAAAAGTGCTTAACACAGGTCCAAACGGGCATTAACAATTTAATTCATCCTGTATTACCACTATCACCCTGGTATTATTTAATCCAATTGTTTATCTGCATCTTCTTTGTGCATTCTGTCATTCAATATTAATTAATGTTTTTTTTGTAGAGTGAGGATGACCACCCTTCTTATAAAAATGGTAAGAAAATAATGAATAGCAGTCTTGTTTTGCACATTCTAAACCTCTTTGGTCACTCCCATATAATTTGCTTGTTGTTGTTTTTAGTGCCTGGTCCTTGTGATCCCGAGGACCTGTTGGACGGAATAATATTTGGTGCCAAGTACCTTGGTTCCACCCAGATTAGGTCTGACAAGAACCCGTCCACAAACGCCCGCATGGCCCAGGCTCAGGAGGCTGTAGATCGAATAAAGGTCAGTTCACATCGGTCAACAAACCAAAATCCTTTGCACAATGGAAAGTTCTATGCAAAGTGCTATGGCATTATAATAGTATGATACCATAGTAGACAATAGCCATATAAGACCCAGTATGGGCGAAGCAAAGGTGTTATGCTGGTGTAAAAAATGCTCTGGTTGTATTTCTTTCAGGCTCCAGAGGGAGAGTCTCAGCCAATGACTGAGGTGGACCTCTTCATCTCCACCCAAAGGATCAAAGTACTCACTGCTGACACGCAGGTATGTTCCACTGGTCTCATGGTAAAAACCATTGGACATACCGTAGGGATCTCAGTGGGCCTTAAATGATGATTCTATGACAAAAATGTCACTTTCATCCAAAGAAGATCATCTGCATCTTTAACTGGAGGCACTATAATTGTGTACCATTTCTAGTATGTGTTTATATTTTTTTGTATCCTATTGAAGTGCCCTTGAGCAAGACACCTGATAACCTCACTCCGTTTGCATGGGACCAGTGGCAACCCAATATAAACATAAATGTTACATAAACTTGCCTTTCTAATTTAATCTTTAAGTTTTAATAACCTTTTCACTGACCTTATTGTGGGCCATGTTTTCTATTTCTGCATTCTAATATGTGCAAATCAGAACAAAGCACTGCTACAGGCGTTTTTTTGTGACTGGTGGCCAGATTAGATTAACTATAATACAACCTATTTTGAAATATTGTCTGTGCGCTCGTATTGTCAAGAGAGTCCAAGTGGGTCAGCCACTGCTCAGACTCCTCTGCAAGGTTGATGCTTAATGTTTTAGATTTCCACAGTAGTACCTGGAAGAGCAAGACTGATTCATGTGCTGGCAGTTCTGATCAAGATTATTAAAATAATTCATTTGTTACATTGTTTGGAAAACAAAAATCACAGAATCATCCTTTTTACACAAAATATTGACTGTTTTCAGCTATAGACATTCTTTTCAGTGAAACATAACTATTATTTATGGCAGATTAACTTCTAATATGAATATAGTCAGAAATATTGTTTATGCTTGGGGTTTTTTTTCTCACAACTTAATTCTGTTGGGAGAGTTGTGTTGGGCCAAGTAATGAAAACTAAATTTTAATCTTGGGTAGCTCCCACCTTGTTTAAAACGTATTATCCCTGCCATCTGAAATGTACTAATCCTTTTTTCTTGGTTATTTAAATATTGATTTTGAAAGGGTATTGTTAGGTCTTCTGTTGCTTAACATACATCGTCACCGTCTTCTCAGGAGGCCATGATGGACCACTCGCTCCAGATGATCTCCTACATTGCAGACATCGGCAGCATTGTGGTGCTCATGGCCCGCAGGAAGTCAACAAGTCGTAAAGGGCAGGATGGCGACCCGGCCACGTCTTCCTCCTCTTCCTCTTCCTCCTCCTCTTCTTCTGGAACGCAGAAGAAATACAGCATGATCTGCCATGTCTTCTCTTCCGCAGATGTAAGTGACTGCAGCATGGCCTCTGGATGTTTCTTTTAGAAACAAATGAGCTGTGCAACACTGTGGCCCTTTAGGAAATTCCAACTGCAGCTGGTTGCACCCATTTCTATCTGGGTATATTAACATCATCTTCTCTAAAAAAAACCATGAATAAGATATTTCAAAGGAAACACAGTGTGGTCTGCACTGGTGGCTAAAATAAAGTGAAAAGATCATTTTAACGTAAAAGCAAAGAGGACAACATTTTCATGAATAACCACTTTGGCTTTTGCCTTTGTAATCTGAAGATGTTTTGATTATGAGATTATAATGATAAAATTATAAGTACGATTATGCGATATTAATGGAAGTTTTATCCCTCCCTTCCTCCCCTCCTCCCAGGCCCAGACCATAGCCCAGGCCATAGGCCAGGCGTTTGGCGTGGCCTACCGGCAGTTCCTTCAGACCAATGGGATGAAACCCAGCCAACTGAAGCCTGGCGAGTACAGCGACTACCTGGGAACACAGGAGCTATACAATGGGGACCTGGCCCACTTCTCCGACTCTCAGAACCTCAGAGACGTAAGAGGTTTCCATATGCCAAAGTGTTCCATGTCTTCATTCAAAATTCTATCTAGGAGGATGTCTGATCTTGAGACATCCTACTCTTTTTGAAACTGCCTGATTATTAATATTAATCCAGACTTGAATCATTCTGTGCTGTGTGTCTGTGGCCCAGGTGATAATTGCCAAGGCTTCGGGAGAGATCCTGGGCCTGGCTGTGGTGGAGTCGGGTTGGGGCTCCATCCTGCCCACCGTGGTGGTGGCCAACCTGCTCCACGGCGGACCTGCAGAGCGCAGCGGGGAGCTCAGCATCGGGGACCGCATCATGTCGGTCAACGGCACCAGCCTAGTGGGCCTTACCATAACCACTTGCCAGGGCATCATCAGGGTAAGACAGTATTCCGCAATTCATTTAACCCGAGTGAGTGACGAGAATAATTAAGGAGACAAAGGGATCACAGGTTTTGAATAATTATTACTAGGGTTGCTGCAGTTTTTGGTGTTACCCCTGTTACACGATGTTCGGGCATACACCAATTATGTTACTTGCCCACCCCATCGTCGTTTTTCTTTTTTCCTTTTTCTTTTTTTTTGTTATAGAAATAAAACATATAAATAAAAACGTTTAGTTAATTTTCACATATCAGCGCCGGCGTTCATCAAATGAAAACAAATTCTACTTTGTAAAATACTGAGCGTGTTATCAATACTTAGTCGGATGCTACAAAAGTGAAAGTGAGTGACTGCTTTGTGCGCGCACTGCAGAGTCGCAGCGCAGTCTGCTTATCACGGGAGGAGAGTAGAGAGAGGCTATAGGATGCCTTAGATCAGATACATATTAGATATATAGAGAAGAGAGAAGAAGAATCTTTCATTATATATAGATCGGGACCTGTCTCCCTCCATCCCAAATTAGTGGCCATGCATAACAAGGACACTCCACGCACTTCCGCTGCAAAAAGTCCGGTGTTACCGGTGACAGCGGCGTTGTCATGACTTTACTAACCGCTGTGAAAAATTCCTCACGTGGCATCCCAAGTTATTACCAATTTATCAGTCTAAAGCAAATTGTCTTGTTGTTGTGAACTGAAGGAAGATGTTCAACCCGTCTACCTGCACACTGTGACACTATGACATCAAAACAGACAGATGTGAATGTCCTTGCTGTGTATACACAATACTGATTTTAACGTTGAAGCAAGAGTTCAACAGTTGTGTAATATCCTAATAATACACTAGATGGCGGCGTTCCTCTGCTCTGAGTTCCTGCAGCAGATGGTGTATAGTATGGTTGGGCCGGTGTATACATTTTCAAACTGGTTTATTATGAAGCCAAACACCTGACCAGACTGGTATACCTATGTGGCGGAAGAAGCGCCACTCCACTTGGTTGTGGACCAAGGGGCGTGGCTGCAGACGGCAGCATTGCTTCCTTCCCGTGGCTGTGCACAGCTGTCAGGAATTGGCTGAATTAGCACCCAAGCGTCGATGATTGGTCTGATTTGGGGCAGGACGCTATCTTAATGTTTTTCTGTCTGTGAGGAATCGGCGTATGGGACTTGGCAGCCGTCCATGAGCCAGCTGCAGAGGAGCCGGAAGGCGCTGCCCAACGTCCGCACTTATTCCGTCCAAGTTTCTTCTAAACTCGACAAAAACAAAAGAAATATCTGGGGGAAACAACTGAAATAATTGAATAAATATAAATTAAACCTGGAAATTTAAAATAACTCCAATGTCTGCTGTGTTTTTGTCTATCTTTTTAAAAACAATACCAGGACAGATCCGGTAGTGACGGGGCCTGTCGCTGTAAGACATTGCATTGTGGGTAAAGTAGGAGCCCTGTCTGCACATGGCTGGAGGGGGATCATGACGGAGCGATTTCTATGAGAATCGATACACTTGTTACTCTATCCTAAAAATTAGGAGGTAGCTGTCTGTCTACTACCTGTCCTGCCTCATGGTCTCTCTGTGGAAGGAAATCACTCATTGTTGTGAGTTCCCAACACAGTTCCATTCAAACTGACTGAACACTGCATGTCCCTCAGAGACATTTCATCAACTTTTAAAACTTTTGGGACTAAAATAAAACTGACAAGATTCAGACCCGTCGCTGCAAGCGAACTCCATGTGGCGACACAAACACAGAATATCTTTTTGACTGACTTGCGGGTGAGTAAGTAAATTCCACCATACCGGTATCGACGAATGTCTGTGACTCACAGACATTCGTCCATTCTAAAAAGTATATTTTAATTTTGTCTGGACAGTTAATGATTAGTTAACGAGGGTCGGCTATCTGCCAGGAAAAAAAAATCTGAATAAGCATCCCTAAAACCAACATTATGTAAGTCACGTTGTCATATTGCTTCTTACAATGCAATATAAGTTGGATTTAGCGCCATGACTTCGCTGGCACAGGTTGCTGATGTAGGTTACTTTTTAATTTGCCAGAAGGTCTCATAATGACAAATACAGATTGAGTCGGTTCGCATAAAATCCTAGCGGTTTAGGCTCGTACTCGTCTACAGAGCACATGGATATTAAAGATAGTCCTGAGAGTTTATACAAAGAAGGAAGAAAACAGTTCCCTATTGCTGATCTTGAATTTATAGTAACAGCTGGCATGGGGTTTTGTAGACCCAGCGAGTTCTCCACAACTGAATGAAGCTTTCTTCGGGTGGTTCTCACTGAACCATCCTGTTTCTGAAGCAAACGTTCTCTAGCTACTTGTTTGAATTAGCAAGAAGCTGGAGACAGCTTCAAAAGTAATTTCAGGCTCATGATATTTTTAAGGGACATGATTGAATGATTTGATAATTAATTACTGTCCTCATCATTTGTTTCCATCACAGGACTTAAAGGGACAAAACATCGTGAAGCTCAGCATCGTCCACTGCCCTCCTGTCACTATGGCAATTATCAAGAGACCAGATCCCAAATATCAACTGGGCTTCAGTGTAGAGGATGGAATTGTATGTATTTATAATAAATCTTAACTGATTTTCACTAATTAATACTAATTTGTGGTATATATATATATATATATATATATATATATATATATGTATATATATATGTATTTGTATTATTTATTTATTTATTTTTACTTTATTCCTTGTTTCTGGAAAATTTAACTTAAATATTCTCCTAAACAGTTCTCTTTAAGGTACATAATCACAGACTATTTACTCTGAGCAGAAAACACCGTGTGTGTGTGTGTGTGTGTGTGTGTGTGTGTGTGTGTGTGTGTGTGTGTGTGTGTGTGTGTGTGTGTGTGTGTGTTGTAAGGACCACTCTTTAAACACTGTCCATCATCTCACATAAGTTAGGTTTAGGGTTACTTATTTCTCTTGCTGTTTTCTCTCCTCAAACAGATCTGCAGCCTGATGCGGGGAGGAATAGCAGAGAGGGGAGGCATCCGTGTCGGGCACCGCATCATTGAGATCAACGGGCAGAGCGTGGTGGCCACGCCCCACGACAAGATCATTCACATCCTGACCAATGCCGTAGGAGAGGTCAGATGGCATCATCTGTCAGATTGAATGCTCCCTGTTGCATACAAACCGTTAAAAAATGTTTTTTAACAGTATGCTTATCTGTTTCCACTATCAAACTATTTTTCTTTGTTTGGACAGATCCACTTAAAGACGATGCCAGCCTCTACATATCGCCTTCTAACAGGACAAGAACAGCCGCTGTTTCTCTGAGCACCAGCCAGAGCACTCTTCCTAGTGTTATACAGAATTAGTTGTATAATATATATTGCATCTACACAATCTTCATCAACCTCAAACAGATTTTGCTATTCATTTTGTGTGTATTTGCCATGCCATTAAACATAATGAGGTTGTTTTTTTAGCCATATATTTTTTAAGTTGTACAGTAAGTTGGAATGTTGTGATAACAGATTTTAAATGAGAGGGCTAAAGATAGTAGTCAATTAATATTTATCAAGATATTTAACAAACAAAACTGAGAATATGCAATAAAGTCAAGGTGCGGTGTTTACACCGCACTAACTCTTTCACTCATTAACTCATTTGAGCTGAATCTTTACGTCTTCCAATATGCATTTGTTGCCATTGTGCCTGAGCAGAGATCCTTAGAGAGGATACCTTATTTTGATAAGCACACAAGGTCCTCATAGTTCATTATCCTGTGCTGCCATAGGCGAAATAATTTAGTTACAAGTGCACATCAATACAAGTGTCTTTCTTGTTGCTAAATGCTGGTATTGCATAGTATCTCTGAAGAAGGTTTTTATTACCGCGCTATTGATTTTATATCTGTATGCATTGGCTCCCTGTCTGTGCCTGAAAAAGGGTGTTATTATGCAGAACTAAAGTTAGCTGTTTAATTTGATAAAACGTTATATTTTTAAGAACTGCAATTTGGGATGTTTATTAAAGTGATTGTAAAGTGATTGACTTGATTTTTTCTTAATTCATAACAGGACTTGTTACACATTTTTACATCTTCAATGCTGATATACACTAATCACAAAAAGCGGCTTTCGGGTGAAATTTCAGGATGCACTATATACTATATATAAAATGCACTATAACCTTTACGGGTGAACTTAATTTGACCTTCTCTAAACTTTTGAATGCACATGTCCAACTGTTCAATGTTTCAGTACTTTTTGCACAACTTGCTGTTCTCTAACAAGGAGCTGAACGGCAAAATTCACAACAGGTGTTTGATCCATGAATAGACCAATAGATTTCCTGGTTCAATTAGAATTGGTATTTAAACACTCCTCTTCATCATGCTGTTCACATTTTGACATCATGAGACCAAGACGACACCTAACAACTGATCAACAGTACCTCGCCATTGTGAGGCTTCAAACAGGATGTTTAAGAGGGAAGTGGCCACTGAGCTTAGTGTCACAGAGTGTCATCAGCAGGTTGCAACAGAGATACAGAAAGGCATAGAAGTGGACGTCCTTTGGCCACATCCCACACTGATGAGCGCTTCATGTGATCAGTGCCCTGCGGAACCGGATGGTGAATGCCAGTCAACTCCAGGCACATTTAAGGGAGGTGAGAGGCACCCAAGTGTCATGTCAGACCATTCCAAACTGTTTACATCAGCGTGGTCTGCGTGCTAGACGACCTGCAAGGGTACCTGACCACACCACCAGGCACAGCCATCATCGTCTTGCATGGGCCAGGGAGCATTTACGCTGGACGAGGGACCAGTGGCCTCAGTGCTGTTCTCTGATGAAAGTCCATTCACATTGAGCAGAAATGATGGCCGCCAACGATGTTGGAGACATCAAGGAGGGCACTATGCATCAGCCACTGTTGTCACCAGACGAGCCTTTGGTGGTGGTGTTACAGTGTGGGCAGGTGTCTAGTCAATACAGAACTGCCCTACACTTTGTGAATGGTACAGTGACAAGCCCATACTACCTGAATAACATCATTAATACAGTCATTGTGCCCCTGCATGAACAACACAAGCCTCATTTCATCTTCATGGACGACAATGCTCCAGCTCATCGAGGTCGCATCATTAGGGAACGGCTGCTGGAGACTGGGGCACCTCAAATGGAGTGGCCTGCACTTTCTCCAGACCTGAATCCCATAGAAAACCTATGGGATCAGCTGTGTCGCCGTGTAGAGGCTCGTAACTCTGTACCCCAGAACCTCAATGACCTGAGGGCCGCCCTTCAAGAAGAGTGGGGGGCCAGGCCTCAGCAGACAATAAGTCGACTTGTGAACAGCATGAGACGTCGTTGTCAAGCTGTTATTGATGCTCAAGGGCACATGACAAGTTATTGAGACAGTGACATTTTTGGTTGTAGTATACCCACCACTGTTGTTGGCTTTTGTTTCAATAAATTGTTTGAGATGAGGAAATCACCATTGCATGCTTCTACTTAAATGTCCTACTTTCATGATTAATATCACTGTAGCGTGAACTTTTTACATTTTCCATAAATTTCACCCGAAAGCCAAATATCCCTAACTTTTTGTGAGAAGTGTATGTCAAGCAATGGGTGAAGGAGTGGGATCAGATATGTGCTGTTATATATTCTTTCTTTCACAATAGATTTGCTTTCTTATTCTCCATATGGATAGCTTACAATCAATTTAGGGAACATTAAGTCTTAAATTATTTGTCCATATATAAAAATAATGACACATAATTAAAATTCAATCAAACTACATATAGTTGATAAATAATACTGCATGAAAATGACTCAGTGTATGCAAATAAATAGAAATCTAATTAAATCATACATTCTCCAAGACGTATATTGTGCAAGCGCCGTCCACCCACACGCACTACTGTACCGATACACAGACACAGCCAATCAGACGAGGCGCCGGCTCCGGTGGCCCCGCCTTAAATCTCATTTCAACAAATCAGGGCTCACTTTACGTCCAGTGGGCGGGGCAGTGTGGATTACCTTCCCAAGCACTTGACGTAATGACAGGCTGCACACCGTGCACCCGCACCCGGGACATGGAAACCAAGTAAAGAGGACATTTCCACAACTACTCCGAGGTATTTTTTATTCATTCGAATGATTTACAAGGGGACGGAGTTAGGTACCTTTTCGTTTTCATTCATTCCCACGTGAAATAGCATCACTAAACAAACTGATCGCGTTTAGCTAACTGACTCTTTCGTTCATGGACCACAGTAATAGCTGCATACATCACCTGTTTATATATATATATATTTCTTTTTACCAAGTGTCTTTAATATTGTTATTCTAGCAGAGTTAATGTGTCGTGGATTGGGGTTTGTTCTGCGTTTTATATATATTATAGTTTTTAAGGTTTTACAACAAGGTTTTTATGATGTAACATTTCAGTAAACAGATTAGATGAGTGTATAGTATTTACACAATCCGATAGGTAGGAAGGTAGGAAGGTAGGTAGGTAGGAAGGTAGGAAGGTAGGTAGATAGGAAGGTAGGTAGGTAGGTAGGTAGGTAGGTAGGTGGATACATAGATAAATTGGCAACATACAATCAACCTAAAAATAACAATGAACAATATACCTCCGTCAACGATTCACGTTGTAAAAAATAGTAAGCTGCAAGTGCGAGTTTGTATACATATATAAAATAAAAGCGGTACATATACTGTATGTACCAGGGTGGAAAACAAAATGATTGTAACAATATAATATATACATTATGAATACCCTTGCCGCATTGTAAATACAAACACTATCCATTCCCATGATATTCTACTGCACTGTTGTACACGTCACATAAAGAGGTTATACCCAAAAGAAATGCACGGAGCAAAAGTTGAGGTCTGGAAGTCACAATGAGGTAAACCAATTAACATAATGAGGATTTAAGGATCAAGGAGACACTGCTCAACCCTGAGCTGAGCGTGATTTTGCTTGCACATTGACCTTGCACATTACTAAACAGTAAACACCCTTTGATTGATTGTTGGTTTTTTTTAGCCCACCAAATAAGAGAGAAGTCCTCAATAGCCTGTTGTTCTCGATGCAGCATCTTTCCATGAGGGGACAGTCGACTATGAAATTAAATAAACTGGTTGCTGTTGTGCATTTATCTTCCCTCAACTTGTGTGTCTAGACTTCTTCTGTAGTACTTGGTCCACTAACACCTCTGCAGGTGAAAGAGTCACGCCCTGGTCTGTACCTTGCTGTAGCTATGTCTGTAACTAACACACCGTAATTACTACTTACCACCAAAACTATGCCTTATCTTTCTTCTTTCAAGGGTAGAGAAAATAAAAGTTACATCAAACCCATCTCTGTTTAAAAGGTCTCAAAACAGGATAGAATGGCTACCAAAACAAAGATGAAGGCTTAAACTCTGCATTTGTCAAATCCAATTGTTCGGCCAAAGAGGAAGCTAATAACAACTTGTAGGTCACATTTTCAACTGCTATTTTCCATATTCCATTTTTTCCATGCATTTTCTTCCGATTTCTTTTATTTGTGTGTTTTGTCTAGCAGTGCATCATGGCTAGCTAGTTCCCGCTTCAAAAGATGGGAGTTTCCAATCAGCTGCTGCTCCTGTTTTGGAAGAGTATAACCTATCGCAGAAGAAACAAGGTAGCAATGTCTGAACTGAACCAAATATTAGACACTGAAGCATATATTTTACAGTGTCAACAGAAAGTTAGTGGGTGGGCTGAAAAATGTTATTTATAATTATGAGAACAGTAGATATTCTGTACTGTACTGTACTAGGGCTTGGTATTTAAATATAAATCAATGGAACTTAATGTGCCTTCCCCAATAGACGAGTCATTAATAATACATTTTTCCTCTCTTTTAGATCCAGTTGATCATCGAGTTGCTCTGGCCGCTTTTCCTCTTCGTCATCCTCATCTCAGTCCGTCACTCTCACCCCCCCTACAAACAGAGCCAATGTAGGTGCCATTACCTACTTTGCGTCTATAAACAAGGCCCTATCCAGCATCCAAGTTAGAGTTCCCCTCCTCCTCCAACTTCTGAAATGGCCATCTTCCAATCAGCTAAGCAGATTTGTTTTGTGAGACTCAATCTTGTGCCACGCACGCTTATTTGGCCAACCTGTTGTTGTGATCGTGACTGTCCTTGACCTCCATGTTAATGCTATCCTCTAGATCCTCTACACTTGAGAGTTTATCTGTCACACAAGGCAAAATGTGATGTAAAGGTGTTTTCTGTTGACCTGGATCTATGGCCAATAGATCCTCGTAAAATCTATGAGGAAAGCCTCTATGCAAATCCACACGAGAGAAGGAATGAGGGAATTTCAATGGAGTAATAAGATCTGTCCTTTATAAGGAGAGACAGGGTAATAGCATCATGTTTATGACGTTGAATATAGTCATTCTTTTTCCGATTGAGAGCTCAGTCATCTGATCCTTCCCAGCTAGGCGTGAATGAAGTGTTTGCGTTTTCATTTATTTCACTTTAGTATCTGCGCTTCGAGGCCACAGTCCTTTATTTGTTACCCATCTCTAATCACAGCGCTTATCGCTGCTAATCTCGTCGTTAAACCCGTGTTCGCTTTTTAACACTTTGAACGATTTCACTTGCAGGTCACTTTCCAAACAAAGCTCTCCCATCAGCAGGAACCTTGCCTTGGATCCAGGGCATCATCTGCAACATCAACAACCCCTGTTTCCACAGCCCCACGCCGGGGGAAAGGCCGGGACATGTGGGCAACTTTGACAACTCCATGTAGGTACACTGTACAGTAGATAGAGGCTTGAATTTTTGAGTATCAATCTGTGGGAGCTGGTCCAAAACTCTGCAGCTAGACTCACTTGGACTAAAGAAATGGAACATATTACCCCTATTTTATTTCTTATACTGCCTTTGGGTCAATTGTAAGATTGATTGAAGGATTTTAGTTTGGATTTATGGAGCACGCCGCGGCTTGTTTCATTGCTGATCTTTTAACCCCTTGCAAGCCTGGATCTCTCCATGAACCAGACTCAAAACAAACCAGATTTCTCTGTGAAATGGCCGCATGTGCGAGATGTAAATTCACGCAGAGCTAGTCACATTATCATATTTACAGTAGGAGGTACTGTAAAGAAAACATGCACATGAAGATACAGGGAAGCTACACATGGTAGTCCAGAGTGGAGCAAAGCAAGGAGGCAGTTCAGGGTTCCCTATGTAATGGATTGTTTCCTAAATGCAACAAAGATGTGAGATGTCATTTCAATGTGGGTAGCAAATCAACAATAGATTTATGATGTTTCTTGTCAGTTTTAAATCTAGTTCAAAGATTTTAGTAATCTTAATTATTTCACAGATACACACACACACACACACACACACACACACACACACACACACACGGTTAAGTCTTTCTTAGGCACTCTTAGAAAAGCCTCTTCGTTAAAAGGTATTTGACAGTAATTTTCAGTATACGTTCCTGACTATGCAGATTCTTCTTCCTCCTTTTCCCGTACTTCCCAGACTGTCACGTCTATTAGTCGACGCCCAAACTGTGCTGTCATACGGAGGAAATCGAAGCTTCACGGGCTTCCAAGACCTGTTGGAAAGTGTCCAGAGGCTGGGAGAGAGGCCAGGAGCATGGCCAAGTATGATCACCTGTTTACATCCCACATTAGAGAGAGAGAGAGAGAGAGAGAGAGAGACTCATTTACTAACAGCAGAGAGAAGAGTGCTTCATCAGTTGGTGCCTGCTGCAAGTTGCAAGCCAGCTCACACCAAACAATACCGTTTTTGATTTGGATTGCTGAAACAATAACCTGATCAAGCCTCAAACCTTTAACCTGATGAAACCGTTTAATCTGCTGTGTTCTCTTTGTTAGGATTAATATGGATTCATTCTAAAAAGAAAAGTTGTAGCACTAGTGAAACAAGCTCCCCACATCAAATTTATAGGTAATCGCAGAACAAAAAGAACTATTTTTGTGTCGATCGCTGGCTCCTTTTTAAAAAGATTTTTTACAAACAATAATAGACGCTGATTATTATGGATAACTCATTCACTCATCACACTTTTCACTCGTACACATTCAAACAAAAAAAGATAATGATACATTTTTCCATTTGCTGCTAAAGTGATTCTAAAAGATTGCTTTTTGAGATATTTGTGAGCACAATATTATATATAGATGCAAAAATGTTATTGAGGATCCTGAAGTTGTTTCCATCGTCAGTCATGTCCCCCCAAGTTAGGGAAGATAATGACCAGGCACATGCAGTACACCAACACAACACAAGACCCTGCATCAAACGCCTTCATGAAACTGTTTTTTTTTTGTCTGTTCATCATCCCCGTGAATTAATTTAAACAGGAGCAAACATTCACGGGTGTTGAGTGACCCTGGTCATGTAGTGGTGTTGAGCGGTCGTCATGGCAGCACAGATGGAGGTTTTGTCCTGCCCCGTTGAATGTAGATTCAGTTACACGACAACTCCAGGGGAACAATTGTAAGAGTGAAAACAGATTGTCAACGTTTTATTGTGTGTAAGATACTTGCTTCCTTTGTATAAAAACGCTACAGTTGCCACTGAACATGTCCATGAAATAGCCACTTGGTCCCCAACCTAAATGTATTGTAAAGGAGATGAACTAACTACCAGCTACAGCAACTACTTAATATTACACTTTGATAGATGTGGAATATGTAAATGGAAGTAGAATTACGTCCAGATACACACAGTATGTAGTTATTATGGCGCTCTGCAGACAACTTCTTTCAAAATGATCCTACCAGTCAATTGTCAATCAAAACAGTTGATTGATTGATTGATTGATTGATTGATTGATTGATTGATGGGTGATCGACTGATCAATTGGTTCATGATGCAGTTGATGTTGATTGTTTTCCATGTTTGTTTGTTCTCCATAGATCTTCCTGTAGGAAAATACCTGCGAGCCAATGAATCATTCTCCAGCTTTCTCCTGACCAATAGCAACCTGTCCACTGATACTGTGGACCAGTTATTGAAGGCCCGTCTAAATTTTCAGGTGAGCAGTCATCACTCGGACTCCATTCTACAAACCTAGTATTTATACTGGATGTCCGCAGCTTGTCCCTTTTTAGGATTCATTCATCTTGTCTGGCATGTGGGAACAAACCATATTTCCCATTTGCTTCTCAATGAGCTTCCATTACAGAGAAGAAAGCATGTAAATGTAAGGTTAAAGGAAAACATTCAAGTACAAAAGGCTGTAAGTATATAAAAATGCTTAAATATGCCATAAACCCTTATGAAAGCATTGTGGAAAGGTTCTACAATCCTTTTTGTCTGAAATTCCTCCACGCATTACCAGTTGAGTTTCTTGCTCCCCAGGTGTCTGTAGCTCTATCCGGGACTCCTTTGAAGGACTTGGTATGTAACGCCAGCCTACTAGGACAGTTCCTGAGCGTGGATGGAGGAGACGCAGTGAGGGCTGACCTGCAGAAGCAGCTGTGTGGCCTTCCAGCCAACACCCTACAGCAGGCAGAGCGTCTCTTCCTTCGCCAGCTCGACTTCACCAAGTTCATCACGGTAGGAGTCAGCAGACTGAGGAAACTATGGATGGATGCCATGGACTCTCAAAACTCTGCCATATCAGCCAAACCACCTACAATGAGCTTTTTGCACTCTTTCTGCCTTTTTCTCATTTTGCCTCTCTCGCTGCCTCTTTCTTGTCCTTAGAGAGACCGTCTGATGGCCAACGCAGGTGACCTCAGGGTCATAAGCCAAGCCGCTATCACTGTTTCACAAGAGCTGGCTGTCCTTATGGACAATGTAAGAGTACATAACATGTTCTTATTCAATATGTGTCTTGTCTCTGGATTGCCAAGATATGCACATTTTCTACTGGTAAATATTCCACTAGCTCTTTCAATATTCTCTTTTTTTCCTCCGTCTTTCCTATTTGGTTCCTCTGTCCGTCATTCCTTGTTGATGCTCCCTCAACCCCCCCCCCCCCACCCCAGTTATCCTCTCTCTCCAGCTTCACTGAGCTGAGCCAGGAGCTGCGTTTCCTCTCCCCAGAGAACCGCTCGGTGCTGCACAAGGAGAGCTTCCAGGCCTTCTCCAGGATCATGTGCGGCCACCCCGAGGTGGGCGGCGAGCGCATTCCTTCCTTCAACTGGTATGAGGACAACGACATCAAGTCCTTCCTGGGCAAGAACGGCACTGAAGACACGGACCTGGAACAAGACAACAACACCAGTAAGAACATTTTAGAGTTTGGGATGCTGTTGGAGAAGGAGAAAGGGGGCACCTGGGCCTTTACTTGGTCTGGTTAGATAGTCAATACTTTTCGTGTTTAGGTTGGAGATGCTGTCTATCTCACTGAATTGGAATTTTTATGATTTTGATGTTCTTACTAACTATGCCAATGGCCAATTACCTTTCTCCTGTAAGAAATTTGCTCATTTTGGCTTTTCTTTCACCATCATTGACACAGAATGTATACAGCAAAAAAAAATTGGTATTGTTTTTGTTTTTTTAATTAACGATACTGATTCTGTTGGTATGTAGTTTAAAATTCCGAAATCATTGTGATGTTCAATGTCTGACCTGAGTTCAATTTTCACCTGTTTTACCAGATCCCACCAAAATGCTGTTGCAACTAACAAATCCCATAATATGAAAGCCCATCTTTGCCAACATTCTCCTACCTTTGAAGGCTCTATATTGATCAGCAATTGCATTTTCAACTCACTTGGTTCCAAACACGATGCCAAGTGGCATAAAATGCAATTATTTCTATGATAATTAATCATCCGCTAAAATATTGGTTGGTTCCCTTTCCTATTGTTCCGTCGTCTGCACAGCACCGTTCTGTGAAGGTTTGATCCAGACGCTGGAGTCCAACCCTTTGTCCCGGGCCGTGTGGAGAGGCATCAAGCCCCTCTTCAAAGGAAAGCTGCTGTACACACCAGACACACCCGCTGTCCAGCAAGTCATGAAAGAGGTGCTTGACTTACCTCCTAAGCCTGTCAAATAAGATCTGACGTCTTGATCAAATGAACACTTCAACTGACGCTTCAATTTATGGACTTCCCTTAAAGCTAATGGTTGGCTTTGAATCTCAGTTATGTTATCAAACTACTAAGCGCTATTGTTAAAAGGACTGTCTGTCCGTTATCACAGTGTGGGGATGAATCTATAAGCCTTAGATCAGAATTTGGTTGAATTTACAGTTTTTAGGTCAGTGGTTCCTTGAAGGTTTATGCACATTTTACAAATATGTTTATGAGCTGTTGTTGATAATGTTTGTAATGGAGTCATTTGGGCTAAAATTATTGTCACCCTTGCTATATGTTGTCTCAATGTCTAAAAGATAAACCAAGCTCACTTTGACATCTGTCCCGCAGGTAAACAAGACCTTCCAGGATATGCAGATCGTTCAGGAGCTCAATGAGGCCTGGATGGAGGTGGGACCACTCCTCAGGAACTACATGGAGAGTAGTGTGCAGGTCCAGCTCCTGCAGGTCTGCAGCAGCGATTACAGATTTATAGAACAAGACGCGAGATGACACTAGATATACAGTATAACAACTGAACAGGAAAATAAACAGTACGGGATTTGTTTTTTGACAGCATTTGTTGAGGCGTCCAGAGGTGGCAGTGCTGGTGAACCTACAACTTGAGAACACGTCCTGGACGGCTTCACGCATCGCTCGTTTCCTGTCCACACCCTCTGCCCCCAGAAGGCCTGGAGCGCCCCCCACCTGGCTTGATGTCTACAACGACCTGAACCACACCATCACCACCCTGGCAGAAATCACCCAGGTTCTTCCTTTTTACAGCCATATTTCTTAGTAGAAACCAGCATAAACTATCAATACTAAAGACTGTTTCAAATGCTTCTGTTTGGTATCAGGACTGCATAAAGTTCCTGTCACATTAAACCCAATGGCATTTTCTTTTACTTGTGTTGTGACCATACACTTGTAAAAACCTTATATCTGATACTGTATTTCCCAATGGAACAATAATAGCACAACTTAAAAATAAACATGGGAATTAGAGTGACATTTGACACAATAATAGATTTAAAAGTTGTAGAATAAATGCAGGAATTTTTCCATGTGCCTTTTCCCATTCAAATTCTAAAGTTAATTCGATTTGTAATGTATAAAGTATTACATATTGACATGCCTTCAATAAAGCAGAGTGTGACAGTTTTAAAGTAGCTGTGTGGCTTAACCACGCCCCTTGGCCCGGCACACAGCTACTTTCAAACAAAAAAGAATTGGCACTGCAAAAATCTGAAAGCAACTTACAGTATTCCATTTTGTGGCAGAAGAAGCGCTCAAAAAATACAATAATTTGGCAGTAAAATACCATGGAAAAAGCCAATTCTAACTGAACCTGTATTCAACTTATGCCATTGGCACAGCTCACACTACACAACTTTCTGTCTTGTGATCGGGAATCTCTTAGTCTTGTGGTCTGCACACTACATGACTGCTCGGTGACGGGGGGGCCACACATTATTACAATTTTAAAGACATTAAGATCTTTCACCGGAAGGAATTCCCGTCGAGTCTATCAGTTTTCCAAACTACGTTTTGTCACCAAAACACATGCGAAAATTGACACTGGAAATGACACGATACCATGCTTGGGACCGGATTATTAATTTTATTTAAATTCTTGATCACTGTAAAATAAAACCGAATGAAAGCAGAATTTCAATAATAAATATATGAAAAACCCAGAGAAGAAAAGTAAAATAGGTATGTTGTGTGTTTCTGGCTGCTGCTCTGTGCACTGCCGTCTCTCCTTCTTGACCCCCCGCCACCCATCCACGCACCCTGTGTCTGCTCTCATTGGCTGTAGCTCGTTGCGTCACTCCCGACTCGATCGCGACACGACCAGATATTTTACACACTTGATGCCGCACCGGCATTAGCAAGCGCTAGGATAGCAGCATGAGCAGTTCACACCACACGCTCGTCGCTCATGGGAGTGCACTGTGATTTTCCTCCGATCTGGGGCTTTGCTCGGCGATCTCCAAAAACCTGTCTCAGAGTGGAAAACCAGCCCGGAATCACATAGTTCGAACTGGGCATTAGGCAAGATGTTTATTCTTTAAGGAGATCAGTGTTTGGGAACCAGCTGTCTATCGATGATGTTATTCTATACATTTGCAATTGCATTTGCATTTGCTGCAACTGCAAGTATTTCTTTGTTATTCAAGCTGTTATATTTTATTTCTACGCTACGTATTGATTCTCAATGTAATTTCACCTCCATTGTATGCAGTGTTTCTCTTTGAACAAGCTGGAGGGGGTGGAGACTGAAGGCCAAATGATTGCCAGGGCTCTGGAGCTGTTAGAGGACAGGCAGTTCTGGGCTGGCGTGGTGTTCATGCTGCCTAACTCCTCCTCCCACGACCTCCCGCCACACGTCTCTTACAAGATCCGCATGGACATCGATGACGTCACCCGCACCAACAAGATCAAGGACAGGTATGGTGGAGTAGGGCATTCTGTTGTAATTAATCCGTGAAGGTGCGATGCCACAATATACCTTAGTGGATTGCAGATGAGAATAGTGGCCTGTGTTTTTTTTTTTCTTTCTTTTCTGTCACCACTCCAAACAGAAATTCATAATCAAAGAAATTTGAATAACAAGACCATCACAATACTGCAGTAGAAATGTTAAATCCCTTTTTTTTTTTCCTTTCCTTCCAGGTTCTGGGATCCAGGCCCAGCAGCAGATCCTTTTAATGACATGCGCTACATCTGGGGGGGCTTCGTGTATGTCCAGGACCTGGTGGAGAGAGCTCTGTCCCACGTTCTGACGGGGATTCAGCAGAGCACTGGGATCTACATCCAGCAGATGCCCTACCCCTGCTATGTGGACGATGTGTGAGTTACGTCAGCATAAAAAAAAAGCTTTTCTTCAAAAAAACAGCAATCATGTTTTAGCAAGTTTTTGTTCTGTATGTTAAAGGGGACCTGCTGTGCAAAACTCACTTTTTTTCTCGTGCACATACATTTGGTTCTCTGATGGGGCCTACTAACACACCACCTGTGGAAAAAGACAACTTAGTCCGTTTTTTGTGAGCTGTCTGTTTCAGAAAAACATGTCCTGAAACGAGCCGATCAGATTGTTGTACCCTTGGTAAGTCACAGGGCTCACAGTAGAATTAGAACTGCCCCCCATCTGAGTAACTGAACAAATAAATACTTGAAAAGAAAGAGGAATTAATACCAACTGTCCGTGAAAAAACTGCAAACGATGGAAATGTATTTAAAAAAATGATTCTGCTGTGTGGGTGGCTCCTCCCATAAAATACAGCCCGTTTTGGAACAATGGTTTTGAGGCATGTTACAGTGGAATGCATAATATGAGTGGTATTTTCAGCAAAAAAAATCAAAAACCTGTTTTGGGGACCTCTGAGACCATAATCAGACTTCAGATATCATCATATTATCTCGTCATATTATGACAGCGTCTGGTGAAAAGGGTTGGTCCCCTTTTCACCAGACGCTGTCATAATATGACGAGATAGAAAACTCAAAGTCCCGCAAATCAACACAAAAGTTGTATTTATTTTTTTGTATTTTTTTTTTTTTTTTTGTTCATATAACGAAAGTTTAAATGTTGAAGAACCCACTCAATATCACAAACAACAGTTTTAGGATCAAAATACTTTAATAGTTTATCACCGTAGTAAGCTTGTTTTTGTGTGGCCGTGGTCTTTCGCCTCACTGGTTGTTCCAGAGTTTCAGGTTGAAACTCCTCCCATAAGCAGAATGCATGCTTGTTTCTGGTCATCTATGATAAATGAAGGTTGCACAGAACAAAATATGCGAGTCACAGTACTATCGTCTGCCACAACACTTCCTGCTTTGTAGCTTTGTACATAGATCGTTCATAATAAAAACGATGACATTGACGAGACGGGACTAAAAGGTTCGTGGTGGGCTGTCGCAGATTCAAAACGCATAATATTTTCTCCCAATTGGGTGGGTATGTTCCTCATGTTTTGTTTTTTTTCAATCAACTTACTCACCTGTTACAGTTACTCACCCGCCTGCGAAGTCAGAACAGCAGCACGAACGGCGATATTATGGTTCCTTTGATGCGCACGTGCAGATCAAGACAATGCTTTGATATTCCGTTTGACGTCAAGTCAGAATATGAAACCGTTTAGATAAAATGAAATTATAAATGAACCCAGACTACACCGGGTCTTCCTCTTCGCGTGAAAAAAAATGTTGCGCCGCAGACGCCGGCTCAAAAGGACAGAAGAGCTGACGTCACTTCCGTAACAATTTTTTTTTAAGGAAACAAGAGTGAATAAAAACCAGAAGCAAGAAATTTCACTTCTCCGTGAAAACCTGTCATCTCTCTCATGTTGTTGTGGATTATGAGAAGAGGGTGGCAGAAGCTCTCATTTATATCCTGCGGGTGGCAGGGTGCTCCCACAAAACACCAATTGAATGCAAATTCGCAGCAAATTTGCATTCTGGGAAATGTTGTCTGGTGATGCGTTTGAAAAGTGAACCATCTGAACAATGCCACTTTCTTAAAACTATCCTACAAAACAATAATTGCAGGAAATGGGAATGTTAAGAAGTTGGAGAATAATAGAGGGGTCATGCTACTATAGTGAACATATAGTGCTACTGTTTTCAGGTAACGCCAGTAACGTTAGCTAAATTAACAGTGTCATCGTCGCAACAAACAGGATTCTTGGAGCGGTCTCTAGCTAGCTTAGTAGCTACTCATCCACCTAGTACGCTGGCTAGCTCACATTAGCGTTAGTGGTCAGTTCTCGGTTCAAAATGCTGTCTTTCTTCCTCAGCATCAGGACATGATGATTCTGATCGAATCCGTCCACACATAACACTGGCGCGGGGCCGCGACCACATCACAGCGGGGCGCATGCCGCATTCAGGACCGAATGGAAGGATGTGGATTCGGGAGCCGTGAATCCATTGACATGATAAATAGGTGTTGGTTTGGAAAGACAGATCGAGAGAACAAATGCAAGGTCTAACTTAGTGCCAAATCTAACCTCATTTTATAATTATCATATTATTCTAAAACGGAAAGTCAGAAAGTCGCGATTCTAAGCTTTCTGCCATTTTTATTGCCGCGTGCGTATGCTAAAATCACGCCGAGGTAGAGAGAGACTTATCTAAGTCAAAGCCACTTTTTTTACCTGCGTGATTATCGACCTCAGAGGGTTAATGAAAAATAAATAAGTAACATACTTAGGGAGTGTATCATATATTGTCACATCATTTCCTATACTCTACACACTACACACTGACAATGACAGGCAGTCTAGTGTGGGGGTGGTTCGGGTGGAGTTAACCAGCTGTTGTTCACACCAATTACCTGCCTCAAAAGTGTGAAAAAATTCTCGCTCTTCGAGGGCTATGTTCTATGCTAGAAATGAAGTGTACCAACATTCAAATAATTATATCTTCTTCAAATATATTCACCACGGCCTTGGCCCGCTTGAGACCAAACACCAGTCGCTGTCACATATATTAACTTGAAAAGGAGAATAATAGCTCCACTTTAAAAGATGAGAGATGAGACTGGAGATGAGACTGGTAAAGTAAAGGTTTAAATCCAAACCTTTGTCGGGAAATTCTGGGGAATTACCATCAAGTTGTTATAATGACAGTGTCAAAGTGATTCGGTGTTTCTGCCAAAAAGATCATGCATATCGATGAATTATCCATAAACCTGTAACAGTAAAATATATGTAGAAGACAGTTATTGAGGAACCAAAGTTGTTGATTGAGCGAATCCACAAGAGAGTGCAACGACATGAACGCATTTCTAATGGATTGAAGATTTTTTTATTCTGTCGTTCAGGTCTGCCAGACAGATTATAATAATTCTTATATCTCTATTTTGCTGCTTTCCAACAGTTTCTTGCGCGTGTTGAATCGCTCACTGCCTCTCTTCATGACTCTTTCCTGGATCTACTCGGTGGCCATGATCATCAAGGGTGTGGTGTATGAGAAGGAGGCGCGGCTGAAGGAGACCATGAGGATCATGGGCCTGGGAACAGGAACACTGTGGCTCAGCTGGTTCATCAGCAGCCTGGTGCCCTTTCTCATCTCTGCTGGACTTCTCATCGCTCTGCTTAAGGCAGGAATCACCTCCTGAAGTTTATTTTATTATTTTATTTCAAGTCTATATCCGACCCGATGGTTGGTTGAAAAAAAAGAGCAAAAAGAAAGCAGAAACTGGGAAAATATTAGAACTTTGTGTTTGGCTGCTTGGTAAGTAGCCTAAGTGGTGCTTTTCAGCTTCCGTTATTTAAGGTCATTTTAAAATTGATTGTTACATTTTATCTTTCTAAAATATTCTCAGTATATTGCAAGTCACCACAGTGGGGAGCATTCGCCTCACAGCATCTGGTTTGATATCCACCTTAGGTTCTGTCTTTGTGGAAAATAAAGTTTTTACAGGTTACCACCAGATTATGAAACTACCAACAACAGTCATGAGCCAAAACCCTTTCATGTGGTTTGTTATTTTACTGTATATATTGATCAAAGAAATAAGAAAAATGTTAAAGAAGGTGTTAGATCTCTGTATAAGTAGACTATCCTACTCAAGACAACTGAGTGACAGCAGTGCAGAAGCACTGACACACAAGCATTTAGCTGCTATCAGGTGTTGATTAAAGATGTTTAATTTTGTGATACTATTGGTTGTGTTACAGTTGGTTTCAGTGGTTTGTCGTTGCTATGCTTCGAACATGAATGTTCATTTTTTTTTTCCCTTATTTATTTTCTCATCATCCTTCTCCTCCTCTCTCCATTGAACGTCCCAGTGGGGGGACATCCTGCCGTACAGCGACCCGGCTGTGGTCTTCTTCTTCCTGGCGGCGTTTGCCACCGCCACCATCACGCAGTGCTTCCTCATCAGCACGTTCTTCTCCAAAGCCAACCTGGCTGCTGCCTGCGGCGGCCTCATCTACTTCAGCCTCTATCTGCCTTACGTGCTGTGCGTGGCCTGGAGGGACCGCCTCACCGCCACGCACAGAGTTCTTGCCGTGAGTGTCTGATATGCTGCAAAACATGGAGTTGATTTATTTTCCAAATTAGGTCTCCGCCATTCAAAAGAAAAACTTGACACAAATGGGGCGGGATCTCTGGGATCTGGGATGACTGTCTACTGTTTCCACAGAGCTTCCTGTCCCCCGTGGCCTTTGGTTTTGGATGTGAGTACTTCTCCCAGTACGAGGAACAGGGAGTGGGCATCCAGTGGTACAACCTCCACTCCAGCCCCATGGACGGGGACCTGTACAACTTTTCTACCTCTATAGTGATGCTTTACGTGGATTCTGCCATTTACGCCACGGCCACCTGGTACATCGAAGCAGTGTTTCCTGGTATGACCCCACACAAAGTAATTAAATGCATATATGGCTACATATTAGAGCTACACAATATGAAAATGTATTGTATGATGAACTCCTTGAATATTAAGGTGGTAAATTAACATGTACTGTAATATACAATTTATTATTATTATTATTATTATTATTTCTAATAAGTGAATTATGATATGTGAACTAATCTACTACAATAGTATTCTTACTTTTTATATTTCACATTTATAGATGGATTATTGTGTTTTTTCCTCAAAACAGAATGAAATTATTTTCAACAACATATTCCCTTTAAATAAAATATAATTCTCTCTGGAAAATGGTCAATGCCTTGTACTTATTGTCAGGAAAACCGTAAACAAAATCTGCATGTGTGAAATGGCTTTCGTCTATAGTGGGGTGGTCTTTCTCAAGGTATGTCTGAGTGAGATAACTTCACCTTTGGGTTCTGTGTAATAAATGCATTGACCACTGGCGGTGAAGCAGTTTGTAGCCTATAGGTTTCTACGGGTTGACAATGCTGTTTTTATGTTTTTGTGATATTTTTACTTCAGGTGCCTACGGGATCCCCAAACCGTGGTACTTTGTCTTCCAGTTGAACTACTGGGGTGGGGCCCCACTGGAAGCAGGCATGCCCATCCCCACTGCACCAACAGAGCAAAATGAGAGTAAGATACGCATTCATTTCTGGACTTTTATCCTCCTAAAAAGGCAGTTGTCATCTCATTTAAAAGGCTCTCCTTTCTTATTTATTCATGTGGTTATCTAGATCATTGCTGAGGAATTGGCAAACTCCACCAAATCAAATCCTGTGCATCTCTGATCAACAGGGGAAGATTTATTCATATTATATTCCACACCCTTCATTCCCCGCAGGTCGGATCGAGGCGGACCCCACCCACCTGGCTCTGGGTGTGTCCATTCGTAACCTGGTGAAGATCTACAAAAAGGGGGCCAAGCTAGCGGTCAACCATCTGAACCTGAAGTTCTTTGAGGGGCAGATAACCTCCTTCCTGGGCCACAACGGAGCCGGAAAAACCACTACGATGTAAGTGGGACTGGCTGTGGGAAATTGAAAAGTCTTCCTGTTGACTGTTAAAGATCCCACGGGTCGACATGAAACACAATATATACAGCAGGACTGCTTTTTTTTATATTGTGCTTTATTGCGTTTTCCAGGTCCATCTTGACCGGCCTGTTCCCTCCCACCTCTGGGACGGTTTTTATAAAGGGAATGGACATCCGCAGCGATATGGATATCATCCGCAGGATCCTGGGAGTGTGTCCACAGCACAACGTCCTCTTTGACATGTAGGGTCAAACTCCCACTGCCCCTTTGTTTGACATCGACCTAGAATTATGTTGATGCATTGTGTCAGTGACCTTGTTATTAAGAGACCTTGTATGCCTGCCAGACTGACGGTGGAGGAGCACGTCTGGTTCTATGGGCGTCTGAAAGGCCTCTCGGATTTGGAAGTGAAGGCTGAATTGGACACCCTGCTGGAGGACGTCGGCCTGCTCCACAAACGCCACGAACTGACCAAGAACCTCTCCGGTAAAGACAAAAGAAAACTTCACGATTCACTGGGATTGCAAACATCTGCCCAAAACCTAAATTTCACCGGAGCTGGACTTTTAAATCAAAGCCTCCATTTTTATTTTAGTGTGTGTTGTATTGTCTAGTATTAAAGAAGATTTTCTATATTAGAGGATTGCTTTATACTCTTTATAACAGGTTGAATATTTGTAATTAAACAGACATTATAAATATATATATATATATATATATACATTTTTAGAATTTTTCAATTTCGATTTATTTTTTTATTTTTTTATTTTGCTTGCTCTGTGTCAGGTGGCATGCAGAGGAAGCTGTCAGTGGCAATAGCATTTGTGGGTAACTCTAAGGTGGTCATTCTGGACGAGCCTACAGCTGGTGTTGACCCGTACTCCCGCAGGGGCATCTGGGACCTGTTGCTTAAGTATCGCAAAGGTTTGTGGGCAGGGAACTTTACTATTACCAAACCATCACTATTATGAGCTGCTGATTTGGTCGTTTTAATATTTTTTTTACCCGAATCCATCTGTCTTCTCTCTTTTTCTCTTTCTCTTTCTCTCTCTCTCTCTATCGCTCTGTCTCTCCCTCTCTCTCTCTCTCAATCTCTCTCTCTCTCCCTCTCCGTATCGCTCCCTCTCTCTCCCTCAGACCGGACCATCATCTTGTCGACCCACTACATGGACGAGGCTGACCTGCTGGGGGATCGCATCGCTATAATCTCCCAGGGCTCTCTGTGCTGCCTCGGCTCGCCCGTCTTCCTAAAGACCCGGCTGGGGACCGGCTACTACCTGACTGTGGTGCGGAAGGAGGGGCCGGAGACTAGCATGCCCATCAGCACCAGGTCCAGCACCAGTACCAGGTCCAACACCAGCACCAGGACCATCACAAGCAACCAGACCACCCGAATGCTTCCGGCCACCAAGGTATCCTCCATCCCTGCCATATGTTTCCATTAAAGATCAGCTTTGGATCTGGGAGTGTGAGCATTGAGTGTGGCTTTTTTAGCAGCCACTTTTCTCAAGCTGTACTTGTACTTGAAGGTGTTTCACAAGGTTGTAGGTTGTCCTGCCATGGTAGAAATATCCAGAATGTAAACAAATCATGTCTGATGTAATACACAAGAAAGCTCTCTAGCAAAGTGTCTTCTAGGCTAGACATTTGGAAGTGTCTACCACTTGTCTACCACGCAATCAATTACTTTTAAGGGTATTTTTTTATGTCATCATTATTTTATTTTGTCACTGGTCATGTAATGTCATTAATGTGGACCTAATTTTTTGGGGGGCTCTTAATAAACTTAAGTATTTTATATTATATTGTATTTTATTCTAGACACCACTATTCTATTTAGTGTTTTCTTCATTGATGTAAGACTGACTTGTGCTTTGGGATCACAAAAGTTGTGACCTCTGAGGGACTCTTCTTCTTCTTCTTCTTCTTCTTCTTCTTCTTCTTCTGTGATGTTTAACAGTTTGCATCCATAGCATTTGTGCCGCCTTCAGGTTTTACTCTAATTCAATGTCCATCAATTTAAAGCCATTTATCCAGTACAGACGCCCTCAAAAAAAGAAATAACCACTTCTTCCCTTCATCGCTGTCTGCACATTGTAATATACATTTAACTTTGTCCTCTGTGGAACTCTTTGTGTGGTAGGAATTGTTGCACTCTGGGTGTGATCTGGTGTGTATTCTGCTCTCTGTCAGGACAGTGACTCCTCCCTGAGTGACGACACCGGTCTGGGCAGTGAGGAGAGCGGGTCAGGTGGGTAAAGCAGTGTCCGTTTCGTCGAGGTTTTGGTGGGTGTGCAAACAAGATAGTGTGAATGCCGGTAAAATACTCGCTAGTTCTCTTTTAACCAGTGGGAAAAGACAAGAGTACAAGTTCAAAGTGGCTATGTGCCTGGATTTTAAGAGAAAATAAGAATTACTGTTCCACTCACATTTTTCTGTCGCTGATCTTTCCTATTATGGTCCCTGTCGTCATGGCGGTAGACCTGGCAGCGTTGTTGTCCCTGGCACAGCGACACATCCCTGGGGCTCGTCTGGTGGAGGAGGCGGGGCGTGAGGCCATGGTCAACCTGCCCCAGAGCTCCGCCCAGGACAGCAGCCTGGCTGTCTTCCTGGCCGAGCTCGATCAGAAGCTCACTGAACTGGGCTTCACCAGCTATGGCCTGTCGGACAGCACTCTGGAGGAGGTAAATGACATTCACACCTACAACTAGATGGTGATGGTGATGGCTCTTTCAGGAGAATATCACCACAGCATCTATACGGCAATGCGCTACTATAATGCTCGTGCTCTCTGCTAGTGCATGCGCCATGAGCCGCACGGCTTTCTTGTTGCGACTATAACAAAGCCTTCAATCAGCTATACTGTAGAATGGCACATGGTGCTAGAGTGCCAGCGGGTTCCTCCAAGCACAGGGTGAGGTCATGCAATCGAAATTCCCAGGAATTCCCTACACACTGCTTTATAACAGTGCCATTGTCTGTAACTGGCTGGACCCTTCCTTAGTGTTAGTGTTAGCGTTAATGGAGGATTTATGGTGCTTTGCGGAGTGAGATTTCCACAACCCAAGTCAACATCAGCATTTGGCATTTAATTAACTGTTATCAAAAACGCTTTATTTCACTAATCCATCCTGCATTCATGCCTGATTATAAACACACTGCTTATCAGTTACATCCATATTAAAGTTTAAATAGAACAGAAAGAAATACAAATGACGGCTTAGTGGCTGTGATTGTGAAGGAAAGCGTTTACAGAGGAGAATGACATGATGTGTCTGACTGTTGTGTTTCTATGTAGATCTTCCTGCGAGTGGCTGAGGAGACAGGAGTGGACAAAGAGAACCAGGAAGGACTGGAGCCGACTGGTTCTCCCCAGAGCCAGCAGCTCCCAGTGGGGCAGGACGCACCAGGACCAGTAGAAGATGCAGCTGAGGAACCAGAGACGGGTAAACTCACACACACATACACACACGCACACACACTCACGCACACACACTCAGGAACAGACAGGCAAATACCATCATTCACGCCCATAAACTCATACAAGCAGCCCTCACAAAACACATACTTACCCAGGTTCAGATGTGTTATCTCACACTAACTGCACATATAGTTAACATAAAATCCCAAAGCATTTCACACATGTCAGTTCTGTTGTCCCACTGTCTGACTCTGTGTCTCTCCACACTGCTACATGTAAAAGGAAGGAAAAGGCTTTGCAAGCAAGGTATTTTAACTTCCAGCAAAGGAACCGGCTCTCCTACTGTCTTGTGTACCAAAGTAGACGCTATACAAATGTAGATGTTTGTGAAAAATTCAGATTCATTCAGCATAAAAAAAATACATTCCTACTGGATCCACTGTAATTGGGAATATTAAACAATGTGTTTGTGTTTTTAATTTGTTTAAAAATGTTTGGTATTTTGAATGTAAGCTCTTATTTTAAAACACTACCATTATCTTTATGTATATTTATTATATCAGAAATGAGCTGGATTTCTTCTGATTCGTTCTTTCTGGTCTCTGGCTGTCCACAGAACCCCAGGAGACAGATCTGCTCAGTGGGGACGGACAGGGTAGGATTCCTCTGACCGGCTGGTGGCTAACGTGGCAGCAGCTGAGAGCCATGTTCATCAAGCGCTGGCTGTACGCTCGACGGAGCCACAGAGGCTTCATAGCTCAGGTAGAGAGAGAACACTGGACACGAAAGTCCAATGTGGATGCCAAAATGAGTCTGATGTGAAACCAGATGTCTGTTCTGCAGATTATATTGCCCGCTGTGTTCGTGCTGGTTGCTTTGCTCTTCAGCCTCATTGTTCCTCCATTTGGAAAGTACCCGTCCCTGCAGCTTCAACCCTGGATGTATGGAGAACAGTACACCTTCTTCAGGTAGAATATCTACTGTTTTACTAAGACAGAACCACTGTCAGTGCACAGGGGGAAGTCAGCGCCTGACCAAAGTTATATTCTGTCAGTGTGTTTGGCAAATAATACCTTAACAGTGCAGATCGTTCTTCTCCATGGTGGATGAATCAATTTCTGCCATGATTGCTAAAATCCTAAACAAACACATTTAATAGAAGTTTTCCCTGCCAAATTTCTTGAAAATCAATGTGAAAGGAACTAACTTTTGAGTGTCCTACTCTCTTTCTGGAAATGAAATGCTTCTTATTTTGACCATAATGCTCACCTCCTGGTATCCTCATTTACTTTGTTTTATCTCTTATTTTTGGGGTTTCTGTTTGTAGCAATGATGCGCCCGGTAACCCAGCGATGGAGAACCTTCTGGGAGCTTTGCTGGACCGGCCAGGCTTTGGAACTAAGTGCATTGAGAAAGAGGACGACAGCACGTAAGACGTCTGGATTTTCTAAATGAATGTTAATGTCATTATGTTGCGTTATATCATTGACATCTTATCATTTAGGAACTCTATTCGTGCACAGATGTTTTCATTGAGTGATATTTTCACCCATCACTGCACTACCTTTCATATCCCAGCTCCGCCTGGCTCAGATCTCTGTTGATGATAATGTCCACATCTTATCTTGCGTTCCCATGCTTCTTTATGTTAGTTTTGACTTGGTCATGATGAATGTCTTACAGATGTTCAGGCATGAACATATATAAATGTTTGTAATGACTACCTCATGTTTGTTTTTGATTGCAGGGACCCTGAGTGTGATGCGAAGCAAGGCACTTTGTACATGCGACCCCAGATCCCCTACTCCATCTGGAGGATGTTCAGCGACTCCAAGTACAACTGGAGCATGGAGTGTCCCTCCCCAGAATGTCAGTGCAGCACTGAGGAGGTGCGCAGAATGCTGCCAGACTGCCCCCCAGAGGCCGGAGGACTGCCACCTCCACAGGTCAGTGTCTCACCAACACCGGTTTAGTTCCACTGACAACGGAAGGTTTGAAACTGACTGTGAAATAGATACACAAGATTTGGGTATTCAACCACAATGTTTTCCTTGTGTTTCTCTATCTGACAGATCAAGAGGTGGACAGGAGACATCCTCCAGAATCTAACGAGCCGTAACATCTCTGACTATCTGGTCAAGACCTACCCTCAGATCCTGAAGAAAAGGTGCTTCACCAAATGCATCCAAATCTGTTCCCGTCATAAAGGATAACGGAATATGGGATATTAATATTTCCGTTATGTTCTTGGGGCTCGTTCCTCTGGAATTTACTCTCTGCTCTTCATGTCATTCACAGTCTCAAGACCAAAAAATTTGTAAATGAATTCAGGTGAGCTCTTCCTCAGGAATAATTTTCAGATGGAAGGTGTCTGCAGCATTTGTTGTCTGTAGTCCGTAGTTTCTATAATGAGATTTTATTGAGGAGAAGTAACCTCTTAGTTTTTCTCTTTTTTTTTGCAGATATGGGGGTTTCTCTTTAGGGGCAAACAGCACCCGGACAACATCCCAATCCCACCATGTCCAGGACTCAGTAATGATGATAAGGACTCGTTACCAAGTTTCACAGGTAATTTAAGTTCTACAGTAATCAGCAACTCTGTTTCAAGAAGAGTGCTTACGATTTGCCGGTGTTGTTGCTTTCTAGAACAGTTCCCTGGATCTGCTGCTAAACCGGCTTCCAGATTTCCTACAAGGACTCCACAGTAAAAACAATGTCAAGGTATGTCATATGCGTGTGTGTGTATGTACATACTTATTTCAATTTTTGCCTCTAATTGTTAGTTCCACCGAGTAGTTGCGATTTTGCAAACAAAATAATTAATGCAAATTCAACCAGTCCTTGCAAGCTTGCAATTTTCCAAAATTTCGGCATCTTTTCCACATTAAACGGCCAAACAAACAGACCACTTCAACCTGTTGCCTCTTCCCAAGGCAGTGCATTGTCATACAATACTGATTTTATTAGACGATTATTGTATCTTTTATTTATGTTTTGAAAAACTAATATTTCCAGTTATTGCTGTGATATGCAGATTGGATATTGTCATGGGAAGTGATTTAAATACGACTTTTTGATAGTTTTCGTAATTGGCTTGACTTTTTTTTTTTATTGACTTCTAATTCCCAAAAACTTTCTGAAAAAATATTTTTTGAGAAAATCATCTGACATTTTTGGTATAATAACAATCAATTCACAATGATCACAACAAATCTGCTATATGCTGATAATATCATCTTAGGGTAAGGGTTAGCGCACTAGCACACTAAGACTTTTTACATGGAAAATGTAAAAAAATCACGCTACAGTGATGTTATATCATGAAAGTAGGGTATGTAAGTAGAAGCATGCAATGGTGATTTCCTCATCTAAAACAATTTATTGAAACAAAAGCCAACAGCAGCGGTGGGTATACCACAACAAAAAATGTCAATGTCTCAATAACTCCTTGAGCATCAATTACAGCTTGACAACGACGTCTCATGCTGTTCACAAGTCGACTTATTGTCTGCTGTGGCATGCTCAATGCCCTCAGGTCATTGAGGTCCTGGGGCACAGAGTTACGAGCCTCTACGCGACTCAGCTGATCCCATGGGTTTTCTATGGGATTCAGGTCTGGAGAAAGTGCAGGCCACTCCATTTGAGGTACCCCAGTCTCCAGCAGCCGTTCCCTAATGATGTGACCTCGATGAGCTGGAGCATTGTCGTCCATGAAGATGAAATGAGGCCTGTGTTGTTCATGCAGGGGCACAATGACTGGATGAATGATGTTATTCAGGTAGTATGGGCTTGTCACTGTACCATTCACAAAGTGTAGGGCAGTTCTGTATTGACTGGACACACCTGCCCACACTGTAACACCACCACCAAAGGCTCGTCTGGTGACAACAGTGGCTAATGCATAGCGCTCTCCTAGAAGTCTCCAACATCGTTGGCGGCCATCATTTCTGCTCAACGTGAATGGACTTTCATCAGAGAACAGCACTGAGGCCACTGGTCCCTCGTCCAGTGTAAATGCAAGACGATGATGTCTGTGCCTGGTGGTGTGGTCAGGTACCCTTGCAGGTCGTCTAGCACGCAGACCAGGCTGATGTAAACGGTTTTGAATGGTCTGACGTGACACTTAGGTGCCTCTCACCTCCCTTAAATGTGCCTGGAGTTGAGTAGCATTCATCATCCGGTTCCACAGGGCACTGTTCACAATGAAGCGCTCATCAGTGTGGGATGTGGCCAAAGGACGTCCACTTCTATGCCTTTCTGTGACTCTTCCAGTCTCTCTGTATCTCTGTTTGAACCTGCTGATGACACTCTGTGACAATCTAAGCTCAGTGGCCACTTCCCTCTGAGAACATCCTGTTTGAAGCCTCACAATGGTGAGGTACTGTTGATCAGTTGTTAGGTGTCGTCTTGGTCTCATGATGTCAAAATGTGAACAGCATGATGAAGAGGACTGTTTAAATACAAATTCTAATTGAACCAGGAAATGTATTAGTCGATTCATGGATCAAACACCTGTTGTGAATTTTGCCGTTCAGCTCCTTGTTAGAGAACAACAAGTTGTGCAAAAAGTACTGAAACATTGTACAGTTGGACATGTGCATTCAAAAGTTTAGAGAAGGTCAAATTAAGTTCACCTGTAAAGGTTATAGTGCATTTTAGGTTCATCCTGAAATATCACCTGAAAGCCGAATATCCCTAACTTTTTGTGAGTAGTGTATTCTGTCTTAGTGTATGTGCTATGCTCTGTGTCTCCCCCCGTGTTCAGGTGTGGTACAACAACAAAGGGTGGCACGCCATGGTGTCGTTTGTCAACGTGCTGAACAATGGGCTGCTGCGAGCCGGTCTGCCGCCTGGAGCTGAGCGGAGGAGGCACGGTATCACCGCCTACAACCACCCACTCAACCTCACCAAGGAGCAGCTCACTGAGATGGCCATGTCAGTGTTCAGATCCCCTACTAATGTTCTAATCCAACAGTAACTGTAATAAGGATAAAGATATATTAACTAAAATATTCACATGTATATCCTTAATCCTGTGTGTGTGTGTGTGTGTGTGTGTGTGTGTGTGTGTGTGTGTGTGTGTGTGTGTGTGTGTGTGTGTGTGTGTGTGTGTGTGTGTGTGTGTGTGTGTGTGTGTGTGTGTGTGTGTGTGTGTGTGTTCGTGTCTTGCAGGATGACTACCTCTGTGGACGTGCTGGTCTCCATCTGTGTGATCTTTGCCATGTCCTTTGTGCCGGCCAGCTTTGTGTTGTTCCTCATCGAGGAGCGCGTCAGCAAGGCCAAGCACCTGCAGTTCGTCAGCGGGGTCAAACCAGTACTGTACTGGTTGGCCAACTTCACTTGGGACATGGTCAGTTCCGTCCATGCAGCACAGTAATCTGTGTTGGGTGACATCTCAGTAGAAAGTCATAGATCTGTCTTAGGCAAAGTGGTCTCATGTTGGTTTGTGTTCCTTCCTGTTTTGTCTTCCTCCAGTTGAACTACGCAGTTCCTGCCACTATGGTGGTGCTGATCTTTGTGGCCTTCCAGCAGCAGGCCTATGTCTCTGAGACCAACCTGCCTGCACTCGTCCTGCTGTTGTTGTTCTATGGGTAATCAAAGTTAAACTTACAGTTCCACTGCTGTGGCCCAGGCATAAACAACATATGGCCTTCATGAGCTGACTGACTGTCACAGACACTGATAAAGGTGGGAAGCCTTAGACTTGAGGCCTTCAACAGCACTGTAGGTTTGCTGTCAATGTAAACGGGGTTCAAATTAGTTGCCAGAGAGAAGTGACCACACATGCCCAGTCAGTCCCCGGAGAAGACGCGTGCCTGTCGCAGTCCTCTGCTCATAGAATCACTGGTATTTACTGTTTATGATCTGAATGAAGGTGCCTAGACATAAAAATGAATTCATCGCACATACTGTAGGTCCCGATCCATGCAATTATCGACAGTATTGGATTAAACCAATGAGTAATTTCTGTCATTTAATTTCCACACATTAACGTATAGAATATTTAAGTCTAAACTGAGTTTATAGAGATTGTTTGATTCATTTATTTGAAGTCTGATTTGTTGGGTAAAGTGTAATTTGTTGGATTATGCTTTTTTTTATGTGGTCCCTAATAGAAATGCCCTTGTTTTATGTTTCATGTTTACATGCATTTCAGGTGGTCCATCACGCCTCTGATGTACCCAGCATCCTTTGTGTTCTCGGTTCCCAGCACAGCCTACGTGGTTCTAACCTCCATCAACCTCTTCATCGGAATCAACGGCAGCATCGCCACTTTTGTCCTGGAACTTTTTGTTGATGAGGTACAAATTAAAAAAAACAAACCGGATCTCATACCTGTCCCCTCTGAAAAAAGTAGAGACGGTTTGATTTGACAATGTTTCCGTCGTCAAAAGTGTGGAAACCATTCAGCTGGTTGTGTGTACTTTCTCGTTTTTTTAGCATCTCAATGAGGTGAACAGGATCCTAAAGAAGGTTTTTCTCATCTTCCCCCATTTCTGCTTGGGCAGAGGACTCATCGACATGGCCAAGAACCAGGCCATGGCCGATGCCTTCCTGAGACTTGGTATAGATTACTCTCCTGAGATCCGTCTATATGTTATGTACACCATGGGAAAATTTACAATCCAAAATGTTACTTTCCATATCAACATTTCTTAAAAAAAACAAAAAACATCCTTGCTAAAACAAATAACTGATGATAGCTTTGCTGTCTAAGGTTCACTGTGTCATGTTTTTTGTTTGTTTCATTCGGGTTTGCGAACGTCAATTATAATTCAAATAGAAAATTCCTCCATGGCATCAACATTTAATATATTCTTTCCTCCCCAAGGCACCAAGCAGAGGCTTAACCCTCTAGACTGGGACTTCGTCGGGAAGAATCTTTTTGCCATGGCAGCCGAGGGCCTCATCTTCTTCATCTTCACGATACTTCTGCAGTACAAATTCTTCATTGGGTGCAGGTCAGTTGTTCTATGCGGGTGCAGGTCAAGTCGAATCGGTGACACGTGTACGCAACCTGCACCGACAGTTTAACGTAGAGTTCACGCCAATTAATCGCTTGCACTGGTTGGATGGCCTCACGGTGCTAGGAGGAGCAGAACGGATCTGTTTTCACTCTCTAAATCTCTGTCCCTACACGAAGGCCGGAGTGGGTGGAGCCTGAGCTGCCACCTCTGGGTCCAGAAGACGAGGACGTCGCCAGGGAGAGAGGGCGAGTGAAGGGCGGCAGAGCCCAGGGCGACATCCTCATCATGACGGACCTGAGCAAGGTACGACCAGGACACAAGCTCAAACAGTAATAATGAGTTAGTCTGGTCACCTTATGGTTGTCGTAGTAACAGGTGTGTGTGTGTGTGTGTGTGTGTGTGTGTGTGTGTGTGCGTGTGTGCGTGTAGGTTTACAGCGCCGGCAGGAAGCCAGCGGTGAATCGCCTGTGCTTAGGGATCCCCCGCGGTGAGGTGAGGGGGTTTGACTGACGCTTGAAAAAAGGAGTTTCATTTCTAGTTTAGTTCACTGTTGTAGATTTAAGAGGCTTCTGAACATGAGTCCACGCTGAGAAGCGCGTCGCTGTTCCTCTGTCCCCCAGTGTTTCGGTCTGCTTGGAGTGAACGGTGCAGGGAAGACTTCCACATTCCGAATGCTGACCGGGGACACAGCCATTACCTACGGAGAAGCTTTCCTCAACCATCACAGGTACCATTTCTGCATTGTGGCCTTGTTTCGGGAGTGTTTACTAATGTTTGTTTGGCGTGATGTCATACGATGATCATTTGTGCTGTTTTGTTGAAAAGAACACTTGTATTATGGAGGTGGGTGGGATGAAGTTTTCAACCCTTCTTACATCCCTAAAATGTACAGAATTATTCTCTATCAGTACATTTACTTAACATCTTAATGGGGAGGCGCTCCTTACACAGTATCACTCTGTTTTAATACTAAGGGTTGTGGTTAGAATCATCGTTGGCCTTCATGCTAACATTCCCTCACGTGCCCCCGCAGTGTTCTGTCTGAGATGGAGCGGGTCCACCAGCTGATCGGATACTGCCCCCAGTTTGACGCCATCAGTGACCTGCTAACAGGAAGGGAACATCTGGAGCTCTACGCCCGTCTCCGAGGAGTACCGGAGGATGCGGTTCCCAAGGTTATTTCTAAAATAACGTCAAAAAAATACACGCAAGAACAAGCCGTATTAGATCTGTACTGTATATTCATCTCTGAAACACTTTGAGGGCTTTTGGACAAAAACGTTGAATTCTGTGCCCTGTTGTGAGCGTGCCGCATACATTTAAGCTGTTAGTAAAATTCTGACGTAGCTTCCCTGCCTCAGGTGGCTCAGTGGGGGGTGAAGAAGCTGGGGCTGAGCCAGTACGCTGAGAGAGAGGCCGGGGGCTACAGCGGGGGCAACAAGAGGAAGCTCTCCACCGCCATCTCCCTGATCGGTTCACCGCCCGTCATATTCCTGGTGAGGGCTGCTCACTATGTGTGTGCGTGGTAGGATGCTCTGCATAGCACTGGAGTATAATACATTAGGAATTTTTAATTAATAACGTAAAGGCACAATGAGTCACATTTTATTTGCTTTTTGCACACATTGACCATAATAGTGGATTTTTGTCAGGATGAGCCCACCACAGGCATGGACCCCAAGGCCAAAAGATTCCTATGGAACTGTATCGTCAAAGTCACCAAAGAGGGAAGGGCTGTCGTCCTCACCTCGCACAGGTAGCGGGAGGATATTTGGCCACACCATCTAGAGACAAATTAACATCCAGTAAACCAAATGATTGGTCCTAATGTTATTTTAACAAAAGGGAAGTAATGGATTTGAATCATACTTAATGTAAAGTTAATTTTAACATGTGATAATCAGTAGAGTAGTTGTAGCAAAATGGTATCAGTGCCTGTCATCTTTCAATGCCTCCTCGCCATGATAACTCATATTGATGTGTGTCTGTGTGTGTGTCTGTGTCTGTGTGTTAAGTATGGAAGAGTGTGAGGCTCTCTGCACTAGAATGGCCATCATGGTGAACGGCAGGTTCCAGTGTCTAGGATCCGTACAGCACCTGAAGAATAGGTAAACACATTCTGCACTCACACTGATGTCGACATCATCACTGATTTTCCGGGTGAAACATATTTAAAGGAGTTTATTTTGCTAACATTGTTGTTGGGGCATATTAACAGACCACTGTACGCATAGATCATAAAAAAGTAAAAATGATAATAATGAGAAATAGACCAACTCTGAAAAGACTATCTATACATATAGAGTAAATATAATATACAGCATATTAAATATAGCACTGTATACCAGGGTTGAATGCAGTTTTGTTAGAGCTTTAGAGGAGGGGGTGTTATAACAGCTTTGTGGTCCTTGGTCTCCCAGGTTCGGGGACGGTTACACCATCATCCTTCGTCTGGGAGACGCCAAACGTACCCAGGACCCGTGTCCAGTCGACGCCTACATCAAGCGCTCCTTCCCCGGCATCAAGCTGAAGGAGCGGCACCAGAACGTGCTGCAGTACCAGCTGCCCTCCCACGCCTGCTGCCTGGCCCGGGTCTTCGACGTGCTCTCCAACAACTACGAGGAGCTGGGCGTCATCGACTTCTCCGTGTCTCAGACCACCCTCGACCAGGTGGAAGAACCGGAGCATGACTTTGTGATGTGGTTTCTTATGACTCTGGTACAGGGTTGTTTATGTGTCAGAGACTAAGACACCGTTTCCAACCACTTTCATTGTAGCTGTAGACAAAAAAAATTATTTTGGTAGAGTTTTAGCCACAAAAGTGATTTTATTGTATCTATTTTTTTTTAAGTCTGACAAATATGATGTAAACATTTGTTGGAATTTTTACATCTAATGGTGCACCTTGTTTTTCCTTGCAGGTTTTTGTAAATTTTGCCAAGGAGCAGAGTGACGATGACCAACTCACAGACGTGATCACCAACAGCAGAGCAGCACAGGCTAACTGGGCAGCGACACCTCCCCAAATGCCGCCACCCCAAATCCCACCGCCCCAAATCCCACCTCCCGAAATGCCCCCACCCGTCCCCCAACGACAGACACCAGTCAAAACCCCGCAGGCGAGTGCGACGTCCCAACCTGACAAGTCTTCCAGCAGTAGTCAACCAAAACAGGGGAAATCGAAAAAGGCTAAAGGGCAAGAGGAATCCACCGGAAGGAAATCTAAAGAAGGAAAGCCTAAAAAGGAAACGGACAGCGGCATGGCGATGACCAGCATTCCTCCCCCAGAGGAGAAAGCCCAGCAGAGTCTTCCTCTGAGCAGCAGGTGCAATGGCACCAGCAGTGACGAGGGAGAAAGAAAGGAGTCCGCCCCGATGGGCTCTAAGCGATCCGGGGAAACGTCCAAAAAGGACCCGGTCGCTCTCTTTATAGTCGGAAGCAACACACAGGACAGTGCCGTGTGAGCTGTGGAATGTTACGGATAAAAATCCAGAATAACTGCTGCTCCACACTGGCATCCCCACCGTAAGAAAACATCAGCAATCCCGATTTCAGCTGGAGACAACCAGTGTCAAGAAAGGCCAAACTTGAAAGGGAATGAAGTCTAGCGTTATGCCCCGTTGCGTTCTAATACACGCGCCAGCTACCACATGCTAGATCTGGGGTTTGGTGCCTTGTTCACCCTCACGCGAACTATGGTCAAATACTATACTGTACATCCAGTGTCTTGTCTACAGTCTGTCTTTTCAGTGTTATTTAAATGTTAAGGTATTTTTTTAACTACTCTCAGATGTGCAATGACAATAACAAGTCTTCATCTTATCTTTAAGACACATGAATATAATGCTGCATACAGTTCAACCAATGGGCATTGAGCTCTATGAAGTCAATCTCACTTGATTGTTTTATGAACTTAATGAAGATTTTTTTTTTTTTTTAATTTTGGCACAACCAGTAGAATTTGTTTAAATTATTGTCCGTGTGTTGTGAATTGCATATTCACTAAAGAACTTCTTGAAATCCATCAATGTGTAATGAATCCAGTAGGGAATTTAGTCAAGCTTGCCTCCTGTCCGGTAAAACCTAATTCCGAGCTCTGCTTCTCCTTGTGTTTCCGACCACACCCAATTTGGCGTGTCACTTTTTGGCTTATTAAAATCAGTATGCAATGTCCCCACGCAGGACTTTAATTGGTTAATTAATTATAGGTTGCACAAAGATTTTAAATGAAGTAGTTGAGGAACACCCAGTATTGCTTATGGTGTGAACACTGGACACAACAACATTGCCTTTGTTAGGTCAACATTATTTTAGTCTTTTTTTTATTAATTTTTCAACTGTTTCTAATAGACCTGTGATCTTTTGTATTTTTCTTATTGTTTGTGTTATTTGTTTGCAACCAAAGATAATGTTGCCTGTTGACTGTAAAACTGTTCATAACAGCACTGTAATGCACTCTAAGATAATGGAAAGGCTTTTAAAACTGAAATTAGAAACATGAGTTGAAAATGGCAGAAGCGCTTTCTTTCTAAAACGTTATAATATGCATATAACACATAATATGCATGTGGAAAAGTAGAAATGATAACCCAGACTTTCCAAATCATTATCCAACAAGCTTAAATGACCCAAAAAAAACAAATAAATACTATAAAGTTGTCAATGTTCTGAAGACCAAGGTCTACATAAGAGTGCGTTTTGGAATTAAACCTTATATGAATGAATGCTGTCATTAGATCACTATACTTGAGCTTTTATTATAATATAGAGACCTCTATTTATGTTACAACACAGCAAGAAATGTATAAACCTACAGTTATATGTAATATCGCAAAAAGAGGTACATATTTATTGTGAATATTTTACTAGAAACATACAAATATATATATAAATAAATTGTTTTCAAATAGACTTGTTGTGTCGTCAATGCAGTCCGTGGTGTTTGTTATTGTGGCGTATCGGGTTAGATGGTTCCTTGTGGCCACAGTGAGGAAGACTGGAGCTCTGTTTACAGGAAAGAGTGGTGCCGGTCCTCTGTGTCTGTCTCTCTTCTCCAGCTCCACCAATGCCCTGCCTCCCCTGCTGAAAGTTACAGGAGAGATCAATTCCGATTCCAACAAAACAGCATCTCACTCTGCGTTGCAGGTAGGCCTCCTCAGACGCTGCGAGGTCCCGTCCTCCCGGAGCTAATCAGGCCTGGGGTCACATCCACTGATCGGAGGCAGCACGGGGTTGGACAGCGTCACCGTCATGGGTCTGTTGTCAAGGGCTTGGTTCCAGGAATCTTATGGGTGGTAGTACAGACACAGAGTTGAGATTCGGAACTCTGGCTCTATGATCCAAAACGACCTTTGTGACGGTCTCAGTCGGATGATCTCTTAGTTTATCTTTGTCAGATTTATCACAAGTTATTCTTAAGTTATAAGACTTGTTTTCTGGTTTTGGAAAACCATCACTGATGTCTTCATCTTCCTCCAAGGGCTCCTTGGTTAAGGCCAGAATGGGCATGAGATTGACCCGGATCCTCATGACATTTCCTGACCTCTCGCATGTACTAGAGACCCCAGCCTCATCACTTCCCCAAATCCAACCGGACAAAGGTCTGACACCAGAACTACCTGCCTGACGAGGCAAGGCCTCACCACGTCCTTGGCCTTCTTCATTCTAACAGTTGCATAAAAATGCTCTGGGTTATATCCTCTGAAATTCACTGCACACATTCTAAACAGGGGAATAAAAGCAAAATGTAAAAAAAAAAAAAAGAAAATCCCAAATTAGAAAAATAAAATAAAATGAAGTTCAGTGCCGTTTCAGTATTTTCCAGACTGGTATTCACCTACTTGGGACTAACCCCTTTATGGAGGTTTGGTAGGCCTATTAAACTGGTGGTTATGGTAACGTGCACACAAACCCAAAACAAGCCAGTCTAGTAGAGAATGAAAATAGTTCCTAATTTAAATGATTAGGAAAAAAAAAACCAAAACATTTTGAAATAGATCACTTGTTGGTGTAATGCGCAATGCTCTCACAGAGTTCTCATGCGCAAAGTTCTCGCAGGAATCATTTACTTCTGTCAAAACTGTTCATTTAGGCGGTTAGCATGCAAAGTGGAGCCCGGGAGATTCGGCCTCGTTCCCTCAAAAATATTCATTTTGATGAGAAGAGAAAGAAGAAAGAAGAGAAAGAAGAGATTTCATGGAGATTAATCACATCTGAGCTGAGTAAAGATTCTGAACAGTGACTCTCCTCCAGGGAGGAAGAAAATCTACGACACGTTTCATTTCCTTTAGTCGATGAGCGTTGAAATGCTGATACACATTAAATAGATGTTGTATTTCAGTGAACATTCTGTGCTCACATGAAATTGATTGTCTGGTAATGTATGTTTTGGGCTCGGAGAAGGAAGGTCAGGCTCTGTTGCAAGGGCACAGGCCAGTGTTTTGTCTAATATCGGCATATTTCGTCTTTGCGCAGAAAAATGCCGATATTAGATGGAGATATGCTGTATATTAACATTGCTATCTTGGCACTCAGCTGAACTACGTCCCAGAAATCCTTTGGCCTTTTTGCCTCTGCTTTGTAGGCTGTACCAAGCAAAGCCACAGCGCAGACGTGCGTCGGGACAAGCACAGTCCGTGTGGCAGGAGAACTTGGGACGGCGGGTGAAAGCAGGAGACATATACGTCATATGCAAAGGACCTGCCGGTGCTGGGAGCGCGGCGGGGGCCGAAACCAAGAGGAGAGAGAAACGTCACCGCTCGTCCCGGAACAGGTCGTACGGGTCTCAAGCACCACGCAGAAACAGTGGAACACGTGCTGCTTCACTGTCGTCAATACAATATTAACATAAATCACTAAGGAAGGAAAAACACCTTGGTTTTTAATTGTCAGGTTCCTTTGGGGGGCGGGGGGGTACACTGTGACACCATTTGTTTTTGTTTTTTAATAGAAACCGATTTGGATAAAAGAACCCGAGTCTTATCTCCTTTAGGGACCAAGGTCCTGCGGGGGAATGGGAGTGGTGATGAGTCTGTCCTCCTCCCAGGACCTTCCAGGACCTTCCAGCACACGCACAGACAGACACACACACACACACACACACACACACACACACACACACGCACACACACACACACACACACACGCACACCTGCTGGAGTGTCCAGTTGGTGGCGGTGATGCACCTCTAAGCTGCTTTGCCAACCGCACAGTACGCACCAGAAGAAGAGGGAGACGAAGAAGAGGAGGAAGAGGAAGAGGCAGAACAAGTAGGAGAGGCGTCTGGGAGCTCCGTTGCTAAGCGTCACTACGTCGGAGGAAGCTCCAGGGAATAAAGCGGCCGTGTTGTCCCGATTGCGTAAAATGGTTGTTTTGTCAAATGACAACAATGAAGAGCAGGATATTATGTGAGTGAGAACAAGCCTCTTGTCCGCGAGCCTCATCCTAGCGAATGCCCAGTTGCTTGACGGCCGTGTCACAGCCTTTGTCGTGATGATAATTGGATTAGAATCAGGCTAATTGATGTTCGATTATGCCCGGGTTCACCCTCGAAGCGTCATTCGGACCACCGTGTAGCCCCTCGCCCTTGACAGCAGTTTAGCCAGCCTGCCAGCTGGCGGGGCGGAGTGGGTGGGCTGGTCTCCAGCTCTCTGTTACGAGCAGCAGCGCTAGCCCGTTAGCGTTGTCCCGTGCAAACACTAAACCCCGTTTTGGGTTTTTTTTTTTTTTTTTGTACATCCATCTATATGTCATCTAGCCCTGGTATTTACTGCCTTTTAATGTTGTCCAGAAAAGGTGACCTCAAATCGCAAAAGGAGGGGGAAAACAATCGCAGAACGTGACAATGAGAATAAAATGTCTAATAGTTAGTGCGCGGGATGGACAGCGACGACTCCAGCGGTTAGTTCACACAGAGCGTCGCGTTGTGCGCGGAGCTAAATATGGCCCGAGCATAACTCACCGACCAATCACAGACAGGGATTACAGCTGGGGGGGGCGGGGCTTCCGTGTAAAACCTACTGACCCACTTCCACAGGAGTAAGCGCGTCTTCAGCCCAGGGAAACGTGATGTCACTGAAGTAGACTCCATATATATATATATATATATATATATATATATATATATATATATATATATATATATATATATAATACACAAGCAAAGGTGTCATGTCAAAAGTGCATGAGTTTCGATCAAATCCAAAAGCCGGTCGTCATCCTCACCCCTCCATATTCCCGTTTTTTTCCCCGATTTCCCCACGGAGATCAACTAAGTGGACCCTCTGCTTGGTCTGCCCGCCCAGCCTGATAGAGGAGCGCAGGTGCCGCTCTCTGCCGAGCTCCCCGGCCAAGCGGATCTCGCCGGCGAAGAAGAAGCAGTTCTACATCAACCAGGCCATTCGCAACTCTGACCTCGTACCCCGAGCCAAAGGCAAGAAGAGCCTCCGCCGGCAGGAGAACTGTAAGCTCCCGCTTCACGCTCTGCTGCTTTCCTCGCTGCAGCGGCACATTGAGAGTCGGTAGCGCATAATGTGCCTCATATTGATTAGTGTTTGTTCGATGTTATTTTTAGATATTCTGTGTTTCTGTCTTGCCACTTAGCTGGCCAACAGAACTGATTTGTAAGATCCAATGCCCATGCATAGCAAACCTGATGTTTAATCAGTTTCTCTTTATCATAAATTAATCGTTCCACATAGTTTATACAATGGAAAATTCTATAGATCCATATTTCTTGGGTGGGCTTTAACTTACATTTATAGCTTTTTTTTTTTTTTTTTTTTACTTACTTACTTTTTCCATTTCCTGTTTTACTACAACCATTAGCACGCTTCCTTGACAATCTCCTTGAGAAAGATGAGTGCTCCAAGGACGATCTGGAAATGTGCAGTAACCCTGCCATCCCATCCATCTTCACGGAGGCCTGCACTAATGAAAACTATGTGGAAGTAAGTTTCACCAGCTGCACTGCATGCTTTTGACTTTTGGGTATTTTATTCATTTATTACTGCGCATCCATTAATTAATGAAATAATATAAATAGTAAACCATTACATTGCACATCACAAAATTGACTGACAAAGATACCTTGCTTATCCGTAGCTGAATGCCTTTATTTCTAGTGAAGAAGTTCTTCCACAAAGCTTGCCAAACATTTAGGTGGAGATGAATCCGGGAACTGGCCCGAAGTAAGCAAGCTGCTGTTGCTGCGTTAGTTCCCTGCGCTACTCAACTTGTGTATTAATAATGCTAAATCCTCAAGCCTTAACAGCATGAGGAATGCCATTGTTCTGGTCCAGACTTTCTGCTCAGGTTTAAGTTCAGAAGACCAAGACATTCAACAGCAGTGGATCAAAAACCTAAACAGAAGGGACGTTGTTCCCAATAACAACCAGATGATTTATGAAATAATCTTGGATACCTACAAAACAAGATACATTTGGTTTGTTTCTACATTTTATTTCATCGTACTTAATATTTAAGTCAAATATTGAGCACAATATCAAGCTATATGAAATCAATTATACATATTATATCAAATTTATATCATATTTAATGTTTTGAATTGATTTCATTGTGTGATTTGTGTGTTTAGAATACAAGAAATTATAAAATTAATGATCAAATTGTCTATTGATAATTATATGCTAGCAATGCTTATCTCTAAATAGCTGCACCTAAAACATTATGGTTGCTAATAAAACACACATTAGTCGCTCACCGGATTGGTCTATAGCATTTCTGCCCAATTTAAATTATAGAATATATACTACTCAGTCCACCACTCATAATACGAGTCCTTAAGTTATATTGTTCTTTACAGTCTTGGAATGACTTTATGAACCGCTCCGGCGAGGATCAAGAGAAGCTGCTGGCTCTGCTGGAGGAGGAGGCCAAGACCAAGAGCAGTAGCAGGCTCCTCAAAGACCACAGGAATGGTGAGAGTCTGTTGTTGTTGAGAAAGGAAAACCGCCCCTACGAACCAACGTACCAAATGCAAAAAAGGAATAAAAATCGTATTTTTTTTTTTTTCACATCACACAGGGGAATATTAAAGGCTTGTTTCTGCCAAGTAAGTAGTGCTGTGTCAGGTGTCGTATGTAGAAGGTTAGGAGGTTACACTTAGTCTATATAGTATATGATAGATTCAAGTATAATAGTGTACACCAATCAGCGACAACATTAAAACCACCACTAATAACCACTAATATTGTGTAGGTCCCCTTGTGCTGCCAAAACAGCTCCAACCCGTCGAGGCATGGACTCCACAAGAGCTCTTAAAGTGTCCTGTGGTATCTGGCACCAAGACGTTCTTTAAGTCCTGGAAGTTGTGAGGTGGGGCCCCCATGGATCAGTCTTGTTCTTCCAGCACATCCACATGCTGTAGAACAAAACATGATTCATCAGACCAACCTTCTTCTATGCTCCATGGTCCAGTTCTGATGCTCACGTGACCATTGTGGGCGCTTTCGGTGGTGGTCAGCATGGGCATTCTGACCGGTCTGCGGCCGAGCAGCAAGCTGTGATGCACTGTGTGTTCTGACACCTTTCTATCATGGCAGCATTCACTTTTTCAGTCATTTGTGCTACAGTAGCTCTTCTGTGGGATTGAACCAGACAGGCTAGACTTAGCTCCCCATGCACATCAATGAGCCTTGGGTGCTATGACCCTGTCGCCGGTTCACTGGTTATTGATGGGAAAGGGTATCATCTTTGAACATTTAAGAGGTATTTTACACTTGTCAGCTTGGTTTATAATTCAAGAAAAAAAAAACTTGCGAAAGTTGTTTTGATTTAACATGTAACCATGCGTCTGTACTTGAGCCACAGGAAGCTAGATGTTATTTGGCTTCTTGGCTTGGCTTCTCCTCTACACGCCTCCAAATTAATCAAGGCTTTCACTTGCTTATAGCAGAATAAATGAGTCTGTTCTGAAGTGTGTTTATTTGGGGAGTCGTAAGCTGCTTTCACACATGCATTCAGGTCCAGACATAGGCCGGAGTTACCCTTACACACGTGTAGCACACAACCTGAGATTGTCCGTGTCAGAAGCATTAACATTACCTGGAAATACTGCGTTTGGTTTAGACGAGGGGTGGTGCCTGACTAGAGCGTGCAGGACGAAGGACATTACGCAATGATGTCGCAGAGTTTTAGCACATCCAAGATGGCGAACGAGGCTACAGACCTGTCTTTTTTGGCGTTGACACTCCATGTTTTTGGACATAATATAAGTGAAAGAGTGGAAAGGAATATAAAGAAAAGCAGAAACGGAGTACAAAACAGCTACGCTCCGTGCACGAAGATCCACACAAGCACGCCCACTCGCTCGCTGTGAAAGATCTGGACAATTAACTGCTGTGTTCACACGTACCAGTCAATCGGACATTACCCCGACTTGGGGGCTGACTGGGTAAAGTCCGGGTAACGGTCCGGGTGTCTGGTGCGAATGATTTGGACATTTGCACACATACTGCTCCACTGGCTAATGTCCGGATAATTTCAGGTTTCTGTGCGTCTGTAAAAGCATTTTCACTTTTAGAAGAGACAACTCTCTTCTCTCTCTGTCGCCGGAATAGAGATATGCGTGAGGGGGGCGGGAGCAGCTTCCTCTGCATGGCTCTCACAGGCCCTCGAGGCGACTCTGCTCTGAGTGATCGACGATGGCACGGCGAGGGCAGATTGCGCCCCGAAAGACCCCTCTCCATGCGTAATGCACAGAAAATAATCGATCGGGCGCACAGAGAGCCGGACGATTCATAGAAAAATCTATTTATGATACTTTTTTTATAATTCCTCATTGAAATGTTATTGTGCCTTTGTAAGCTTCTATCTGTTTTATGTTATTGTAATGCACACTGACTTCCAAAAAAAAAAAAAAAGACTGCTCAACTTGAAGACTCTGTCGACTGATGGGTTTCCGACTGATGAATCGACTCGTCGACTTTCAGGGGGCGGCCCCACTTTTACTGCTTATATCCTCATTCCTTTCAAAGCAGCACTATTGCATTATCTGCTTTTAATTCATTTTCATTTTTACTTTTTTAATTATTTTCCTCTATTTGCATATTTGTATCCTTTTATGCTTTAAATACATTGCCTTGTGCTTTGTTGTTTTTTTTGTTGTTGTTGTTGTTGTTGTTGTTATTCCTACACCAGACATCCTAGTTTTGTGGCCCAAGTGAAATTTCTCCAGCCTGTTTTTGGACGCATCTCTGAATTTGCTCTCACTAGGATTATGCCATATTTTGTGATTTTGGCTTTTTGGGCCGACTGTAAAATCTTTGTTTGAAAGCTGGGTCTTCACAGCGGGGCCTGGCAGGTGATAAATCGTTTCTCTTCACAGTAAATCCTGCCTTCACCGCTCAAGACTGCTTTCAGAGAATCGATCGGCGGCTGCGGGACACTCTCAGGCGGAAACAAATCCCCATGGTGAGTTTCGACTCCAGAGATGGAGCTCGGAGGATAAATGTCGCTTACAGTCACGTCGCCAATTAGCGCCGCCGTCATTTTCACACAGACGCTCAGAGAGTTAGCAGGCGGGTGTCCGGCGTCTTGCACATGGAAACGTCGTCAGGGAGAGACTCAGTTGGGCCTGGTATCTTCACAGTGAATCCCAGTCTCCCCTGGCGTGTTGGTGCCTCATGCCGCTGTGCTCCATGTTTCCCAGGGGATGCTGGAGGTGCTGGAGGAGAGCCTTTTGAACTTCTTCCATGCTCAGCCTCGGTCCGTTTACACCACCAACCTCGGCAACAGGTACGATCGTTATTCTGGGCGTAGACTGATACACCCAAAATCTGTTTGCTGAAAGGACTTAAAAAGTCCAGCTGTAAACAACATTGTGCATTAACATACAAGCTTTTGATTGGATTGTACTCAGATAGTCCAAAGCCCCAACAACATGAAGACCTGCCCTTTATTGGAGGAGTTATACAGTGTTGCATGCATAACTGATTCCTGAATTTAGAGTTTCTCTCATCTCACATCTATCCAGAGAAAAGCAATCACCAATGAATGTGGTTGCTACCGTACAGCAAAGCATTTTCCGCTGTCCACGGGAAAATAATTGTCGATTGTGGAGGCGACATTCTCCTCTGTTGTCTAACATGTAAATCTTGCATTAAGCTTCGAGATGATGTAAGAGAAAATGAGTGGCGCGATCTGCATTTTGTGTGGCGGTGAAAAAGACATCTGATTTGAATATACTGTGAATGCGTTTTCAAGCTTTTGTTGATGTTGATTATTGTTTCCACTCGTGAATTGCATTACATTAGTAACATTAAACGTTCCTTATTGCAGTGTTGGCGTAAGGATTATATACAGTAATTGAGTCATTCATGGAAAGTCATGTTTTGATCATCTGTGTCTGAGGAACAGCTTTGAGAGGCTGCTGCTCCATGCTGTCTGCCAGTACATGGACCTGGTCTCTGCAAGTGAGTATCCATCGAGTTGACATGTGTGCTCCTCAAAGGAAAACTCAAGGTTTAGCTTTAAGTTTCATCAGTGGAAGCATCCTGTTAGTGTAAGTGTGTTCATGCATGTGTCTAACCTCTAGGCTCGGACTGTAACGGCAGCCGGCAGACGAAGGTGGTGAACAAGCAGCAGGAGGAGTTCCTGCCGCCCAGCCTTCTGCTCTCTGCCTACCTGGAGCAGCTGAGCTGAGCACACAGCCTTCTACCTCCCACAGGTCCACAAGGTCTATCAGGTGTAGACAAGGTGTACGGTATATCTGGTCAATAAAGATTTTTGGGTTGTTTTTTTTTACCCCTCCTGTAGAGAAAACGGTAAAACATGTGATGCTTGGTGCTAAAACAAGGGCATTGAAACCAGTGGAACTGGTCTAAGGATGCACAGGATTAGCTGTTGTTAAGCAACAATGTATTCAGCGTGAAAGGTGCAAATACTTGTTACTCACTCGCACCATAGTTCATTATTTAATCGACGTGATGCTTCATCTTCTGACAAAGAAAACCGCAAAATGACTTCACATTTTGTTGAATAGGAAGCCATTTTTTCATGAACTTGGATTCCTTTCATTATTCTTCCTTTCATTATTATTTCATTATTTTTTTTTTAATCAGCTGAAATTCCTGATCGATGTAATGGTTTTGTTGTCGGAGAATACAATGGTTTACATTTGCCAAACAACTATCTTAAAAAAGAATATTGCCAAACACACTTTTGAAAAAAAGAAAAGGGTGCTTTTACTCACAAATAAACTCACTTTGTTTCAAGGCAACTATGTACCCTGGACAAGCACTTAAGCCTTATTTATGCATGTAACACATTTTCTACATACTGCTGTTTGTAAATTTCTGTGCTTTTACTGTCTAGCCTTTGAAACCACATTATTTTTAAACCACACTTTATTTTCTTTGTACATTCAAGGATTGTATGAGACACCTGAGCTGCCAGTGCAAATTTGTCAACAACCAAAGTGTGTGTGCTTTTTGTGTGATGATCCAATTTCTCAGGCAATATTTTATGTTGTGTTTTTAGTGTCATATTGTGATTTCACTCTGATTCATTGAACATCTTTAGTAACTCAAACACAATGCCTTGGGTTGATGCTTTTCTTTTACTGTTTTGTAACTAAAGCCTGTGTTGTAATGGCTGAGCTGTAAATATTTAGCAAAAATGAATGGCATGCTGATGTTAGGGAGGTAATGTTCCAGCTGCAGAGGTAGTTTTTAAACTATTGGACTAGATCAGTGGTTCCAAAACGTTTCAGGGTGTACCAGTCTGGTACCTCTTCACACATTGGGAATAGCTGGACTAGATCTAATAGAGTCAGAGTATGTAAGTAGCTATTTATATGTGTATCACACCATGATCTAAGGGGTCTGAGGGTTTGTTTGCTACGGATTTAATTATATAAACCTTATTTTGGACTGTCAAAAGCTATGTATTTATAGCCAATTTTAATAAATGTTAGTTTAAATGCCATGATCTTGTCTTCAAATTGCATAACTCAATTGCATAACTTCCATAACTCAACCTCATTGGGCTTTTGGCATGGAGGTGATGTGTCGGGTGCCTGTCTTACAATATCTGGAAATGTAAAGGACAATAAAACTAAAAAACTTTACAAGAGTTTTGAAGCAGTTTGTCAATTCTGCAAAAGTTAACTGTGGAAGAAGTGTTATGAAGCATCCTCTGGCAGTTTGATGTCATTAACTGGAGGAACTTTCTTCAGAAGTGGAGCAGTATATTCCATCCTATAAGTCCTATTATCAAACCAACATCCATCACATTACACCATTGTTACCAGCATTAAAGTGCTTAGTCCAAAAGAACATTCTTAAAGAATTAAGCAATTGTTGTAATAAACTATGCTCTCCTCTGTACAAAAGCACAATTCAGAGACTCATACTCCTGGCAGACTTGTTGCACAACAGCTGACAGGAAGTTGATTGGTAAACAACTGCTTACAAAACAGATCCTGAAAGCAGGACGATTAAAACAAAGTTTGATGACTTGTTTGCTTTGTTTTTAGATTTAATTTGGACATATTACAATTTGTCCTGTAGATGGAGTTGTTGCGCAAACACAGAAACATGGTCTGCAGCCAAAATAGCCAAAATGACAATGTTTTCAACAAAAAGATTTGTTTTTACCTCACCTCAAGTGGGCACTTTCTAACTGGTTTAAATGACTACAAAATAATGGCAACACTTGTATATTGGATCAAATCATCCATTCACGCTAATTTAAAGTTGTAAACCGTAAGATTAATTTGTAAGATGAAAATTCCATATTTGATGTAGTTAGGTCCAGTAAGAAGAGGAACAAGAAGAAGAACAATCTTTATTTGTCACACAGCACACCACACTACAACACATGCACACACACACACACACACATGCACATGCTTTGATGGTGGCCGGTGAAATGGATCCTCTGCTTTTGACCCATCCTGGCTTGTCCTTCCTCTGGGGCCACAGCCAGGAGCAGTGGGCAGCATACGTGGACGTGCCCAGGGACCTGGTGATGAGTGTTAATTGCTGGTCAGACGATGATGGGTGCATGTTTTTTTGTGGGGGACCTTACTGACGTGAGGTGGAGGAAACCCCATGTGAGCACGGGGAGAACATGCAAACTCCACACAGAAAGGCTCCTATTTGGGAGATAACCCGCCGGAGCGGGTAGGTAGGTCATTAAACTGTCGATATGGGTAAACATTCACAAAACAAAGAACACACCCCTGATATGAAAAAGTATCCCTCATCACCTCAAGTAACCAGAAAAAACAAAAACCGAAAAACAAACCAAACCCATCAGAGGTGATAGAATGTCATTGAGAGTCATTGTTGACGGTGATTTATTTGACGGCAACGCACAGAAGTCTCATTCCTTTCTGCTGAGAGTCCGAAACCACGCGGGAAAAAGCTTCCAACCCTGCACGTCGCAGAGGTTGTTGCATCCAAACCGAGGCTCCGGATGCGTTGAAACTTGTCTTGCGTCAAATTGATGTTCCGACACTAAGACTGGAAGCCACTGGTGCAGAGTTGGCCAGCTGTTGGAAGCGGGAATAAAAGAGCTATGTATATCAATTAAAATAAGTTCATTTTCAAAGCATTTTTACCGTCATCATTGGCTGTCACCGAATACACGTGGATGAATTAATGAAAATGCAAAACCTAAAATGTTCTCTTATTGAAAAAACTAAAAAATGTGGTGAGGTTTTGCCGGTTTCGTGTTGGTGATTATGCCACAATCCGCCCGGGAAGTGGAGAAAATGTTAGTGCCTTGTGAAAATAACCAGTGAAATAATTGGAAGAAGGCGTATTTCGAGGAAAGAAAGTGACCGTCTTAAAGCCGAGTTGAGTTCTGGGGCTTGTAGTGTAATCCGCCCGACGCCGACGATGTGACGGATTACCACTTTAAAAGCCGCTTTTACGGCCAGCGCCGCGCCTAGGCCCCGCCCACCCGGTGTCACGGCCAAGGGACCGTCGCCAAAAACCTCGACACGGAAGCTCCCGTCGACGCTCGGCGATAAGGGGCGATCCGTCAAGTTTACCAGCGACCCCAAGAACGTCCCTGTCCGGGGGCGCCGGAGCCCAGCGAACAGAGGGGGAAAACGTTGTAAATAAGCGGTGACAAGTCGGCTGCACCGGGGGCTTTCGCAGACGGAGCCGCCCACCTGGTGCTGTGATTGAAGCGGCTCCATTCGCCGCATAATTACATTGACCGACATTCCCTTTTTTATTGGGGGGGGGGGGGGGGGGGCGGCTGATTCAGAGGTTTGGAATTTGCATCTGATCGCTGTTTGTCAACCAATGATTTGAGTCCGGGACCGTGAGCCTCGCGATGCAGCCTCCAGAGCTCCAGCCCTCGCCACGCTGAGAGCCGGCGGTACCACACACCCCATCACGCAGTCACATGAGAGCCGCTCTCTTCCGTCGTTGTGTTTTGGATCCGAAAAAAGGGGGGGACTGGGAATGTTTCTCCCCAGTGTCAAAACCAAACGGAAGCCGGTCGGGTGAGTGAATTACACAAAAAAAAACAAAAACACCGTCCCGCGTTGGCGACCGTGTCGACCTTTTACTCGGTGTTAAAGTCGGAAACAATACAAAGGCATTGATATTATTATCCAAATAACCGGATCGATAGGGGCTTCCGCTGCCATGTGTTCGCTTCGCTTTCGTAATTACGCAACAACAACAACCAAAAAAAAAAAAAAACCCTCGACTGTTCTTGTCAAATGGTTCCTCATGTGATTGAAGCGAACAGCGCTGCTATAAAACGGGCGAATTCTAATAAACCGTCCCGCACGATAATCGATACTTACCGACTAACCGCTCCGGTGCTTAGTCTACTAGTCGTTAAGAGTCGCTGCTTTTACGCGGCTCTCCAACGCCACTCCATTTAAATGCAGTCCCGTTGCTCTCACACTGTTTAGTATAGTGACGCAACTAACACTATTGCTGTTGTTGGCCGTGTTTTATATTTACATTTCTAATACGGGAAGGCGTTGTTTTTATAAATAAGTTAATACATAGGAACAATGCAATGGATCCAGGGTGGGACAACGGTTATTATTTCCATCAGGGTGACGTCTTAATGTCAATCTTAAGTGCAGGTCCACTTCTATTACACTGCGTCACTACACCTAGTGCTCTGAAGCTCATTCTGAGGGTGACATACTTAGGACAAAGGACAAAGGTGTTTTTTTTTTTAACAGACTTCTGAGCGGTGTGAGATATTGGGGAAATGACATTTTGCAAGCTGCGTGGTGCTGAGTGGAGGTGAAAGCCACTTGACATTATGTGTAATAGTAACTGTAGAACAGTGAAGGTGGCGGACAAGATGGGGGGGGGGGTAATATAAACAGTATATTGTGGGTCCGTCCGCAGGAAATTGTGTTTTGCATTGCAGGGCTGAGTTGTACTTTTTACCATCTCCAAGCCCAACCGCATCTTTCATCACTCTTAAGCAGAAGCGGATGTTGTTTTTGTTGGGTAAAATCTTTCAAAAATGTTCAAGCCTGATTGACTCACCACCACAGAGCCGGATAAAACTGAAGTAAAGTTTTGCAGTATTTGACAGGTGGCCGTTGGTGTTTTGTGACTGTGGCCAAGAGCACGTTGTCTTTAAGAATTGTTAAAAATGATAAAGAACCACATCATATGTAACAGTGACTACATCGGGATTTGTCCCAGTGCCACTGATGCAAAGACATAAGAAATGAATGCACGAACATATGTTATATACGTATTATTTATAGGTATGTGTACCTCTCTGTGAATCATAGTGGAAAGCAAGATGCCAAGCCTCATTGGTCCCTAAAAAAAGTAAGCAATTTATAACCTGGTAGGTCAGTAGAGTTAATAATAGAAGGGCTTCAGTGTGGTGTGATGTCACAAGTTGACAAGGAAATTGCCCTTTGTCAGTGGAGCGGCCTACCTCACACGTCGAAACCTCAAGACTCAAGCTATTGAAGCTGCAGGCCACAGAGGGTCTGAGTAACAGGAACACAGGGTCGGCATTGTGAAGAGAGGTTTGGACGTGTGGAGCTTTTCTCAAACCATCGAGTAGAAAACAGATTTTGTGCACTTAAAATAAGAGGCAGGAAAATCAATAGCTGTCACTGGAACTGGAACTGG